>NW_006408699.1:3071560-3073737 GCF_000296735.1 Chrysochloris asiatica | reverse complement strand
AAAATAAAATAAAATCCTAGTGGTACATGGTAGTATGTCATTGTATTTGCAAAGTGATTAAGGATGAGCATACAAAATGACATTTTCAGCTATCCTCCCACCCTACCTCTTTAAGAAAACTTTCATAAGAATTTTATCTTACACTCAATAAGCATTTTAAAAAATGTATTTTGTCTTAGATAAAAATTTACAAAACAAATTAGGCTCCAATTAAATAATTTTTATTAATAAGCATTTAATATCAGCATTTTTAACATGTCATTCCTGTAACATTTCCCAGACTATTTTTGTTGTTGTTGTCTAAATGTATACCTAGCTTCATTTGTGCCCAGTTGAGTAAAATATTCTTTAAGTCTATTGAATGAACATACAGATGAGTAGGAAAGAATCGACGCTGACAGGTTCTGTCATCCAGTACCTATTAGCTAAACTTAAGGAAGGAAACAGAAAACTAAGGCAGGTCTCTGATACATGTCTTTGGAATCAAAACCAATGTAATTTTAAAAATAAAGAATATCTTAAACAAAGCCTGTACCAACTATTTAATATCATATATAACATAATTACAGATTTTGTTGTTGTTGTTAAGCTCTGTCAAGTCGATTCCGACCCATAGCGACCCTGTATAGGGTTTCTGAAGAGCAGCTGGTGAGCTTGAACCGCCGACCTTGCAGTTCAAATGACTTTGCAGTGGGGTGTATTAGCCCACAGCGCCACACCAGTACTCCTAATTACAGATAGTGACTTCAAAATCATTCTACTAATTAGTAACACACCTGTTAGTAAAAACTATACATGCTGACAAAGACTCAAGTGTTCTTTCTATTCAAGTTTACAAAGTCAAATAATAAAAAATGTAGCATAAAATAATAGAGTAATGAACTGATTATCAGAAGATCAGTCTATATCCCTCATTATCTTGGTTAATCCTACGGAATACCCAAAGTAACCTCAGTACAATATGTTCAGCAAAAAAAGACATTCCACTAGACAGTCAACAAGTAAGTCATTTCAGATAAAAAATGTATTGAGATTCAGTAAGGTTAAAAAATAAGTAATAATAAGAGCATTAATAAGTGGATTTAGGAGTACCAGAACTTTAAGTAATAAAAGATACAAGCAAACAACAAAAATTAAATCTACTGCCATCTAGTCAATTTCAACTCATAGTGTTTCAGAGACTGAACATCTTTACACATTTTCAAACCTAGAATAAATGGACAAATTTCTAAAAGTGTTACTTACCTGAACTAACATAAACTGAGGTAGAAAATTTGAATAGACCAATCATAAAACATACAAGGAACAGAACAGGATATTAAAATACCTCAACAAAAAAATCCTTGTCCAGACAGCCTGAGTGGCAAATTTTAACATACATACAGAGAAGAGCTGACACCAATCCTACTCTATTTCAGAACACAAAAGAAGATGGAATACTCCCAAATTCATTTTATGAAGCAAACATAACCCTGATACAAAATCCAGAAAAGACATTACTAAAACAGAAAATTATATACTAGTATCACTCATGAACATAAATGTAAAACTTCTCAGTAAACTCCTAGATAAAAGAATAAAATTAATTAATAAATAAACCCATGATTTGACCAAGTGGGAGTCATATAAAATGTGGGAGGATGGTTTACCATTGAAAAAAAAATCCACATAATCCACAGGATCATAGAAATCGACACTATAAAAGACATCCGACAAAATCCAATACCTATTCCTGGTAAAAATGATCAGAGTAATAGATATAGAAGAAACATTCCTTAAAGTAAAAGGACCTATACAAAATCAAAGCCCAACATTAGTATTAATGGAGACAGAATGGAAGCATTCCTGTTGTGAACATGAACCAGATGAGAAAGTCCTTTATTACTACTCTTATTCAATATTGTGCTGGAAGTCTTAGTCAGAGATATAAGTGAAGAAAGGGAAATTAAAGGTATCCAGATAAACGAAAAAGAACTCTATTTGCAGATGGTATGGGCCTTTACAAAGAAAATATCAACAACTCAGCAAGAAAATTATGGCAACTAATTGAAAGATTCAGCAAAGTGGCAGAAAACAAGATTAGCATAAAAAGATCCATTGAATCCCTTTACACTAATAATGAGAGCTCTGAAAAGGTAATCAGGAAAACAAGACCATTTACAAGAACCATCCAAAGA
>NW_006408699.1:3070002-3070838 GCF_000296735.1 Chrysochloris asiatica | reverse complement strand
GGGCTGATAAAAGGTGATGGGGATAAGACTCCTGTGGTTCAATAGGGAATGATTGCTATCAGGTCTGACATTGAGTGCTAGAAAGGTAAAGGTAGACATTTTGTAACAAAAGGAAGGGAGTGGTGGATTTTGCAGTCCAGGAGTCGAGATCCCTGGAACCATCAAGGGAGAAAAGCGAAGTGCAGGACCCTGTCCGGGGAAGCAGTGACACCAAGGATGGAGGCAGAGACGATGACCTGGACAGAAGGAGCGGCTGGGGACTCTGCACTCAGAGAGGCAGAGGGGCTGTGTGTTGGCGGCTGGGGGACAGGTGTGCACGGTGTACCCTTTGGTAGTTTGATGATGTATGCAAGGGATTGTAGTCATCGCAATAAAACAAAATACGCTAGGATGAATGTAAAAATAAGGTTCTCCCATGTAAACTAACACATAATTCACAATAAAAACTTTAAAAAAAAAGTCCAAAAGTAGTAGTTAAATGCCGTCAAGTCAGTTCCAACTTATGGAAACCCTGTATAGGATTTGCAAGATGTAGCAGGTGGATTTGAATCACTGACCTTGCAGTTAGTAGTCCAGTGGTTATCCTACAATGCCATAACAGAATATGAAATGAGAAAATGTCAAGATTACCCAAGCAATCTACAAAGAAAATACAATTCTTATCTAGATTTCAGTATTATTCTTTGAAAAGATGGATCACCAACTTCATATGAAAAAGACAGACACCCTGGATAAACAAGCACTACTAAAGCAGAACAAAGTACACTTCCCAATCTCAAAACTTACTAAAAAACACCACTACAAAAAATCAAAAGAGACCTACAAAAATGGAAGAA
>NW_006408699.1:3066509-3067844 GCF_000296735.1 Chrysochloris asiatica | reverse complement strand
AGTACCTCCTGTGCCGCCTCACTTTCTTGAAAGATTTCAATTTTTATTCCATCAATTCCTGGTGCCTTGTTCTTTGCCAATTCCTTCAATGCACCTGGGACTTCCTCCTTCAGTATCATTTAGAGAGATGCAAATCAAAACAACAATGAGATACCATGTCATACCAGCAATAACAGCAAAGATCAAAAAAGTAGAGTACAATAAATGCTGGCAAGGATGCGGAGAGACTGGGACCCTCCTATATTGCTGTTGGGATTGCAAATGGTCCAACTACTTTGGAAAACAGTATGGCGTTTCCTCAGAACGCTGGAAATAGAAATACCTTATAATCCAGCAATTTCTTTACTTGGTATTTATCCACAAGAAACAGAAGCCATAACACAAGTAGATATATGCACACCAAGGTTCACAGCAGCACTATTTAGAATAGCAAAAAGATGGAGACAGCCAAAGTGCCCATCAATTGAAGAATGGATAAACAAACGTTGTACATACACACAATGGAATATTATGCTGCCTTGAAGAATAATAAGGAATGCATAACATGGATGAATCTTGAGGACCTTATGCTGAATGAATTTAGTCAGTCACAAAAGGAGAAATATTGTATAGGACCATTATTGTATAAGCTTCAGAAATAGTACCTACACTTTTTAAAAGGGAAAAAAAAAAATCCTTGTTGGTTACAGTGGTATAGGAAGTGAGGAGAGGGGAGGAAGAGGAAGGTTGAGCACAGGGTAGAGAATAGACTCAGGATAGTTTGGGTGCTTGAGGGGAGGCAATAGACCAGAAGGGGGAGGGGAATGGAAGAACAGTGCAGATGGGAAAACAGTTAGACAGGTTTGCATGAGCTAAGTGGGAAAGAGGTAGGAATAGCCAGAAATATCATCAGTTTGTAAGTTTGACTTCAGCCTATAACTGATTTTGTTGCTTGCTAAGTGCTGTCGAGTCAATTCTGACCCCTAGCAACCTGTATAGGGTTTCTGAAGTGCAGCTGGTAACCTTGAACTGCCGACCTTGCAGTTCAAACAGCTTTGCAGTCTGGTGCATTAACCCACAGTGGCACAACAGGACTTCTATAACTGATTGGAATACCTAAAATGGAGCAAGTGAAGGAGGCTTCCTGTGGAGCCTTTGCATTGCACAAGACCATAGGTGGAATCCTTATCCCCATCCAGAATCTTCTGAGGTAGGAAATTTCCACTTGAAAGGACAAGCAGACTAGCTTGGAGTGGCTAGAAGAACAGAAGATACTTCTTGAAAGAAAGACTGGCAAGAAAAATAAAAAAAACAATAACAGCAGTCCGAATGACTACTACAATAACAAGCAAGTTG
>NW_006408699.1:3065648-3066409 GCF_000296735.1 Chrysochloris asiatica | reverse complement strand
TTCTTTCTTGTCTTCTTAATGACCTTTTGCTTTCTTCTTGTATAATGTGACCAAAGACTATTCTGGTCTTTGGTCTCTAGTGTCAAGTTCATCAAATCTGTTCTTCAGATGATCTCTAAATTCAGGTGGGATATATTCAAGGCCAGATTTTGGCTCTCGTGGACTTGTTTTCATTTTCTTCAGCTTCTACCTGAACTTACAATATTCAATTGAGCAATTGATAGTCAGTTCCACAGTCAGTGGAACTTTTTTCTGCTGATGATCTGGAGCTTTTCCACAGATGTAGTCAATCTGATTTTTGTGTATTCCATCTGGTGAGGTCCATGTGTATGGTCATCTTTTTAGCTGTTTAAATAAGGTATTTGCCATCAAGAAGTCACAGGTCTTGCAAAATTCTATCATGTGATCTCCAGCATCATTTCTATCACCAAGGCCATATTAACCTGCATATATAGACCATGTTATTGTTGTTGTTAAGTGCCGTTGAGTCTTTTTCAACTATTAGTGACCCTTTTTAATGTTTCTGAGGTGAGCTGGTGGGTGTGAACTTCAGACCTTGTTTGAAAGTCCAGCGCTGATTCTACAACGCCACACTAGGAAGAGAATGCTCATTACCAATGAGGATGGCAAGATTTCGTGTCATGGGCTTAGGATGTTCTATGAGAAGGAACCATTCCTTGCAGATGGGCATTATACTTGGTAGAGAGTCAGAGAAAAAGAAGCCTCTCGAGACGTTTTGACAGTGGCTACAATGACGAGCT
>NW_006408699.1:3063689-3064356 GCF_000296735.1 Chrysochloris asiatica | reverse complement strand
ATATATATATATATTTCTTTATTATCAAAACGTGATGATGAAAATAGTGTTAGTCTGGTTCTGATGTGTTGTGTCTAGTGTCATAGCATTCTCCCAGGAGTATGACAGCATTATCTCAGAAAGTTAGCAGCAGTTACTATGACAAAATCCAAGGTCCAAGTCAAATCCTGGGCATATCCACAGGTGTGTGATAGGGCATGAGCTCCAGTCTAGGGAATAATGAGGATAAAAATTGCTTTGGGAAGATAACAGAGCAAAAGAGAACCTGGAACTAGAAAGGACTGGTGGGGAAAGTGAGGCAGGCAAAGGATAGGAATTCTCCTCTCCTTTTAGTTACTACCTAAAGATAGATAGGTGAATCCTGAAAAGGGCCAGTGTAGGTAACAGCTACTTGGATCTCATAAGGCAGAGGCTAATCAACTGGCATTGCAAGGGGGTAGAATGCTAGACATAAGAATGGAAATGACCAAGACTGAAACTCAAAGGGAACACATGAACAGGCATGTAAGCTTGGTGGCAACCATGTTGGTCTATTGGTGAGTGGAAGAGGGGGAAAGGCAGCAATGAAGAAATGGGCTGAGTTTGACCATGCTCCATAGACTTCCGCTGACCTGGAGAAGAAAGAGATTAAGAAGGGCTGGTTGGCCTGAAGTGTAGTGAGACCTGG
>NW_006408699.1:3061817-3062794 GCF_000296735.1 Chrysochloris asiatica | reverse complement strand
CAGGAGGCAGGTTTGCAGAATGTGCCCTTTGGGTGTTTAAATTATATATTCCTGAGTGTTTCTGTGTACATGCCCCTACCCCACAACCCTCAAAAAGAAAATAAAAAAAAGAATGGCAGCAAATACTGTTGAATGATGATGCATGGAAGAGATTGTAACCACTGCAATGAAACAAGGGTGTAAAGCCGGTGTTCTCCATGCAAACTATCACTCAGTTCACAATAAAAAGTTACCAAAAAAATAATAAGTAAAATTTATTTTAAAAAATTTAACAAGTAAGAAAAAGGCATTGAGTTGTATGATCAATGTCTGTTATTTTTTCATTTTGCTTCAACAAATAAATTAACATGCGAGAGAACAAACAAGATGGCAGATCAGGTAGAAGTGCAGTAAGGAGCTCTGCCAGCAACAACACAGAATACCTGAACAAGCAGGCTCAGGGGATGGTCCCAGAACTCTGAACCACATATAAAGGAATATTTAGAAGTTGGAAGGCTTACAGCTGGGGGAATCTGTGGCAGAAGCAAGAAATCCATTGCTTTCTAGTTCAGGACGTTCAGTTGCTCCAGGAGCTGCCATCTTGGGTGAGACCAAGCAAAGGAAGGCTCGGAGTGGCCACAGATGCCTGGCAGAACCACAGAGATGAAGATGTGGACATTATTTTTTTTGGTAGCTGTTCATTGGTCCCTTGCTGTCTGTACACCTCCATTCTGGTGACTATAGGGGTGCCTGAGCTAGTGGACACCCCAGCCCCACCCTCGGAGAGTTCCAGTACTCATGCACACAGATCTCCTTGAAATTTAAAGAGACAGCTTCCACTTAAACCAAATAGCCACAGCCGGCCCTGAATTGTTTACAACTACAAAAAAAGGCCTGAACAGGGACTGTGGAGTGGGACAAGCAGAAAAAAGAGGAAATAAGTCAAAAATTTAATCCAAAGTTACGTCAAAATGACCAACATTGGCATCTTAAAATTT
>NW_006408699.1:3052295-3059388 GCF_000296735.1 Chrysochloris asiatica | reverse complement strand
AAAGGCATCAATTCTTCTATGATCTTCCTTATTCACTGTCCAGCTTTCGCATCCATATGAGGCTATTGAAAACACAATGGCCTGGGTCAGGCGTACCTTAGTCTTCAAGCTGACATCTCTGCTCTTCAATCTTGTCTATATGGGTCTGGTGAAAAGAGATGGGGATAATATTCCTAAGATTCAATAGTGAGTAATTGTTATCATGACTAATCGCCGCTGTCACAACTGTAAAGGTAAAAGTTTTGTTAAAAAAAAGGGGAGTAGTTAATCTTATAGTCCAGAAACAGAGGACCTTAGGACCATAAAGAGAGGAATGCACAAGCAGAATGCTGGACCTTATACAGAGAAGCAGCCGCGCCAGAGATGGAGGCAGAGATGGGGGCATGGAGAGGGAGAGCGTTTGAGGACTCTAGATTCATGGACTAAGAAGAGAAGAACTAAGAATTGGTGGCCAGGAGCAGACTTGCAGAATGTGCCCTTTGGAGATGTAAATTATTATATATACCCGAGTGGTTTTTTGTTTTTTAAAAAAGCTAAAGTGGATAGAGAGAAATACTGTTAACTGATGGTACATGGAAGGGATTATAATCGATGTAATGAAACAAGGTATATGATTTGTTGAATGTAAAACTGATGATATGCCCTGTAAACTTTCACTCAATCCACAATAAAACCTTACATTTAAAAAAAAATAAAAAAAATTAACATTAAAAAAAAAAAAGGAAATGATCTGTTTTAATTTTTGTGTAGCCTGTTTTTTGGCCTCTAGTATTTCATTGTGGTTAGCCTTTGCCAGGCTCTCGTGATTCACGATGACCTCTCATGACTCCAATTAGCATGACATCTCTAACTTCAAGCTTGAGGTTGAGTCTTCCAGCAGCATTAGTGACCACTAGGTGTCCAAACCTAGAATTCAGAAAACCTTCACCGGGTACATGACCTTTGAGAGTGGATAGCCTTCATACAAGTGGAATCTTCTCTGTATCACCACACAGGTCGTGTCTTTCAGATACCCCTGTGCAAGCTGACCAGCATGTCCTATAACTGCACTTTGGGGAAAGTTGAGTATCTCACTGTAGCCAAAGATCTGGGCCTGAGTTAGTTAGACATTCTAACCCAAGCCACAGATCACTGCCACTTGAGGCCTGTGCTTGGTATGGGACAGAAGACTTTCTGTTGTGTTCTGGTAATCTTCATAAGTGAAATCATTCCCCAAGATGTCACTGACACCATCTCAATGAGCCTGCCTTTTCCACTCTGCTCTGCTGCACTCCACCAAACTGCCGTTGCTGGCTCAGGTCACCATAGGTATCCTTAGGCCTATCATTTTACCAATAACAAATAGTCTTGAACAGAGTAACATTTTTCTAAGTCATAAAACAATTTAGGGTAAGTCCTCCAATCTTATTTTCCTTTTTAAAACTTGCTTTGCCCATTCTTGGTTGTTTACATTTCCATATAATTTTTGTCTTACTTTGTCATGTTTGCTGGAGTACTAAATATGGTTGTGTTGAATCTGTTGATCAATTTGGGCACAAAATGATATCAGTCCATGAACACGGTATTTCTATTAATTTAGGTCATCTATAAATTTTGTCACCAACATTTTGATATTTTCAGAATAGAGTTTTTGGAGGTCTTTTTTATATTTATTTTTAAATATTTTTTGGGGGGGAACAATTATAAACGGAATTTCTAAAATTTAACTTTCCAATTGATTACAAATAGTACATAAAACACAACTAACTTTTATATCTTATTATTGCCTTCTACGATATTCACTCATTTACCCTAGTAATTTTTATAGAGTCCTTAGAATTTAACATCTGAAAAGAATCTTATTTCTTACTACATAGTCTCTTGTTGTTAAGTTCCATTTAGGCAATTCTGAGTCATAGTGACCCTATACAGGGTTTTTGAGGGAGTGCTGGTAGGTTTAAACCATCAACCTTGTTGTTAGCAGTCCAGTGCTTATCCTGAAGCACCACACCAGGACTCCATATAATTTTTATTCCTATTTTTATTACTGACTTAATTAAATGGCTGTGACATTTGGTACAATGTTCAATAAAAGTGGAAAATATGGACACCCTTCTCTTGATTTCAGTCTTAGGGGGAAAATGTTCAATCTTTTACCACTACATACACTATTAACCAAAAGATTTTAATGTACGTAAATGTTCCTTGGAGTCCTAGTGTGGGGCTATGGGTTAACGTGCAAGGCTTCAACACCATTTGAACTGCAAGGTCAGTAGTTCAAGCTCACCAGCTGCTCCTCGGAAGCCCTATACAGGGTAGCTATGGGTCGGAACCAACTTGATGGCACATAACAACATATAACTTTTTATCAAGAACGTGTGCTAAAATTTTCAACTACTTCTTCTGCATCTCTTATGTAAAAAAGCATTTTTTAAAACTTTCTATTGTGAATTGGGTGAAGGTTTAAAGTGAAGATCAGTTTTACATTCAACAATTCATACACATTTTGTTTCATTTCATTGATCACAGTCCCCTCAACATCACATCACTTATCACACTTCCTCCTTCTTTCCTAACCCTTCTAAACTTTGTCCTTGACTCAATGCTCTCAAGTGGCTGATTATTTTAAGGTGTGCATACCTTACTAGTGTTATTGTTCCCCTTATGAACCTGTATGTTGTTTGGCTAAAACTGAGCCACAGGGATTTCAGTTCCAGACCTGAAGGGTGACTAACAGTCACAGTCTCAGGGGTTCCACCAGTCTCCATCAATCCAGTAAACACGGTCTCTTTTATGGTTATGATTTTATTCACATTTTCTTCACTCTAGCTAGGACCATGTAATACATTCCCTTTAAAAGCATTTGCCAGTGTTAATTGGGCATCATCTAGTTGTTCTGGTCTCAGGGTCATAGAAACTGAAATTGGCATGGTTCTCCAGCCCATGTAATTGTTTACATGTATCTTCAATTTTCTTCTTTCTTCCTTCCTTCAAACCAGGAAAGATAAATAGTTGCACTTTGGATGGCTGCTCATGAGCTATTGAGATCCCAGTTGCTACTTACTAAAGTAGTATGCAAACCATTCTTTGTGAACTGTGTTATGGCAATTGACCATGGTGTCCCCTGATTATGGTCCTGAGTCCCCAGGTCCAGCAATTCATTCCCTCAAAGTGTTTATGTCTAAGGTATTTTCATAGTCCTGGTGTGATGCTGTAGGATAAGTAGTGGACTGCTAACCTCAAGGTTGGTGGTTCAAACCCCCCAGTGCTCCTTGGAAACCCTATAAAGGTCTCTTAATAGTCAGAAACCACTCAGTGGTACTTATCAAGTTTTCATAACTTTCCTCCTGTATGCTCCTCCATATTCATGGATATATTTGCAACAAAATGTATGAAAATCCTCTGTAAAACTTATATATGTTTTTTCTCAATCCATAGAACATAGTTAAATATCATTCTTTTGAATGCTGTATCGGGTAATCCCAATGTCATTTCTTCCTCAGAAAAGTCTTCTAGATCTGTATTTTGGTCAATTGTTAGAGGCACTCTGCTTTGTTTGAACTGTTTTCTCTGAGACATTGTAGAGTTGTTGTATTTATATGTAATTGATGATTGTGTTATTGTGTTCTTAGGTATTCACCACCTATCTCCTGATGGGTATGACAGAGAATGTGAGTGTGTATGCAAATCTCTGTTTGCTGTTCATGTAGCACAGTTGAGGGCAAGTTTGGCTGGTGTTGGATCAATAATCAGGAGAGGGTTGCTATGAGTTGGAACTGACTCCATGGCACATAACTACCACCACTGAAGTGGATAGTTTCCCTTGCCCAGTAAGTTGGACTGAATAAGGTATGGGTGTGGCTGGGCTGTGTAAGTCCAATTCCTGTCTCCCATCAGGCGTTACAAAAGGGGAAAAAACAAGATAGAGAAAAAAATAACAACAACAAAAAATTTAAAAAAGATAAGCAGGGGAAAACCAGGCAAACAACAGCAAGAAAAAATAGTTTAAAAACTAAAAAGAAAAAAGTGAAAGTAAAATAAAAAACAGAAAAGAAAAAATACAAAAAGCAGAAGTAGGGAGGGGAAAAGAAAAGAGAAAGAGAATAGTAAAGAAAAAAAAATAAAGAGAAAAGATAAACAGGAATAAGAAGGGAAGGGAAATTTTTAAAAGAGAGAAACAGGAGGGAAAGTAGAAAATCAAAGAGAAAAAGAATGAAAAACAAGGAAAAGCAATGAAAAGAAAAAAAAAGGAGAAAAATCAGGTAGCATTGGGAGCCAGAGAGGAGAAAACTGTAGGGGGACAAGGCACTTTGTATGGGTTGGTACCCTTTAACAATCAAGGAACTCATGGTGTGTGGGGGGAGGAGGGGGAGGGGATTGTGAGGGGGTGAAGAAGAACAGGATAGATACCCGGTCCTAGATGGCGTTCTCGAAAGCTTTAGATGTATCTGGGGGTCAAGGAATCTGATCCAGAAGTAGTTTGTGCCAGCTCAGGTGTCTGAGAGGGTGCTTCTCAGAATTAACTCATTGCTGGGGCAGGGTGGCTGGTTTTAGAAGTTTTTGGCCTCCCAGGGGTGGCCAGATTCTTGGACTACCTGTTCTGCTAGTCTGAAGAGGCAGAGCAGTGATTGT
Organism: Chrysochloris asiatica; assembly: GCF_000296735.1. Classification (NCBI taxonomy): domain Eukaryota; kingdom Metazoa; phylum Chordata; class Mammalia; order Afrosoricida; family Chrysochloridae; genus Chrysochloris; species Chrysochloris asiatica. The sequence continues at coordinate 3,054,777 of NW_006408699.1, read as the reverse complement.
GAAGGGCAAGGGGTGTCACTGGCCAGTGGGTGGGTGAGGGTGGGGGCTGATCATACTACTAGTCACCAGGAGGGTGTGGGGAACGCTGCTAGCCACAGTCATGCCTTTGCTATCAGGACACTGTCTCCATGGAACCCTGCTTGCAAAAGTTCAACAAGGCTGAGCCAAAGCAGGCCAGCGGACAGACATCTCACCCGTCTACCTCCTCTCTTGATGATTTTGTTCAAATTCTTCTCCTAGTCAGTATAAATTCACTTCTCTATCGTTTCCTTTCCTCTGAAGCTTAGAGTTGAAGGCTTATCATTTGTATCTATTTCATTTGGTCTCTTATGTGTTTGTTGTAGAAAGTCTGTGTGACATGTCTGACTAGTCTGCAATCTTGCCAGAAGTCCTCTTCTGCATCTTTTTAAATGATCATATGCTGTTTTTCTTTATTTTGTTAATGTTGAACTAGCCTTGCATTCCTTTTAGGTTAGATGCATTATCTTTTTTATGTATTGTTCAATTTAGAATACTATCTTACTTCGTAAAAGAATTTTGTATTTATTATTAATGTGTGTCTGCAATTGCCTTTTTTTAGTAAGTCAGATTTTAGTATTAGGGCTATACTGGCCTTATGTATTGTGTTCTCTCACCTATTTTCTGAAGTTAGATCTTAATTCTTTCTTTTAAGAATTTATTAGAATTTACCACTAAAACTTCCTTGGTTTCCTTTGGTAGAAGAGATGATTTATTTATAATAAATGCAATCACTTCAATAGATTTAAGACTGAGGTTTTTCTGTTTCTTGTGAATTTTGATAAGTTGATCTTTAAATGTATTTATCCATTTTACCTAAGTTGCTGAATTTTATGGCACTAATTTGTTCATAAAATTCTATTATCTCTTTAATGTCTGTAGTATCTGTAGCTACTACTTGTTTGTTAGTTTGTAATACTGTGGTGGCTTGAATGTTGCTGTGATGCTGGAAGCTTTCCCATAGATATTTCAAATACCAGCTGGGTCCCCACAGTAGACAGATTTCAGCAGTTTTCAGACTACGACAAGCTAGGAAAAAGAACCAGGAAGTTATGAAGAACTTGATTTTATTTGGATCCACAAATTATGCCCATGTAAGAGAAGTCAAGAGTTCTGGTATAGTACAGTAGGATAAGCACTGGGTGGGTAACCTCAGGTTAGTGGTTCAAACCCACCAGCTGCTTCTTGGAAATACTACACAGGGTTGCTATGAGTCAGAACTTACTTGATGACAACAATAAGAAGCAGTAAAGGAAATCAAATGACATATTACACTGACAAAGTAAATGCAAAAGATCTCTTTTAAAGTGTTAAATATAAAAGATAATCATTATAAAGATTAAGGTGTGTGCCTGATTCAAACTATGACATTTTCAATCACTTCACATGCAGGCAAAGGATGCGACAATGAATAAGGAAGTCTGAACATTTGATACCTTTGAATTATGGTGCTTGCAAAGAGTATTAAATGTACTATGGACTGTCAGAAGACCAAATCTGTCTTGGAAGAAATTCAAAGAGAATGCTTCTTAGAAGTGAGGATAGTGAGATTTCATTTCACATACTTTGGACACGATACAAGGAGGAATCAGTGCCTGGAGGAGGATATCATGCTTGGTAAAGCAGAGCATCAGTGGAAGAGTGAGATTCTCAATAGGATTGATTACCACAGTCACTGCAACAATGAGTCCAAACATAAAAACTATGTGAAGGATGGTGCAGGACCAGGTAGTGCTACATTCTGTTGTAGGTAGGGTCACTGTAGGTGAGAACAGAATCAACAACACCTAACAATAACAATATCTGTAGTGAAAAGTTATCTTTGATTCCTTGATGATTTTTCTTTTCTTACTGATCATTCTAGGTAGGGGGGAGTCTGTCAATTTGTTTCTCTTTTCAAAGAATCAGCTTTTGGTTTTGTCAGTGTCCTCATTTTCTGTCTTGTTGATATTTGATCTTATCTTTATTTTTTCTTCTCTCTACTCTGGACTTGATATTTTTTTTCTTCACATGAACCCTTTGATCATTGACTTTAAATCTATCCTTTTTTCTGATTCAAGGAGTTAAAAGCTGTTTTCCCTCTAGGCACTGCTGTATCTTACACATTTTGATATCTTGTATTTCTGTCATTAACTTCTAAATGTTTTCTAATTTTCCTTTTGGTTTATTCTTTGGCCTATGATTAATTTAGGAGTATGTTGTTAAATCAAAATTATTTGAAATTTTCCTAGGCATCTCACTGTCATTAATGTTTATTTTAATTGTGGACAAAGAATATATTCTGTATATTTTAGTCTTTTTATTTTTGTCAGTTTATTTTACTGTCCAGCATAAGGTCTATTTTTATTAACATAACATTTGCATATGAAAAGAACATGCACTCAGTAGTTGTTAGATATAGTGTCTATATGCATCCTTTAGACCAATGCAATTAGTGGTATTTTAATCTTCTATGTAGTCTATG
>NW_006408699.1:3050491-3051685 GCF_000296735.1 Chrysochloris asiatica | reverse complement strand
CTTCTAGCCTGCAGTAATATAAGACAATAAATACAGTTTAAAGCAGGATTCTATTTAAGTATTTGCATGTGTTTAGGAAGGAGCTCTGGAGACACTGCAGTCAGGTGTTGGGCTGCTAACTCCAAGATCAGTAGATTACACCCACCAGCTGTCTGCTCCTGCCAAGAGTCATAGGCTTAGAAACCCTACATTTGGTCGTACTGAGTCACAACTGACTCAATAGCAGTAGGTTTGATTTTGGGGGGGTTTATTAGGTTTTGATTAGGTTTTGAGCTACAGATCTTTATAATTTTTTTTAGTGGTTGTTCTAAGAATTACAATACTTGTCTCTCATGTTTCATATTAGATGAAAATTTTATGAAAACTATCTTACACACATACGAGGGAGCTTCAAAAAGTTCACTGAAAAATGTCATTAACTTTTCATTCCATTTTTCCTTGAACTTTTTGAAGCCTCCTTGTTTAACCACCATCTTCTTTTCTATACACACAACCACATACTCCATACTTCAGGCTACAGTTTTATGTATGTTTATGGTAGTTTTAGGTATTCGTTTTACAGTAGTTCTTCATATTACATATGCACACACTTAAGATGCCAAAGGACAAATAGTAGAATTTTTCCTTTAAACATCCATAGGTCTTTTTAAAGAATGTTTAAGAAGATAAAAACTATTTTCATTCTGATATTTACCATTTCTGATGCTCTTCATATGCTTCTGAGGATCCAAGTTTTCTGCTGATATAATTTCCTTTTCACTTGAAGAACATCCATTAGAGTCTCTTGTAGTACAGGTCTGCTGAAGACAAATTTTCTTAAGTTTTCCTTTTGTAAAACTTTCTAAATTTTTGCCATCATTCCTGAAGGATATTTTCACAGGGCATAGAATTCAGGTTTAACTTATTTATTATTTCTACTTTAAAGATGATATATTATAGTGTGTCCTGATCTCTATGCTTTCTAATGAAAAATGTGCTATGATTCAAGTCATCATTCTTCTGTATGTAAGGCATTATTTTTTTTTTTTTTCTGGCTTCTTTCAAGATTTTCTCTTTATTTTAGGATTTCAGACTGTGAAGTGTCCAAGTGTGGATTTCTTAGAATAGCCTTCATAATACTAAATTGTTCCTCAACTTACTTAACCCTTGATTTCCTGTCATGGCCAATATAAGTATTATTGTTGTTAAGTGCCG
>NW_006408699.1:3048534-3050151 GCF_000296735.1 Chrysochloris asiatica | reverse complement strand
ATAGGGTTTCCGAGGCTATAAATCTTTACGGGAGCAGAAAGTCTCATCTTTCTCCCACGGAACCACTGGTAGTTTCAAACTTCTGACCTTGAGGTTAGCAGCCTGACTTGTAACCACAATCTAGTAGTCCTCTAAATCTGCCTTTCCCTTACTATACACTTTCCTCATTGACAAGTTAATTTTGGAATAGTCAAAACTTCTGATTCACAAGGCAATGTTTTATAAATCTACATCAAATCTTCTCAACGATACTTTAATTCCCCAAAAGATCATTCTAAATAAAAAACTGCAAGAAAGAGAGATACACATTCAGACTGAAAACTATTAGTAGCTACACAGGTGTGGTGCTGTAAGATAAGCAGTGAACTGCGAACCACAAGGTCAACAGTTCAAACCCACTAGCTGCTTCTTGGAAACCCTATACAGGGTCACTATGAATTGGAACCAATTCAACGGTACTTACCAGTGACAACATAGACACAAAGAACTTCCACCTAGAGGTGTTATTTCAAAGTTAATACAGAGTAATAATACTTTTTGAATGAGTTCAGTAATAGAAGTACTTACCTTATAAAGAACAGAATTGACTAGATGAGATATCTATAATTTAAGGGATTATTCTCAACAATTCAACAAAAAGGACAATTGTTCAGCCCTGCTAAAGTCATCAATAGCCTGTTCAATCAGGACATATGAACTCTCTCTGCTCAAGTATACTGAGAATATTTGAAAAATTAGTAGACACAGAGTTTATAATTCCTAGTAAATAATCTCATGTATTAATATCACCCAAATAAAGACCGACTATATTTATATTAATGGCCTTTGAGACTTGGAGAGCATGTTGTTATTGTTTATTTCTCATGGACTGTTCACAGTCACATTAGTAAATTCTTTTATAAATTAATCCTGAATATATCATACTGTTCAACTAGTTAAAATATGGTTGGTACAATGTCTTTGATGTTTGCATCTTTATCAGCATTCCCAGAATCTTAAAAAAATATTCTTGCTTTCTTACAACAATAATACATTCCAAATCAGTCTTATTTTCTACAAACATGAAGTCATATATTCTCCAAAGAATTCAAACTCATTTTAGGGGATAATTCTATTAAAGACTGACAAAAATAAGAAACTAAAATACAGAAGGCCTTGATTTCCTCTCTCAGGCATGTCAGCATCATATTTTAGCCCTTAAGCTTAGCAAGCCATGTGTTTTCCTTTTTCTTTTTTACTGAATTTTTTTATTGTGAACTGAGTGAAGGTTTATAGACAGGATCATCAGCTTTACATTCAACAAATAATATTTAGTTTCATCTCCATGTTGACAATCCCCTCCATGTAACAACAGTTATCCAAATTCCTCCCTGTGGTTCCTGTTCACATTCTATACATCTTTTCCTATCCCTTTTCAATTTTGACCTTAGGAAAATATTTTCCTTTAGATTTTAAATGACTGATCGTTCAGGCAGTCAACAAACATATGAAGAAATGTTCAGGATTGCTAGCTACTGGAGAGATAGATACAAGTCAAAACAATGAGATATCATCTCACGTGTGTATTAACGGCGAAGTTTAAAACAACAACTACAAAAAAAGAGTGTGGAGAGACTG
>NW_006408699.1:3046471-3048112 GCF_000296735.1 Chrysochloris asiatica | reverse complement strand
ATTTCCATACTAAAAGAAACATTCATTGATGGTTACCAGGGATGAGACGTCAAGGAGAATAATTCACTGGCTAGAGAATAGACACATGTTAGCTCAGGTGACAGGGAGGGCAATATATAAGAAGAGGGAAGGCAATAAGAGTAGGGAGGGTAGCAGAAGAAAGATGAAGCCACAGGGAGGTATGAATACACTAAAGAGGACAGAGGTAGACAGTGATATACACACATTTAAAACAACAGTGTTATGTACACAGACACATGGATTGAAATCTAGGTTGAATGGGGTAAGGTAGGAAGAGTGGGATAGATATATGTATATATATCCTTATATCCCACAAATATATGAGTTGTGAAAGAGGATATTTGTATATGAGTATACCTTTCAAGTGAACACAATTAGAAATGTGGTGAAACATACAGCAGGCAAGATGATGAAAATTTCCTAGATATTATCAAATAGTTTAAAACAATGAGTTGATGGGCCAGGGCCATAGTCTCAGGGGACACTATGGCCAATTGACAAAACATAGCCCACAAAGACAATGTTCTACATCCTAAACAGGTGAGTAGTGGCTGAAATCTTGAAAGCTCATGAGCGGCCATCTAAGGTGCAGAAGAAAGAAGAGTGGTAAGAACTGAAGTGCCTTGGAATCAATTAGCCCAATATAAAGGAACATGTGGACATCAGTCTTCATGACTCTGAGATCAGAACTAGACGGTACCCAGCTTCCACTACCAACTGCCCTAAAAGGGATCACATCAGAGGGTCACGGATAGAATGGAACAAAATGTGGAACAAAACTCAAGATTATTTAATTAAAGAAAAAAAATTACTGGTCAGAAAGAGACTGAATGAACCTGAGACTATGGCCCTCAACCAGCTTCAGATCTGGAAAGGAACTCACCCTGATGGCCCAATTTTCAGCCAAGCAGTATATAGGTAGGTATATAGGAGGACAACAATACTAGCAAGGTATGTTCACCGTGGAGTGGTCAATCATTCAAAATAAAAGGGCAACATTTTCCTAAGGACAAAGTTGACAAGGGATAGGAAGGCAGGTGGAATGGAAATAGGAACCACAGAGAGGAAGCTGGATAACTGTTGTTGCACGGAGGGGATTACAATCATTGAGATGAAAACAAAGTGTGTGATTTGTTGATTATAAAGCTGATGATCTTGTCTGTAAACCTTCACTTAATTCACAATTACTGGTTAAAAAAGGAATCAGAGATTTATTACATTGGGCAAAATATCTCTTTAAAGTGTTAAAAAGCATTTTCAGTGGCTAACCCTTCAGTTCTTGTCTACTTCTTCTTAGTCTATCTTCTTATCTGAAACCTGTCCACCATGGGTGACCTTGCTGATATTTAAAATTCCTATGGCATTTATCACAGCAACATATAAATACAAAAGTATGACAAACTGACAGACAAGTGGTGGTATTACAATGTAATGTACAAAGACTGCAGTTAAAAAAACAAAAAGGAAACACATACTTCGTGTTTCTTAACCTGAAAAAACTGAAGAAAAACTTCAATGTTTGCATTGGAATTGAAGGACTCATGGGCAAAATACTGAATGAAACAAAAAGCAAGAAAAGATGCATGGAATGCATGGAGTCACTGTACCAAAAAAGAATGG
>NW_006408699.1:3032869-3045706 GCF_000296735.1 Chrysochloris asiatica | reverse complement strand
TTGTTGTTGTTGTTAGGTGCCATCGAGTCGGTATCAACTCATAGCTACTCTATGCACAACAGAACAAAACAATGCCGGGTTCAACACCAACCGCACAATTGTTGGCTACATTTAAGCCCATTGTTACTGCACAAATCTGTTTGTTCTTTTGGCAGTACTGGGTAGTTTTAATATTCTCCTCCAACATCATAACTCAAATGCATCTATTCTTCTAAGGTCTTCTGTATTCACTGTACAATTCTCATATGCACATGAGGTTATTGAAAATACCATGGCTTGGGTCAAGTGTACCTTTAGTTTTGAAGAATATTTTCCTGGGCATAAAATTCTAAGTTGGCCTATTAAAAAAATTATTTTCTCAGCTCTTTGAATAGATTATTTCATTGTCTCCTGATTTACATTGTTTATGTTAAAAAGGTATTCGTTTTAGCACTACTCCTTTGATTATGGTCTATTACCAATTTGGCTTTTAAATTTTTTTATTTTTTAGAAGTTTTACTATGATATATCTAAGTATGCTTTTCTTTGTTAATGTCTTGTTTATGATTGTAGCTCTTAACTCATTAACTTTATGTCTGGTCAGTATTGGAAAATTCATGCCATCATCTTTTCAAGTATTGCTTCTTTTCTAGTCTCTCTCTTTTCTTTTTGAAACTCTAATTGTACATGTTATAATTTTGCATTGTGCCCCATGTGGCTGTTAAGCTGGGTTTTGTTTTTGTTTTATACCTTCCATCCTCATTTCTCTTCATTTTGTCTATGCCAAGAAATTTGTACGACTGAATGGAAAAGATCCATATATGTGTTCATTCCAAAATAAAGGCTCCCAAGAGAATGAGAAAATTATTAAATAATACCATTATCACATGCAAGTAAACTTTTGCTGAAAATAATTAAAAATTGGTTGCAACAGTACATCAACAGGGAGCTGCCAGAAATTCAAGCTGGATTCCAAAGAGGATGTAGAATGAGCGGTATCACTGTTGATTTCAAATGGATCTTGGCTGAAAGCAGAGAATACCAGAAAGATGTGGATGGATTTGTGTTTTATTTGACTATGCCAGGAGGGGGGAACCTTTTTTCTACCAAAATTTATAACCTCATTCACAGGCCATCCAAAACTATTAACTTAAAAATTTGTCCACTATATTTAGTCATACAATTAATTAATTCACCTGTAAAGGGGACCATGGAGTCCTGGTGTGGTGCTGTGGGTTAATGCGCCAGACTGCAAAGTCGTTTGAATTGCAAGGTCAGTGGTTCAAGCTCACCAGCTGCTCCTCGGAAACCCTATACAGGGTCACTATGGGTCGGAATCAACTTGACGGCACTTAACAACTACAACATAGGGGACAGTGGGACAGAGCTGCGGGGTGCAGAGGCTGCTTGCTGGGCAGCTGGTACAGCGAGCTCAAGGACGCAGCTTCCATGGAGTGAAAAGGAATGCGAGGACCCTTCCCAGACATATGTGGGCCTGCCTCTGCACCAAAGCCAACGTTCAGAGAGCAGAGCCATTCTCAGGGTATTTTAACATTTGGAGGCTCCATACAAATAAGCACTGGACTTTGAATCACAATGGCCATGGTTTGAGCCCACCAGCCACTCTGCGGGGGAAAGATGAGGCTTTCTGCTCCGGCGAAGATTTAAAGCCTCGGAAACCCAGGGTCACTAGGAATTGAAACTGACTCGAACGCACTTAACAACAACAATGTGATGGTTGGAATCCTGGTGTGGCGCTGCAGGATAACACACTATAGACCCTGGACTGTACAGTCAGTTTGAACTGAAAAGCCATTTGAACTGCAAGGTCAGCAGTTCAAACTCACCAGTCGCTCCTTGGAAACTCTATATGGAATCGCTTTGAGTTCAAACTGAGTCACAGAACTTAACAACAACGTGATTGCTGGATCTGCAGATGCCTTGGCAGGAACGGACCAAATGATTTGAAGGTCCTTATCTGGTCTCCAGGCCGAATGTTTTCTACCCTGGACTATGCAAAGGTATTTAGTGGCATGCATCATAACAGACTATGGATAACATTGCAAAGAATGGGAATTCCAGAATTTACTCTCATGCAGCACTTGTACACAGACAAAAGAAGTGGATACAAATGATAAGAAGGGTGTGTCAAGGTTATATTCTTTGATCATAATAATCAATCTCTCTATTAAGCACATAATCTGAGAAAGCAGACGACATGAAGAAGAATGCAAGATCAGAATTGGAGGAAGGCCCATTAACAACATGTGCTATGCAGGTGACACAACAATGCTTACTGAAAGTAAAGAGGACTGAAGAGGACTTTTGAAGATCAAAGACCATGGCCTTCAGTATGGATTATATACTTCAACAAAAGGAAAACAAAAATCTTTACAACTGGACTAACAAATGATATCATGATAAACATAGAAAATATTGGCGCTGTGTAGGATTTTATTTTACTTGGATCCATAATCAATGCTCAAGGAAGCAGCAGTCAGGAAATCAAAGATGTACTGTATTGGGCAAAAGATCTGCTACAAAAATTCTCTTTAAAGTGATACACAGCAAAGATATGACTCAAATCATGTTATTTTCAATCACCTCATGTGTATGCAAAGCTTGACAATGAATAAGGAAGACTGGAGAAGAACTGATGCCATTGAATTACAGTTAGGGATGAATATCGAGCATATCATGGACTGCCAGAAGAATGAAGAATCTTTCTTGGAAGAAGTACAATCAGAATACTCCTCAGAAGTGAGACTGGGAAGACTTCATCTCAAGTACTTTGAACATGTTATCAGGAGGGACCAGTCCCTGGAAAAGGACATCATGTTTATATACCTAAGAGTGGAATTGACAGCTCTGGTAGCATAGTGGTTCCGAATTGGGCTACGAACCGCAAGGTCAGCAGTTCGAAACTACCATTCAAAACTACCAGCTGTTCCATGGGAGAAAGATGAGGCTTTCTGCTCCCGTAAAGATTTACAGCCTCAGAAAACCCTGTACAGGGTCACTATGAGTCAGAACTGACTTCACGGCACACAACAACAACATGGTAATTCTGGTAGCGTAGTGGTTACGAATTGGGCTGCTAACCCCAAGGTCGGCAGTTCGAAACTACCAGCTGTTCTGCGGGAGAAAGATGAGGCATCTGCTCCCATAAAGATTTACAGCCTCGGAAACCCTGTACAGGGTCACTATGAGTTGGAACCAACTCCATGGCAATTCTGGTGTGGTGCTGTGGGGTTCGTGCGCCAAACTGCAAAGATGTTTAAACTGCAAGGTTGGAGGTTCAAGCTCATCAACTGCTCCTTAGAAATCCTATACAGGATCGCTATGAGTTGGAATTGACTCAACAACACTTAACAACATTACAACATGGTAATTCTGTTTTTATTTTTTTTGAGGAACTGCCACAAATTGTTTTCCAAAATGGCTATATCATTTTCCATTCCCACAAGCAAAGGGTAAGTGTTCTAATTTCCCCACATCCTCCACAACCGTTGTCAGTTTTTGCTTTCATCATAGTGGGAGTGCAATGGTATCAATTTCATCATGGTTTTGATATGCATCTTTCTGATGACTAATGATGTCAAGCATCTTTTCATGTTCAGTGGCCATCTGAATGTCCTCTTTGGTTAAATATCTACTCAAGTTCCTTTATGATTAGGTCGTCTTTTTCTTGTTGTTGACATTTTATGTATAAGGAGGCCTCAACAAATCTGTGAAAAAATTCCATTATGTTTTCATTCCATTTTTAATAAACTTTTTGAAATTCCCAGGTATATATTAGTTATTAGGTTCTTATCAGATATATGGTTTCAAAGATATTCTCCCAATCAGTACTTTGTCTCTACTTTTTTGGTTAAGTCTTTGATAAACAAAAGTTTTCAATTTTTATGAGGTCTCATTTACTTATTTTGTCTTTTGCTGTTTTGTGTTTTATTATATAATCTATTGTTAAAAGTTAGGTCTGACAGCATTGCCCTTGCTTGTTCTTCTATGAAATTTTTGGTTTTACTTTACACAGATAGTTCCTTAATACATTTTGAATTTGTTTTTATGTATGGTGTAAGGCATGGATCCTGGTGGATTTTTCTGAACAAGGAATCCCAATTTTTCAAGAACCATTTATTAAAGAAACTCTTCTTTTCTTGGCAATGGACTTAGCATAGCACCCTTATCAAAACCCATCTGATCACAGATGTGTGGGTTTGTTTCTGGATCCTAATTCTATTCCATTGGCCTATTTTATACTAGTATGAGGCAGTTTTGTTTATTGTGGCTATATAGTATGCTTTAAAATCAGTAAGTGTGACTCCTCCTACTTTGTTATTGTCTTTCAACATTGTTTTATTTATTCATGGATTCTTGCAATTACATATAAAGTTGAAAATTGTTTTTTTTTTTTTATGGATTCTTGCAATTACATATAAAGTTGAAAATTGTTTTTTTTTTTATATTTCTGCAATAGAAATATATTTTAATAGATGTTGAATGAGTCATTTAAGTATAAAAATCCTCTAATACCACACAAGAATCCTGGTGTGGACTGCTAACTAAAGAGTTGGCTTTCAAACCTACCAGCCGCTATTTAGAAACCCTATATTGGGTGGCTATGAGTCAGAATGGACTTAACGGCTCTTAACAGCAACAACCACAATACCATATAATACAGAGAACAAATTTGTAAACTGTTCTCCATTTCAAGATATGACTTAAGAAAAAAGGTGGAAGTATTGAATGTATAGCAACAAAAGTAGAACATAATAAAGGAAAAACCTTTTGGTTTTAGAATTGTGAAACCCAAGAAAAAACATATCAAATAATTATTTTCCTGAGATAAATTACATTACTATATTTTATAAAATGAAGAAAAATGATTATCCTGATTTCTCCAACAAATTTAATAATTATCCACCCTATTTTTTTTATATTTATCAGCAGCATACCATTATCTTATATGGAAACAAAATCTTACGCTTTCCTAAGACAGAGGCTTTGGTTAACTCTTGTCTACCAAAGTTCTGCAATGTAATCCAGTTATGATATTGATCGCGAGAGTGATGATTCTGTGGTAGAATTCTCACCTTCTGTGCTGAAGATCCTGAATAGTACACCTCATGCAAAGTCACAGCCAGTGGAGGTTTGCATGTGGCTTTCAACTGAGCTTTCAAACTAAGGTGAACTAAGAAGAAAGGCCTGACAATTTACATTAAAAAATCAGCCAATGAAAACCCCATGGATCATTACAGTCTGATCTCCAACTGATCCTGGGGATACTTCAGGACTAGGTAAGGGTTCATTCCAATGCACGTAAGGCTAACATGAGTCAGGGGTCAACTCCACACTAGCTGACAGGAACAAATAATATGAGTAAAACTTAATTTTCATAAAGATTCTATAAGGGTCATGCCAACTTGTTGATCTATCAAGCATGTGTTCTCTTACGTGGCAACAACAAAATCTAAAACATTCTATTAAATTGCTTTGATTCAGGGCTAAATACACTCCCCAGAAAACTAAAGGTATGAACAGTTCATAGTTGACATCAAATTTTCTCTTTACTCTCTCTTAAACACACACACACACACACACACACACACACACACACATTCACTGTCACTCAGTTGATTTCAACTCATAGTGACCCTGTATAGGGTTTCTGAGGCTATAGATTTCTACAAGAGCAAAAAGCTTCATCTTTCCTCCATAGAATAGTTGGTGGGTTTGAACTGCCTTGAGGTTAGTAGTCCAGTGTTTATTCTAGCATACCATAATACCAGTGTTTAGAGAGTAGACAAATGTTAATATGGGTGAAGAAGACATTATACAATAAGAGGGAGGTTGGCAAAAAAAAATTATAGAAGAATAGGAAGATATGAGGAGGACAGGATTAAAGGAAACAGAGGCAAATACTATTACCAACTATAATAACAGGAGTCCTGGTATGGTGCTGTGGGCTAATGCATCAGACTGCAAAGTCATTAGAACTGCAAGGTTGGTGGTTCAAGCTCACCAGCTGCCCCTTGGAAACTCTATACAGGGTGGCTATGGCACTTAACAACAATGGTGATCTATGGGTAGATGCATGGATAAACAGTGATTTATGGGTATAAGCATGGATAGACACACAGGCCAAACAGGTGTGGGAGTGTAGTGCCTTGCGTTTACTTGATACGGCCTTTCTATCCAAAGTATTCGTGATTTCCACCAAGTGATTGGGTGGGACCATGCAAATACAGTATACAGGACTCTAAGGCTGGGATTGGTTAGGTTTGCCTTCTAGCTAGATTTAAAAGGAGCCATCTCAGAAGCAGAGACAGAAGAACCCAGGACTAAAAAGAAGGAAAAAGAGCATGAGTAACCTGTGAGCTCCCAACCTAGAGAAACAGCAACTGCAGAGACTATAGCAGAGACTATGGCAGAGGCAATAGTATGGGGAAACAGAGTAGCTTCTGGCTCTAGGTCTACGGACTATGAAAAGCTGAGTGTCTGTGGGCAGGAGACTGGCTTGAAGACTGTGCCCTTTGGGCATTCACAGACTGGCTAAAATAACTTTGTACCACATGCTCGAGCAGCGCAGAGGCCAAGGGACCAGATGGTTGAGAGGCGGAAAACAGAGTGAAGCATGCCTGCATTATGGAAGACAAGAGGTGTTCCTGACTGGTGAACTGCTATGTCCTGAATTGGTTTGATCCTGAATAAACCCCATAATCATGAGTATTGTTAATAAGTTCTGTGCAATGGATTCTCGAAACCTGATGTGAAGCAGAGAGTGTTGTGGGATGTATGGATGGTGTTAGGGTAAAGAAAGTTGTAAGGCAGAAGAGAAGCATGTCTGACCTCTACAGAATAGGAACTGGCCTTGGGCTGATTTTGAGTTTGATTGTCTTGCCAGAGGAAGTCAGACATGGTCTCCACATGGTTTTTGCAGAGAGTGGGAGTATAAGTATATACTCACAAATATATAGAGAGGTTTGACAGAGTTTATTTTTATATGGGTATTGGAATGTGATGGAGCACATGGAGTTTAAAGTTATAAAAACCTAGACATTATCCAACACCTTAAGAGGCTTGGGGCCTCAGGATCATAGTCTTAGGGAACACCATGGTCAACTGGCATCACAAACACAATAGTCTACATCCTATTTTGGTGAGTAGTGTCTGAAATCTTAAAAACTTAACGAGTGGCCATCTAAGGTGCAACTAATGGTCTCTCCTTGTCCAGGGACAGTGAAGAAAATTGAAGATGCTTTGGAAACAGTAAGTTCAATGGACTAATGAACCACATGAACAGCAGTTTCCATTACCCTGAGACCAGAAGAAATAGATGGTGTCTGGCTACCACTACCAACTGTTCTTAGAAAGGATCACATTAGAATATCTTGGAAAGAGTAAGAGAAAATATGGAATGAAACAAAAAAATTATAAAAAAGACTAGGCTTATTAGTCAGATAGAAACTGGTGGGACTCTTAGATCATGACCCTTGGTCATCTTTCAGGTCGGGAAATGAACTCATGCTCACTGGTCAATTTTCAGCCAAACAACAGATAGGTACATAGGTGGTGGTGGTTATGTGCTGTGGAGTTGGTTCTAACTCACAATGACCCTGCATACGGTTTCCGAGGCTGTAAATCTTTATGGGAACAGAAAGCCTCCTCTTTCTCCTACAAAGCAAATGGCAGATTTGAACTGCTGACCTTGCGGTTAGTAGACTCGCTCATAACCACTGTACATGCTACCTGGGCTCCTTTGTTCTAAGATAAAATAATATTGTTGCTTTTTTTCTTAAGTGATTTTGAGTCTGTTTCAAACCCTGTATAGGATTTCCAAGGAGTGGCTGGTGAGTTTGAACTGCAGACTTTGTGATTCAAACCAACCTTACGTTGGAGTGCTTATCTTAAAGCATCACAGCAGGACTTCAAACTAATATTAGGAAACTCTAATAATGGATAATATATTTAGTAAACTCACAAAATATGCATATACTATTGTTCTCAGTGTTAGGTGTACTTTTTCACCTAAGTGACCATAGTAAAAAGTGAAGACACCATGTTAACAGATACTTTTCACTGAATTAGCAATATTAAAAATAAAAATGATTTAAATTTGAGTCATTCAATTTTAATTATTGTTGTTGTTAAGTGCCTTTCAGTTGGTACCAACTCAATAGCAACACTCTAGAGTGTTCCAGAAGAACGGCTGGTACGTTTGAACCACTGACCTTGCGTTTAGCAGTGCCATGATACTTTACTTCCCTAAAAATGTTACATTTACTTAGCTAGAGTGTAAGCATTAAATATACCATAGTCTCATATAACCAGTTCTGAGCTAGCTTTTGTCTATGAATTTTATAGATACAACCTAAAATTCAATTCAGTCACACTAAAAATAAGCAACATTTTCCTGGATGAATAAATCATTCAAATTTTAATAAGCTAAAACTAATTATTTTTATTTTAGCTAAGTCAAAATACTGAGAATAGATGAAACCCAATTAACAACAGCAACTCAAAAGATTGAACAGAAAATATAGGGGCAGGAGTTTATGTTAATGGAGGAGGAACAACTCAAAAACATAGGCTGAGAACCATTACACACCTTGTAGAATGTAACCAGTGTCACTGAATTGACACGTAGAAATTGAATTGGTGTATGTTCTGCTGTGTTTATTCTCAACAGTAAAATTAAATATGTATGTTGTTGTTGTTGTCAGGTGCCATGAGCTGGTACCAACTCATAGAGACTTTATGCACAAAAGAACGAAACACTGCCCAGTCTTGGGCCAACCTCACTATTGTTGCCACACTTGAGCTCACTGCTGCTGTCACTTGGCTAATCCATCTCTTTGGGGGTCTTTCACTTTTCCTCTAACCCTCTACCTTACCAAACATGACATCTTCTCCAGAGACTGGTCCCTCCTGACAATATGTCCAAAGTATGAGAGATGAAGTTTGGCCATCCTGGCCTCCAAAGGAGTATTCTGGCTGTACTTCTTCCAACAGATACGTTTATATTTTTGGCAGCCATGGTACTTTCAATATTCTCCTCCAACACCCTCATAACACAAATGCATCCAACACCCTCATAACACAAATGCATCAGTTCTTCTACGGTCTTCCTTATTCACTGTCCAGCTTTTGCATGCGTATGAGGTTACAGAAAATACCATGGCTTGGGTCAGGCGCACCTTAGTCCTCAAGCTGACATCTTTGCTCTTCAACACTTTAAGAAGGTTTTGTGCAACAGATTTGCCTAATGCAATATGTTGTTTGATTTCTTGACTGCTATATCCATGAGGGTTGATGGTTGAGCCAAGAAGAATAAAATCCTTGACAGCTTTTATCTTTTCTCCGTTGATAAGAATGTTGTTTATTGGTCCAGTGGTGAGGATTTTTATTTTCTTTACATTGAAATATAATCGATACCGAAGACTGCTCTTTTAACTTCATCAGTAAATGTTTTAAGTCCTCTTCACTTTCAGTAATCAAGGTGGTATGTATCATCTGCATATTGCAGGTTGTTAATGAGTCTTCCTCCAATCCTGATGCCACGTTTTTCTTCATAGAACCCAGCTTCTCTGACTATTTGCTCAGCATACAGGTTGAATAAATATAGTAAAAGAATACAACTCTGTTCACACACCTTTCTTAATTTTAAACCATTCAGTGTTCCCACGTTCTGTTCGAACAACTGCCTCTTGGTCCATGTACAGATTTCTCATGAGCACAATTAAGAGTTCAGTAATACTCATACTTTGCAAAGTTGTCCATAGCTTGTCAAGATCCACACAATCGAAAGCCTTTGCGTAGTCAATAAAGCACAGGTAAATATCTTTGTGGTATTCTTGCTTTCAGCCAAGATCCATTGGGCATCAGCAATGATATCCCTCATTCCAAGTCGTCTTCTGAATCTAGCTTGAACCTCTGGAAGTTCTCTGCCAATGTATGCTTGCAGCCATTTCTGTATTACCTTTAGTAAAACTACTCGCATGGGATATAAAGATATTGTCCGATGATTCCTGTATTCCGTTGGGTCACCTCTCTTTTGAATGGGCACAAATACGGATCTTCTCCAATCAGTCGATCAGATAGTTGTCTTCCAAACTTCTTGGAATAGATGAGTGAGTGCTTCCAGTGCCGCCTTACTTTCTTGAAATATTTCAATTTTTATTCCATCAATTCCTGGAGCCGTGTTCTTTGCCAATTCCTTCAATGTACCTTGGACTTCTTCCTTCCGTATCACTGGCTCTTGATCATATGCTACCTCCTGAAATAGCTGAATATTACCCATTTCCTTTTGGTACAGTGACTCTGTTTATTCCTTACATCTTCTTTTGATGCTTCCTGCATCATTCAATAAGTTACCCAGAGAATCCATCAGTAACAAAAGAACAGGCTTCACTTTTTCCTTCAGTTCCCCCAGGTTGAGAAATGCTGAGCATGTTCATCCTTTTTGGTTTTCTGTCTCCAAAGCTCTGCACATTTTGTTGTAAAATTTGACTTTATCTTCTCGAGCTGACCTTTGAAATTTTCTGTTCAGCTCTTGGACCTCCTGATTTCTTCTATTTGCTTTAGTATCTCTATGCTGGAGAGCAAGTTACAGTGTCTTTTCTGACATCCATTTTGATCTTTTCTTCTTTCTTGTCTTCTTAATGACTTTTTGCTTTCTTCTTGTATGTTCATGATGTCATCCCACAATTCTTCTGGTCTTCGGTCTTTAGTGTTTAATGTATCAAATCTGTTCTTCAGATGGTCTCTAAATTCAGGTGAGACATATTCAAGGTAATATTTTGGCTCTCCTGAACTTGTTTTAATTTGCTTTAGCCTCCATTTGAATTTGCATATGAGCAATTGATGGTCTGTTCCATAGTCTGCCCTTGGCCTTGTTTTAACTGATATGGAGCTTTTCCACAGTCTCTTTCCATTGTTGTTGTTGTTAAGTGCGGCCGAGTAGATGCCGATCCATAGTGACCCCCTATAGGGTTTCCGAGGAGCAGCTGGTGAGCTTGAACCGCTGACCTTGCAGTTCAAACGGCTTCGCAGTTAGGTGCATTAACCCAGAGCGCCACACCAGGACTCCTCTAGATGTAGTCAATTTGATTTCTGTGTATTCCATCTGGTGAGATCTATGTGTATATTCGTCTCTTATACTGTCTAAAGAAGGTATTTGAAATGAACAAGTAATTTGTTTTGCAGAAGTCTATCATGCAATCTCCAACATCATTTCTATCACCAAGGCCGTATTTTCCAACTACTGATCCTTCCTCGTTACCAACGTTTGCATTCCAATCACCAGTAATGATCAACATTATCTTGATTGCATGTTTGATCAATTTCAGATTGAACAAGTTGGTAGAATTCTTCTATTTCATCCTCACTGGCTTTTGTGGTTGGTGCGTATATTTGAATAATAGTGGTAATTACCTGGTCTTCTCTGTAGGTGCATGTATATTATCCTATCACAGACAGCATTGTACCTCATGACTGATCTTGATATGTTCTTTTTGACAATGAATGCAACTCCATTCCTCTTCAATTTGTCATTACCGGCAAGTAGGTAGGGATGTAAACAATCCAGCATGGGTTTGCTCCTCTTGTAACTTGGTATAGTCTTTATAATTTTCCCAAAAAGATGAAAGAAAACAAAGAATACATTCATAAAAGTTCTTGTTCTTATCTTTATAAATGTTATATTAATCTGGATTTGGGAAAAAATTAAGCTTCTGAATTAAAAATAATGTCATATATGCTCAAATTGCATACTGGGAAATGCAGGTTTCTTTGAATAACTGTTATCACAGCCTGTGATATTTTTGTTTTATGGGTTTACTTGGATTGACACATGTTTAATGGTAAAATACGCAATCAGAAATAAAATAAAATATTTAACAATAAAGATACATTTTAATTTTTTCTCTAGTGTTTTTCCATCTTTTTTTAAATAATAAAATAAAATCATTTGCCTCTTTTAAAATATCATTTGAAAGTTTATGTTAATTTCATGACATATCAGTAATTTTTAGTCTTATACTATGGCTTTGTAGGATAAGCACTTAACTGCTAACCACAAGGTCGGTAGTTCGAGTCCACCATTTGCTCCAGGGGAGAACGATGAGACTTTCTTCTGCAAAGATTTCCAGTCTTGGAACTACCATGTTGCTTTGAGTCAGAACCAAGTCACTGACACTTAACAGCAATACCACATATAATTATCAATTACGTGGCTACACAAAGCACAAAAATACCTTTGAATAATTGTTTTCTGACAAAATACTGTAATGCTATGTGTGTCTTCTGATGTGTAGAAAAATATACTATGGTATTTCAATGAGTACTTGGAAAATTATAAGGTTCTTATATCTGGTGGTGCTGGTTGTGTGCCATAGTCAGTTCTGACTCATAGCAACCCTGTCTAGGGTTTCCAAGGTGGTAAATCTTTACAGGGACAGAAAGCCTCATATATCTCCCATGGAGTGGCTGGTGGATTTGAACTCCTGACTTTGTGGTGAGCAGTTCAACTTGTAATCCACTATGCTACCAGGGCTTTGCAAAGTGAATGACTCTATAGGAGCAATGTATTCTCAGGAATTACATTGTCTTTTTATTTTTCAAGAATTTTCTTATTAATTCTATTGCTTTTCAGATAAATGTACATTATGACTATTCTAATTATCTGAGCTTTGGTATTTATACATCATTATCACTAGTGAAAATTCCCTTTAAGTACAGTACTGAACTTCTAAGAGCTGATTACGTTTTTTTCCTTTCAGAAATTTGTCTTAGTTTTTAGTTATTCAATGCTTCATCCTTAGTATTTTTTTAAAAAAGTATATATAATTACAACCA
>NW_006408699.1:3028258-3032499 GCF_000296735.1 Chrysochloris asiatica | reverse complement strand
ATTAAAGCAAACACATATTCTGGAGTAAAATCCTTAGTAGGAGTATCTCAGTTTAAGAATCAAAGAGTTCAAACTTTTCATTCCCTAGAAAAGTATCCTGAAGACCAGAGCATTTAAGTGACTTATTCAAGTTATTGAACCAGATTCAAGAAAGACCAATGTAAAAAATGCAGACATTGTATATGCTTTTCATCACAAAATAAAAACCAATTTCTTGAGACATTAAACACTATACCCAAATTCCAAATAGCAAGTTACTAACTTTTCTCTAATATAAACTTTCTTAGATATGTTCATTTAACCCCTAGAATTTTCTTGTGACTTTATTTCATTGTTGTTAAGTGCTGTCAAGTCAGTGCCAACTCATAGTGATCTTGTGCAGGATTTCTGAGGAGCAGCTGGTGAGTATGAACTGCTGATCTTGTGATTACAAATCCAATACTTATCTTATAAAATAGGGGTTGTGGTGGTATGTCGTGGAGTCAGTTCCGACTCATAGTGACCCTGCACAGTGTTTCTGATGTTGTAGGAAGTCCTGGTGTGGCGCTGTGTGTTAATACATCAGACTGCAAAGTCGTTTGAACTGCAAAGACTCTATATCATAGCACATTTAAAATGTGAAGCTAACACAAAATTCTATCTTACATTTTTTTTTTTCATTTAAAATGATATAGAATTGATGTTTTGGGGGAAGTATATTCTAAGAATTATAATGCATGCCAGAGTCATGTAACTATGACCACAGGCAGGATACTGAATACTTTAGTCAGCCCTGCCCACCCCCCAGAAATCCATTGTATCACACATCCTCTCATAATCCTTTCCTCCTTGCAGTCACAGATCTTCTACTGATCTATATTGTTTTCTAACAGTATAAGTTTTGATTTATTCTTTTACAATACCATAAAAATGGAATTGTACAGATAACAATCTTTTTTTTTTTATGTTTTATTGTGAATTATGTGATAGCTTACATGGGAGAACATTAGCTTTACATTCATCCTTTCGTATATATGTAATCGTTTCATTGCCATGGTTACAATCTCCTCCATGCATCATCAACCAACCAAAGGGTATACCCTACAAGCCTGCCCCCCGGTCATCAGCACACAGTCTCTCTCCGTCTCTGGGTCTAGAGTCCCCAGCTGCTCCATCTCTCCACGTCATAGTCTTTGCCTCTATCACTGGCGTCACTGCCTATCCTGGATAGGCTCTTGCACACCGCTCTCCTCCCTTGATGGTTCCAGGGACCTCTGCTCCTGGACTGCATAGTCAATTGCTCCCCTCCTTTTGCTACAAAACGTTTACGACTGTACCACAAGCGACCTATCCCCATCTCTTTTCATTAGCACCGCCCAAACAGATTGGATACTACTCAGTGGAGATTCTATGTTCCTCCGCAGATAGTAAACTTTTGAGAATGGCTTCTTCTATGCAACATGATGTGTGGTGTGGAGCTGGACTGTTAACTGAAAGGTTAGCAGTTCAAACCCACTAGTTGCTTTTACAAACTTTACACAGGGTCACTATGAGTTGGAATGGACTCCATGACACTTAACATGCAACTTGATGTCTTTGATATTCATTCAAGTTATTTCATATATGAATAATTCATTCTTTTACATTGCTGAGTAGTATTTAACAGTATCTTGGCCTATGTACAGGTTCCTTAGGAGCACAATGTTATCGATAGCTTGTCATGATCCAAACAACCAAAAGCCTTTACGTAGTCAGTAAAGCACAGGTAAACATCTTTCTGGTATTCTCTGCTTTCAGCTAAGATCCATCTAACATCAGCAGTGATATCCCTCATTCCACATCCTCTTCTGAATCCGGCTTGAACCTCCACAAATTCTCTGTCAATGTATGGCTGCAGCCATTTTTGTATTATCACTTTAATGAAATTTTACTTGCATGCTGTATTAAAGACATTGCCAGATGACTACTGCATTCCGTTGGGTCATTTCTCTTTGGAATGGGCAAAAATATGACCAAGGGGCATTTGTTCAAACAGATCAAGCGAACAATGAATGGTTTAAAATTAGGAAAGTTCTGTGCCAGGGTTATATTTTTTCACCATATTTATTCAATCTGTATGCTTAGCACATAATCTGAGAAACTGGATTATATGAAAAAGAACGTGGCATCAGGATTAGAGAAATAATCATTAACAACCTGTAATATACAGATGATAAAACCTTGCTTACTGAAAGAAAAGAGGACTTAAAATACTTACTGATGAAGATCACATACCAAAGCCTTCAATATGGGTTGCAACTCAATGTAAAGAAAACAAAAATCCTCACTACTGGACCAATAAATAGCATCAAGATAAATGAGAAACATACTGCAACTGTCAAAGACTTCATTTTGCTCAGATCAACCATCAACAGTCATGAAAGCAGCAGTCAAGTAATCAAATGGCATATTGCATTAGACAAATCTACTGTACAAGACCTCTTTAAAGTGTTGAAGAGCAAAGATGTCCATTCAAGAACTAGGGTGCGCCTGACACAAATCATGGTATTTTCAATAAATTCATCTGCATATGAAAGTTGGACAGTGAATAAATAAGACCATAGAAGAATTGATGCATTTGAAATATGATGTTGGAGGAGAATATTAAAAGTATCACGGACTACCAAAAGAACAAACAAATCTGTGTTGGAAGAAGTACAGCCAGAATGCTCCACAGAAGCCAGGATTGCCAGACTTTCTCTCTCATACTTTGGACGTATTGTCAGGAAGGACCAGTCCCTGAAGAAGGAAATGACTGGTAAAGTGGAAGGTCAGTATAAAAGAGGAAGACCCCAGCAAGATGGACTGGCACAGTGGTAGCAGCAATGGGCTCAAGTGCACTTGACTGTAAGGTTGGTGCATGGCAGTGTTTCGTTCTGCCAGACGTAGGTCGCTATGAGTCAGTACAAACTCGATGGCACCTAACAATAAAAACAATATTTCACAGTATAGCTGTACCATGGTTTGTTTATCCATTCACACGCCAAAGAAAATATGGATTGTGTCCAGTTTTAGGTGATTAGCTGCAAAAAACTTTTATATCTAGGCTCTTTTATAATTTTTAAATGTTGGCAATCTACCATCAAAAGCCTTTTCTAATTCTGATATTTACATATACTGTGACACAAAAATGTAACTTACATAAAAGCAATAATTTAAATAAATACTTTTAATGCTTAAACTACTTTGTCACTATTGAGGATTTGGCATTAAGAAAACTAACTACTGTTCCTATTCATGTATACGAAAAATTAAATAAAAAGAATAATCAAATTTCCTTTAAATGTGGGCATGTATCAAATATTTTTAAGAACCAAGGAAGGGACTAGAAAAACACCTGGCATTTGGGCTACTAGTCTCACTTTCTCTTCCAAAACTATACACAAATAATCAACTAACGCACACTTCACTACAGAGTTTCAAATCCGGTTAAAAAGCAATTTTTCATATTTTTCAATGCACAGTTTTATAGGGAGCCACTACCACACAATCATACTAGTTGTAACCAATTTTCCATCTCTGACTTAAGAGAAATTATTTTCAATAAACTGCAATCTCTATAAAAATTACATTTGCTTAAGGAAAAAAATATTGTGTAGCATTCCTGGTGTCCTGGTATGGGACATTGTAGGATAATCACTGGACCATGAAGTTGGCTTCAACCACATGGTCGACAGTTCAAACTCATCAGCACTCCTTGGAAACCCTCTACAGGGTCACTATGAGTCAAAACTGACTCAAGGGCATTTAACAACAACAAATTCTTAATCCTAGTCTTTGAAAATGTATTACTTTTCATAAAACAGACCAAGACAGAATGTTGGAAACGTTCTGGGAAGGAAGCCATTAATACCAGAACAAAATCCAAAGTGCACAAAGTGTAAAGGAGGAGAAGGAAACCGGGCAAGAGGAAGATGACACTCTGCCGACAAATGATTAAAATCTTATTGTTACCCATTAACACCCATTGTAACCCATTGTATTAAGCTGATTATTCCAGTTTTCTTTCTTAGGCTTATTTGATAAGTCCATGCTTATTATCTTCATTATGCCTTTACACTAATTATTCATCATACATAGTGTTGTTGTTGTTAAGTTCTGTCAAGTCGATTCTGTCCCAGAGTGACCCTGTATAGGGTTTCCAAGGAGCAGCTGGTGAGCTTGAACTGCCAACCTTGCAGTTTGGCATATTTGCCCACAGCGCCACACCAGGACTCCATACA
>NW_006408699.1:2996159-3027712 GCF_000296735.1 Chrysochloris asiatica | reverse complement strand
GTTTTAGGGATGCTGCCTGTCTTAGGCGGTCAGTACGAATTCCTCTGTCTTACCCGTCATCGAAACTCATTGCAGCATGGCAATGGCTCTGTCTTAGGTTGCCAAGGTTGCCATATCCTTTTGTTATATGCTGTCATGTCAATCCTGACCCAGATCAAGCCTATATGACAAAGTAAAAGAGCTCCTCAGGGTTTCCAAGGTTGTAATCTTTTGTTATGGTGCTACAGGATAAACACTGAACCACAAGATCGATTTGGACTGCAAGGTCAGTGGTTCAAACTCACCAGCCGCTTCTTGGAAACCCTATATAGAGTCGCTATGAGTTGGAACCCATTTGACAGCATTTAACAACAACAATCTTTCTGGAAGCAGACTGTCACGTCAGTTTTCTCCCACAGAGTGACTGGAGAGTTCGAACTACCACCTATCATTTAGCAACTGAACCCTTAACCACTGCAACTAGGCCATCTTTGTATCACACCAGGACTCCATATTAAATATGAAAAAGAGAGTCTGAAGTAAAAACCTTATGAGTGCTGACAGATACAAGACTGAACAAGAGAATGACTATATTGGAACATACTTTTATCAGTTAAGATAATGAATTAGTCAGAGTCCTAGCAATAAACCAATAGTATAGAAATCCTGATGTAGTGCTATAAGATAAGCACTGGACTGCTAACTGCAAAGTTGGCAGTTCTGACTCATAGTGACTTGGAAACTTCTTGGAATTCCTATACAGGGTCGCCAAAACGGACTCAACGGCACTTTGTAACAACATAGTCAAATTAAGATAATTTGAGAAAGCTCTAATGAAGGATGTAGGGAAATCAGAGAACAGTATAGTACCTCATGTTTAATATAAGTAGGAGTTGTGGAAGGCTGCCTTGAGAGCAAGGCTTCAATTTGGTTCACAAGTGCCTTCATAAACAACGGACTCATGCTCGCTGCATAGCAAGCAAATATGCTGCTTGTGGTATTTTGATCTGAGTAGGAAACCAACAGTTAGTTATCCCTGCTCAACGTTGGCAGCTGGCCATGCCACTTTGAATGTGTGCTGCTCTGAGTCAGGCCAATAATGTAATCTCCCATACCAGACTCCTGAAACTTTCAGGAGGAAAGACTGTGGCAGGGCATTTGGAGAGCAAACACACTCTCAAAGCAGTGTGAAGTATTTCCATCTCTCTGAAAAGGAGCGATGGCACTAACGAAATTCTCCCTTGAAAGAGTACTGGTATGGCACTGCAGGATAAGTGCTGGACTGCAAGGTCAGTTTGAACTGCAAGGTTGATGATTCAAATCACCAGATAGTCCTCAGAAACCCTCTACAGAGTTTCTATGAGTCAGAACTGACAGCTCTTAACAACCCTTCCCTAAGAATCCTGAGCTCTTCAGTTTAAATCATTAAAATGGCAGTTTAGGCATCCTCAATTTGTTGTTGTTGTTAAGTGCCGTCGAGTCGGTTCTGACTCATAGCGACCCTGCACAGGGTTTCTGAGGCTGTAAATCTTTATGGGAGTAGATCGCTTCATCTTTCTCCCGCGGAACCAATAGAGGGGGCTCAAATCATGTTCCTTTTCAATGTTCTTTGAGTTTTGAGAACAAAAAAGAAACCTAAAAGGACAAGAATAAGGGTCTAGGGTGGATTAAGATATGGTTTCCCTACAAAATTCTTACAGGACAGCCCTTGCTACCCTCTAAGAAGGAGCAAGAGCATTGTTGTGATGCGAAAAAAAAAAAAAGTATGTTCTCAGCACAACTTTCCTGGCCTTTTTATCATTAGTTTTCAATTATTATTATTTTTTTAAACTTCTTCAAATAAGCCCTTTATCTTGTTTCCTTTGAGAAAATCTATTCCTTTGGATTTCTCCTGTCCCACCCCCCACCAAAAAACAGTAACCATAATCTTATTAGCTGACATCTCTGCTTTGAATTAATTTGGCCCAGCCGATCTCCTAGGAAGCTGGTTGGATGTCACCTTTTTGTGGAAAGTACCCTAATGAGAGGAGCTCTGGTAGCATAGTGGTTACGTATCAGGCTGCTAACCTCAATATCAGCAGTTCGAAACTATCAGCTACTCCACGGGAGAAAGATGAGGCTTTCTGCTCCTATAAAGATTTACAGCCTCGGAAACCCTGTACAGGGTCGCTATGAGTCGATTCCAACTCCATGGCACACTACCACCACCACCCCAATGAGACTAATACAAGTGTATATATATATATATTTTTTAATACAAGTATATTTTTGACAGAACTTGCTTGCAGCCATCCATTGATTGTAGAGACATGTTTAAACAAGTTTTATTTAGAATAAAAGCATACATATAAGAATTGGAAGCCTATCTATAATAGCTTTTTACTTCTTGCATAGCTGTTGTGCCATCAGGTCAGTTCCGACTCATAGCGACCCTGTATTGGGTTTCCAAGGAGTGGCTGGTGAGCTTAAAACACTGATCTTGTGGTTCAAACCCACCATGCAGTTCACTGTATTATCCGACAGTGCCACACCAGGATTCCTATTTCATAACAGACTCAAATAAGAGTGGTGATAGTGAGGATACTGACTGATATCACATATAAAAAGAAGAGATTTAGGACAATTCCAAAGTAAATTAATTCATCAGTTCAATAATAGAACTCAAGTGCAGCATCTCTGCAATTCCCTTCATTTTATTTATTTGTGCAAACATTTCCATAAAATGACCTCTTTCTTCCCTGTTTATTTTTTTAATTCTTTATTGTGAATTGAATGAAGGTCTACAAACAAAATCATCAGTTTTCCACTCAACAAATCATACACTGTTCCATCTCAATGATTGTAATCCACTTTGTGCAACAACAGTTATCCCACTTTCTCTTTGTGTATCCTATTTCCATTCTACCTACCTTCCCAATTCCTATTTCTTTTTAAAAGAAACACACACACACACACACACACACACACACACCACTTCCTATTAGTCCTCCTAGCAAGATTTCATTTGTCTTTTTTATCTTGTTGCCGTTTTCATGAGATTTTGGGTTACTGAGTAAGAATTCTAAGTGTAGTTCCCCATGGAACATTATTCTCTATAACAGGTGCCTTCTGTTTTAATATTATACAGTATATTATACTTCTGACCCACAATGAGATGAATTGGCACAGATTGTGACCATGGCCTCAGACCGGTCAGTATTTTGTTGTTATACACAGGATCGCTGTGAGTCACAATTGACTTGGTGGCACACAACAGCAACTTTTCACAAGTGTTAATACTTTCATGAGATGTCCAAGATACTAGCCAAAATGTGCAATTTTGTTTCTGAGGGAAAATATGTTCCAAACATAGTATTTTTCAAAATTAGGTTTATTGATATATAACTGATAAAAGAAACAATAGTGGCTATCAAGTCAATTCTGACTCATAAGTTATATACACTAAATTCAACACTTTATAATTCACACTGTATGGCTTTACAGTTAGGATTTTTACACAGTCATTTAACTACCACCACAATCCAGAGAGAGAATAATTTGAGCCTATTGTTGCTGAAAGTCGTCCTCTTTTTTCACTAACCTTCTACTTTTCCAAGCATGATGTCCTTCTCTTCAGGGTCTGGTGACTCCTCACAACATGTTCAAAGTATGTGAGACCAAGTTTTGCTATCCTTCCTTCAAAGGAGCATTCTGGCTATACTTTTTCCAAGACGTATTTGTTTGTTCTGTTGTTGTTGTTGTTGTTGGTGTGCCATGGAGTCTGTTCCGACTCATAGCGACCCTGTACAGGGTTTCCGAGGCTATAAATCTTTACAGGAGCAGAAAGCTTCATCTTTTCCTGTAGAACGGCTGGCAGTTTTGAACTGCTGACCTGAGGCTAGCAGCCCGACTTGTAACCACTATGCTACGAGAGCTGTTAGTCCAAGGTATATTAAATGTAATTCAAATGTATCAATTCTTCTTCATCCTTTATTATTCATTGTCCAGATTAAGACAACTAATTCTTTTGTTACAGTGACTGTGTATTTCCCCCATCTTCTTAAGATATATCTTGCTATTTTTTTTTTGCTCAATGACTCCTTCAATATTGCACCTTGAGGCTTGAATTTTTTTTTTTTCCCCCCAGTTCTTTCAGCATGAGAAATGCTAAGCATATTTGTCCCTTAAAGTTTTCTAACTACAGGTCTTTGTATATTTCATTATAATGTCACCTCCAGCTACCTTTTGAAAACTCTGTTCATCTCTTATACTCCATTTCTTCAAGTAAGTCGCTTTAGTTTTCCTACATTCAAGAGTAAGTTGCAGTCTCTTTTGACATCCATTTTGGTCTTTTCTGTATTTTTAATAATCTTTTGCTTTCTTCATGTATGATATTTTTGATGTTATCCCACAAATGGTCTTTGGTCATTAGTGTTTAATTGCTCAAATCTATTTGAGACAGTCAGTAAATTCACGTGGGATATACTCAAGGTTGAACTTTGGCCCTCATAGAATTGTTTTCATTTTCTTCACTTTCAATTTGAACTTGTGTATCACACACTGATGGGCTATTCTGTAGTTGGACCCTGGCCTTTTCTGACCGATACTGAGCTTATCTATCATCTCTTTCTACAGATGTAGTCAATTTGATTCCTATGTATTCCATCTGGTGAGGCCCACATACAGTCAAAATATCTGCACAGAAACACCTACATTAGTATTAGCGTACATAAATGGGTTAAGTTGTTGTAGTTAAGTGCCACTGAGTCGGTTCCGACCCATAGAAAGCCTGTATAGGGTTTCAGAGGAGCTCCTGGTGAACTTGAATTGCCGACCTTGCAGTTCAAACCAACTTTGCAGTCCAATACATATCCACAGCGCCACAAAAGAACTATTTGGCTAGCCTATAAATGGGTTATAGGCTAGCCAAATTCACACAAAGTCTACACTTTGTGAATGTGGCACCCATACTTGATCTAAGTATACAGGCAAATTCACACCTTTACCTAATGTAATATAACTATCTTTTGTAAAACTGAGAGCTCACTAATCCCTTCTTCAAAAGACAATGCAAAGTCTTTGGGTGATATTCATTCTTCTTAATATTAGTTGTTAGGTGCTGTCGAATCAATTCTAACACATCATAACCTGATGTATAACAGCTGAAACCTTCCCTGGTCCTGTGCCATTCTCACAACTGCTGCTGTGTAGGAGCCCATTGTTGCAGTCATGGTGTTAATTCATCTCACTGAGGGTCTCTCTCTGTCTCATTGACCTTCTACTTTATCAAACATGATGTCCTTCTCGCAATAGGTGTCTCCTGATGACGTGTCCATAGTAAGCAACAAACAGTCTTACAATCAGTGCTTCTACAGAGCATTCTAGCTGTACTTCCTCCAGGACAGATTTTTGTTTATCCTTCTGACAGTCCAAGATATATCTGTTCTTCGCTAACACCACAACTCAAATGTTTCAATTCTTTGATCTTCCTTTTTTTACTATCCAGTTTTTAAATGCATATGTGGTGACTGAATAAACCATGGCTTGGTCAAGCAAGCTGTCTGAGTTATCTAGTATTGCTTTAACAGAAATACCACAAGTGGGTGGTTTTAACAGGCATAGATTTATATTCTCATTGTCTTGTTGTTTTTAAGTGCCACTGAGTTGCTTCTAACTCACAGCGACCTAGCATAGGATTTATGAGGAGTGGTTGGTGGGTCCAAACTGCTGCCCATGTGATTAGCAATCCAGTGCTTATTTTACAGTACCATTCCAGGACTCCTTGTCTCTTCTGAACTTCTGCTCCTGAGCCATCTTAAATCTAGAATGAGTGTCTAGTCCAGTAAGAATGAAGCATTGCCCCTTCTATGATCCATGTAGTCCAGTGTAACACTGCAGTCGAAAATGATCACCCTAATTCATGGTGCCAAACCAGGAACTCAGTGTTTATCTCTGTTACGGACAGAGTGGCAGTGGCTTTAGTCAGATGAACTTGGGTGGAAGTCCATGTTGAACCCATGTATAACTTCCATCCCTGCCACCATGACCACATTTTAAGTCCATCAGGCAATGACAGTAGTGGTTGGTGAAGCATGCTGATACCCATAGGATGACTCATCCTATCTACGCACTTGATTATTAAAATCTTCATTTTCTGAGCCTACATTTTGGTGAGCATTTACATGGGATACTCTACTTTCTTATTTTTGACCATTCAGAAAGGTACATCCACGTTTGGATACGCAATTTTCCAATCATATTCCTTCCAAGTCCCCAATCATCCAGCCATATCACTGCATGCATCAGTTTGCTCTCTTATCTCTGGACATTTCTCCTTCTAAGCAAATCAAACATTCCAGTGTACTGCTTGAAGTTCTGCCCTCTGTGGGGATTCCCCTCAAACATTTTTCTCCAGAACAATCTGGAAACAAAACTAGTTGACACTGATTCTGATTCATGCTGCGTCAGAGTATAACTGTACTCCACAGGATTGTCACTGGCTTATTTTTTGAGATCTATCAGGACGCCTTTCTTCAAGGTGCCTCTGGCTGCACTTGAAACCTTCACTCTTTTGGTTAGCCAAGTCCGTTAACCATCTGCACTACCCAAGAACTTCAACTGTAATCTAGGTTTGAGTTTTATTTTCCTCAGTCAAGCAATTGTAGGAAAATATCCATGCAGCCATCCATGCGAAAGCAATGTAGCAGGAATGGGAAATATGGCATTTGCGTCACTTACTCATGTTACTTTCTTGTGCCTTCAGGATCTTCTTGAACCCAATTTCCTATATGCCACTTACATTTGATGATGGAGTGCTATTACACATGCCCTAACTGATGACTCGGTGAGTCAGACAACACCCAGTTCATGACAAACAGCTAATGTCAAATGATAAGTTTGTAGCCCATGGTCAGTGTTCATGATCTACTAAGACCCAGCACCAAGCCAAAAGCTGTCTCTCAAAGCGAGAGTAGTTATCCACAGAGGATAGTATACTTTGCTCCAAAATTCTAAGACTCTACACTGTGATTCATCTACTGGGGCCTCTGTCAAAGGTTCCCTGTTGGAAGAACACATCCAGCTTGAAGAAACTGACACTTCAAGCACAACTGGATCTGCTGATCTAACATGGTCCAAGTCGCAGCACAAATTATACAACAGCCTGGACCTCTTATAGAGCATTCTCTTGTTCTGAGTCTCATTTAAAACTAGTAATTTTTTAGGTCACTGGGTAAATAGGCTGAGCAGCACAACCAACTAAGTATGTTGCCTCCATTATTAGTATTAGTAGCCATCATGTAGATTTTGACTTATGTTGACGCCATGCATAAAGAGTAGAACTACACCATAAGGTTTTCAAGAAGCAAAATGCCAAGTCTATCATCCAAGATGCCTCTAGAAAGGCTCAAATTGCCAAATCTTGGTTAGTAGTTACGGGTGGCAATATTTGCACCACCTAAAGTCTCAGTTTGATTGCAGGAGAGGCCATAGGCAATAACTTATCCTTTATCTTAGAAGGCATATTTTGACATGTCCTCAACAATGAACTGAAAGAAATTTCACTGAGGTTGAGGCCCCTACATTTTTTTCTGATTTATTTCCTAACCTCTAATACATAAAAGGAATCCTGGTGTGGCACTGTAGGCTAATGCGTCAGACTGCAAAGTCATTTGAACTCCAAGGTCGGTGGTTCAAGCTCACCAACCGCTCCTTGGAAACCCTATAAAGGGTCACTATGGGTCAGAATTGACTTGATGGCACTTAACTACTACTACTGTTAATACATAAAAGGAGTCCTGGCGTGGCACTGTGGGTTAATGACGCTGGACTGCAAAGTCAGTTTGAACCACAAGGTTGGCAGTTCAAGCTCACCAGCCACTCCTAGGAAGCCCGATACAAGGTCACTATGGGTCAGAACTGACTCGATGGCACTTAACAACAACAATACATAAAAATCTTACCAGTAAGTGCTAAGTTGTTATTATTTCTTATTCACTAGGTCCAATCAGCATAATGCAATCAATGTAATGGACCATTGTGACGTCTTCTGGAATGGAAAAGAAATCAAAATCTCTCTAAATTATACATACTACTGAAGTGTTAAGGTACCTCTGAGGTAGGGCAGTACAGGTATATTGCTCACCTTGCTTGCTAAAAGCAAAGTGCTTCTGTTGGTGTTTACTACTAAAAGATGAGAAAAAAATCATTTGCCAGATCAATAAATCTTTCATTAGATATTCTTGTGTTGTACAGTGAATTAATATTTAAGTTGGTCCAAGCACATCAACACTATTAAAAAGCCATGGTTACAAATAAACCCTGAATGCTTAAACTCTATTCTTTAGGAAACTTATAATAAATTTCAGTGGATACGTGTCCTCAAATATTTTGCCCTGAAATTTTGATTAGCTGGTCACTTCAAACACTGTGGAGTGTAATTCTGTGCATCTGAATCCTGTCCCTTCTTCTGGGTCCAGCTGTAATGCCATATCCTCAAAGCCTGCAATGAATTTTATTACAATGCATTTTATTACCTCAGAATTCCTGTAACCTTATTTATTTATATTACTAATAATTTGCCAATTACATTATACTGCTTCAAATGTTGCTTTATATATACATTTATCTTTATATAGCTACTTATCTCAACTATATGAGTTAAAGATTCTAGGATTTTTGAGGTCCTAAATACTTTGATTTATATGGCATTACAAAATGCAAACACTTGTGGTAGAAAAAGTCAAACATGTAAGAGTTCTTATAAATTTTTTAAAAATTAAAGATGTCAAATGACCACCTTGGAACTTTTGAGACCGAAATATATGAAATATCCACACTACTTCTCCTTACTAGTAGTATAAATAACTTAGATCAAGTAATACTTCCAATAAAATCTCCAAAGCCCTTGACACAGGAAGTTATAATAATATATTTTTAAATGTCAATGAAAGACACACTGAATATAGATTTTACAATTCTGAGACCAAAAAATACAAACAAGGATATAGTCATAAACTCAAAATTCTGTGCTTTAAGGTGCAACTATTGGTATCTCAATGTGTGGAAGAAAGAAGAGTGATAAAAACTGAAAGCTTGGAATTAGTAAGTCCAAAGACTAATGGAACACGTAAACATCAATCTCCATGATTCTGAGACCAGAAGAACTAGATGATGTCTGGCTACCAATACCGACTGCTCTAAGAAAGATCACTTAGAAGGTCCCAGATAGAGCGGGAGAAAATGTGGAACAAAACTCAAAAGTATAAAAAAGCATTCAGCTTACTGGTCAGAAAGAGACCAGGTGGTCCTTGACCACACTTCAGGACTGGAATGGAACTCACCCTTGTGGCCTAATTTTCAACCAAGTACTACATAGGTGAGTAGCAAGGGAAACAACACTAGTAAGGTATTCTCACCATGGATTGGTCAACCATTCAAGATCAAAAGGGCAATGTCTACCTAAGGACAAAGTTCAGAAGGGTTGGAAAGGAGGGTGGAATGGAAATAAGTACCACAAGGATGAAGTGGGAAAACTGTTGATCTATAGAGTAGATTGCAATAATTGAGATAGAACAAAGTAATTAGTTAAATGTAAAACTGAGGATCTGTACATCTTCACTCAATTCACGGTAAATAAAAAGTTTCAATAGAAAAAAAGATTGTTTTTATTAATTGTCCTAAAATTATAAACTTACTTATAAATCTATTTTAAATAACAAATTACAAACATAAATAATATCTAGACATGCTGCTATTCTTTTGAATAAATGTTCTTTAAAAAAAGATCACTGATACTTAGGCATTAATACTATACTTTTATCAAATATCTTTAATACTTATGGTAATCTGAATATGTTGTTGTTATGTGCCGTGGAGTCAGTTCCGACTCATAGCGACCCTGTACAGGGTTTCTGAGGCTGTAAATCTTTACGGGAGCAAACAGCCTCATTTTTCTCCCATGGAACAGCTGGTAGTTTCCAACTGCTGACCCTAAGGTTCACAGCCCGATTCATAACCACTACGCTACCAGAGCTCCTTAATCTGAATATAGTATAGGAAAATTTATGCATGTATCCTCAAGTTTGTTTTTAATTTTCATTTTAAATATATGATTTACATTTTAATTTCATTTTAAATATGTAATTTAAAAAACAATATGTAGTTCTCCCAAGAAGAAAGGAAGATGAGCAATAGTGCATT
Source organism: Chrysochloris asiatica (assembly GCF_000296735.1). Taxonomy (NCBI): domain Eukaryota; kingdom Metazoa; phylum Chordata; class Mammalia; order Afrosoricida; family Chrysochloridae; genus Chrysochloris; species Chrysochloris asiatica. Next base: position 3,017,554 of record NW_006408699.1, on the reverse strand, counting down.
TGAAAATTGATAATAATGTGTATTTTCAAGATATTTAAACTAGGAACTATAACTTAACAAACACCTGTTTCAAAATAGGTGTCTATGAACTAAAATGTCATTTTCTTCCTTTTAAATAATATCAAGATGAATATCTCAATGGGCTGCCCTTGAAACATTTAGAATATAAAATACATACTTGAATCATTTTTCTTTTATTTTACTGGCTATTAAACCTAGTTGTGTTTATTGTTACATAGCAATTTCTACAATATTATTATTTAGATATTGTTGTTAAGTACCATGGAGTCGGTTCTGACTTATAGTGACCCTGCACAGGGTTTTTGAGGCTGTAAATCTTTATGGGAGCAGAACGCCTCATCTTTCTCCCGTGGAACTGTTGGTAGTTTCGCACTTGCTGACCTTGAGTTAGCAGCCCAATTTGTAACCACTATGCTACCAGAGCAGCATAAAATATCTCTCAGCATCATAAAGTGGTTATAGGTATAGTCTAATTTTTCTTAGACAAAAATATTTAAGGAGAGTTAAATTTCCTGTTGTTATGCTAACTTGATAGCTAAATTAAGTATGTGATCTACAAGTCATGACTAATATTGTTGTTGTTGTTATGTGCCATGGAGTCGGTTCCGACTCATAGAGACCCTGTAATATTAGAGCAAAATAAATTGGCAACACACATTTTTGAATAAAGAAAAACACTGCACAATTTTATTTTAAAATACTAAATAAACCAATGTTTGGTCCACAATAGAAACATCAGAATAAAATGCAATGGCAAGCAAAAAGACTATTTATACACATTCCACAGATTCTTCCCAGGAGCCTTGGTGTAGCACTGTAGGATAAGCACTTGGCTGCAATGTCAGTTTTAATGGCAAGGTTTATGGTTCAAATTCACCAGCTGCTCCTTGCAAGCCCTATACAGGGTCACTATGAGTTATAACAGATTCGATGGCACTTAACAACAACAAATCAGATTACTCCTAAATGTGATTAATGTCATACATCACCAGCCACCACATTAAAAGGCACATTTATAGAAAAGAAAATTTATATACATTTCCCAATGAGAATTTTTAAACACAGTGTATTTTAAGATACAGATGGATAACACAGAGATGGTTCATTTTCATTTTTCTTCGTCTCATTAATTTTTCTAAGGTATAATGGAGGTTCCTCTATTATATTCCTTAATTTTTAACAAGAAATATTTGTAAAATTGGCGGAACCCTGATAGCTCAGTGGTGGTTAAGCATTTAGCTGTTAAACCAAATGATCAGTGGTTCAAACCCACCAACTGCTCTGAGGAAAAATGATGTGGCACTCTGTTTCCTTAAAGATTTGTTATTGTTGTTGTTAAGTGCTGTCAAGCAGGTTCCAATTCATAGCGACACTGTATATGGTTTACAAGGAACAGCTGGTGGATTTGAACTATCAAACCTGTGGATCGAGTCCGGTGATAATTTTACAGTGTCAACACTATGGGGTAGTTCTACTCTGTTCTACAAGGTACTATAAGTTGAAATCAACTTGATTGCAATGGGTTTATAAAAATTGTTATAGAAACTGAGAACCTGTGTATCATTCTCAAATAAAGTCAATTTACTAATAAATTAATTGATCTGTATGTATGAACTGATAAAATACCAAATTTAAAATGTTACAAAAATTTTTTTCTTAAAAAAATGGCAATATATTTTTAATAGTTGTATCTTTAAGAAATGTGAGGTGCTGTCGGATAAGCAATGGACTGGTGACCCATAAGGTTAGCAATTCAAACACACCAGCCACTCTTGGAAATTGTACACAGAGTTGCTTTGAGTCTGAAATGACTTGACAGCACACAACAACAAAAATATCACAGTTTTTTAAAGCCTTTTAAGCATTTTCTTTCTTCATGTACCTTGCAATCATCATTTTTATTCATTTCTTTTTAAAGCACATGTTCTTTTTCTGCATAAAATAAACTAGGAATATTGCAAAGACAGTCTGTGCCAATTCTGCTCTGTAACCTTTTCCATACTTAATGACAATTGAAATTCCACATTTTGTTCTGTTAGCAAGTAAACAAGTCTAAGTCGGGAATAAAAGCTTCTATTCAGTGTCTGAGAGTTGCTTTTTTCCCATTTAGGTTGATTTATAAGCAAAGTGGTGTAGTATTTTTAGTTCTTTCTACACATTATCTTTTAACAAAAAAGAATAAATGATAATAGTTTCTATGTGGCTTTCTTCCAAACATAAGACAAAATACTGGCAGTTTTATTTTTGCACATTATCAAGAAAAACTACTAAAATTCAATTTAGAAACTACTTACTCAAACTTTTTAGATAATTTTCATCTGTCCAATTAATAATAGTTTTTGAAAAGAGTTGATTTATTCAGATTAAGACCTGTTAATAAGTGCTATTAAAACCCTGATACCGAACTTCATAAAACAATTTTACAGGTAGTCCCTAACAAGATTCTTTTCCAACAACTTCATTGTAAGTTAGTTCTAATTAAAGTCAGAAACCTCTCTTTTCCTGTTAGCTTCCTTTATTATTGCCTTTTATTATCAATATCTTTATAAATCCAATTTTTACCTTTTGAAATATTACACATAAGCTCATATGCATTATAAATATATTTTATAACTATATTTAAAACGCGTAGTGGTTACGAATTGGGCTGTGAACCGCAAGGTCAGCAGTTCGAAACTACCAGCGGTTCCGCAGGAAAAAGATGAGGCATTCTGCTCCCGTAAAGATTTACAGCCTTGGAAACCCTGTGCAGGGTCGCTATGAGTCGGAACCGACTCCATGGCACTTAACAACAACAACAAATATTTAAAATGACACAAAAAATAAAAATTTACTCCAATGATGAAATTAACAACCAGCGATTCTGATAGTACAAAACGTTGAATAAGATTACACTACAGGCCCTGTCTACATCACTGCCGTAAGAGTGAAGTTGAAGACATAAAGGCTGTAGGGCCCATGCACATTTCAACTGTCATATCTCATTAGAATTGATCATTGCTTAAATGTTATCTGTTACAACTCCTGACAGTGACACCTGCTTTAATGTACAGCATACTAGACTATACTCTAGTATATGGCAGTGTGGTTTTTTCTCTTTTTTTTTTTTAAGAGATGATTTTCTATGATCTTATTTTTTGTTAACAACAGAACATACACCAATCCAACAATTTCTACCCATACAATTCAGTGGCATTGATTACATTCTCCAAGTTGTGCAAGCATTCTCACCCACCTTTTGAGTTGTTCTTCCCCATGAACATAAATTCACTGCCCCCTAATTTTCCTATCTAATCTTTCAAGTTGTTTTGATACCATATAGTTATTAAAACTTAAAACTGAAGAAAAAATCCAAGCCTTGACTTTCGTTACTGAAAGATTCTCTGGGCAAATTTTTGAATGATGCAGAAAACATCATGAGAAGATGGAAGGAATACACAGAGTCACTGTACCAAAAGGAAATGGTTAATGTTCAACCTTTTCAAGAGGGAGCATATGATCAAGAGCCAATGATATTTACTGAGGGAGGAAGTCCAAGGTGCATTGAAGGAATTGGCAAAGAACAAGGCACCAGGAATTGATGGAATAAAAATTGAAATCTTTCAAGAAAGTGAGGCGGCACTGGAGGCACTCACTTATCTCTGCCAAGAAATTTGGAAGACAACTAGCTGGCCGACTGATTGGAAGAGATCCATAGTTGTGCCCATTCCAAAGAGAGGTGACCCAACAGAATGTGGAAATCATCAGACAATATCTTTGCTATCCCATGAGAGTAAAGTTTTGCTAAAGTTAATACAGAAACGGCTACAAGCATACATTGACAGAGAACTTCCAGAGGTTCAAGCTGGATTCAGAAGAGGCCATGGAACGAGAGATATCATTGCTGATGTCCAATGGATCCTGGCTGAAAGCAGAGAGTATCAGAAAGATGTTTACCTGTGCTTTGACTATGCAAAGGCTTTCGATTGTGTGGATCATGACAAGCTATGAACAACATTGTGAAGTGTGAGTACTCCGGAACATTTAATTGTGCTCATGAGGAATCTGTACCTGGACCAAGAGGCAGTTGTCTGAACAGAACATGGGAACACTGAATGTTTTAAAATTAAGAAAGGTGTGCGACAAGTTTGTATTCTTTCACCATACTTATTCAACCTGTATGCTGAGCAAATAATCCGAGGAGCTGGGTTCTATGAAAAAAATCATGGCATTAGGATTGGAGGAAGACTCATTAACAACCTGCGATATGCAGATGATACAACCTTGCCTGCTGAAAGTGAAGAGGGCTTAAAACATTTACTGATGAAGATCAAAAAGCACAGTCTTCGGTATGGATTACATTTCAATGTAAAGAAAACAAAAATCCTCACCACTGGACCAATAAACCAATTCTTAACAATGGAGAAAAGACTGAAGTCGTCAAGGGCTTCATTCTTATTGGATCAACTATTAACACTCACGGAAGCAGCAGTCAAGAGATCAAACGACGTATTGCATTAAGCAAATCAGCTGCACAAGACCTTTTTAAAGTGTTGAAGAGCAAAGATGTCAGCTTGAGGACTAAGGTGCGCCTGAATCAAGCCATGGTGTTTTCAATAACCTCATATGTATGCGAAAGCTGGACAGTGAATAAGGAGGACCACAGATGAATTGATGCCACTGAGTTATGGTGTTGGAGGAGAATATTGAAAGTGCCATGGGCTGCCAAAAGAACCAAGAGATCCGTTTTGGAAGAAGTGTAACCAGAGTGCAACTTAGAGGCCAAGATGGCCAAACTTTGTCTCTCATACTTTGGACATATTGTCAGGAGGGACCAGTCACTGGAGAATGATACCATGTTTGGTAAGGTGAAGGGTCATAGATAAAGAGGAAGACCCCCAACGAGATGGACTGGCCAAGTGGCAGCATCAATGGACTCAAGTGTGGCATCAGTAGTGAGGTTGGCCCAAGATTGGGCAGTGTTTCGTTCTGCTGTGCATAAGGTCGCTATGGGTCGGTACCGACTCGATGGCACCTAATAACCACAACAAGTTATTAAAGCGACACAATGCTTAAGGCATACAGTCTTTACTAGTAAAGCTAAACTATTATTTGTTTTAAGAAGACTTCTGTGGGTATTTTTGATTTAAGTTTTAAAGAATATCTCAGGGCAATAGTTTCAGGGTTTCATCAGCCTTTACAACTCCAGAATATCTAGACTCCAAGAGAATTTGAAACTGTTTTTCATTTTGTCTCTTGTGAACAGTTGTAATCGGATGAACTTTATATTATAAGAAATATATCTCAGTAAAGCTATAAAATAACCCTCATTATTAATTTAATTATATTGTGTAGAAAAAATCCCTCTATTAATGTAACTATCAGACAAAAAATTCAATTATCTAAAAGTTCTACAATTAATAGATTTTAAATCCAGTCTTCAAAAAATACCATATTTGTACTTCCCAATACATACCATTTGTTTTCATTAAGAATATAATATAAATGTTTAATAATCCTTGCTAGATGCAAATACAGCTATGATCAAGCTATGAAATTGGAAAATTCACTTTCTAGTGATTTCACATATATTCATACTGAGGTAGCTGGAAAACACTAATCTCCATATATTTGTACAGTAATTACATCAGAGTTGAGAGTAACTCTTCTGAAGGTTAAATCTAAGAGTAATTAAAAGGTTATATACCACAAGAAAGTACACTTCAGAGAACAGTGTTTGAAATTGGTCTAAACTAGTAAATTTTAGTTAGATTAGAATTACCTATGGTACTTAATAGATTCCTACCCCTATTTATTGAGCCAATTTGAAGAGGTGGATCCCAGAAACCCTGTGAAGGGAATTATACTATTGATAGCTACCACTTAGTAATACCTGGGCAGTGCAAATGGTTAACATGTGCAGCTGCTAATGGAAAGGAGGAAGGCTAGAGTATACCCAGAGATGCCTTGGAAGAAAATCATGGTTATCTATTGAAAACCGTATGGAACACAGTTGTTCTCTGACACACATGGGGTGTCAGCAACTGGTGGTAGAGGTGTGGAGTTACCATTTATCACATTAAAAAGGAAAGCAATAAAAATAATAGCAGCATTACCCTTTACTAGTTAGATCACCCTTAAAAGTCTCAATTTCCTACAGATTTTCATACAGAGAAATAAGGAAGAAGTGATCATGGCAGTGTATTTTGGACAGTAAATAATAATAATGAAAATATAAGAACGATAACATCAGCAAATTGCAACGGCAACACTGTATGTAGTACATATTACTAACGATAAGATGCACACAAGTGTATACGCTCACACACAGACAGCCTTAAGTGCAGTTTGTTATATTTCAAATTTGTCATAAATTAGGGACTACCTGCATTTTGGAGTCCTGGTGTGGCACTGTGGGCTAATGCGCTGGACTGCAAAGTTAGTTTGAACCTCAAGGTCCGCAGTTCAAACTCACCAGCCACTCCTAGGAAACCCTATACAGGGTTGCTATGGGTCGAAACTGACTCTATAGCAATTAACAAAAACCTGAATTTCAGGTCTACTCTAGCAATTTATATTAATGCCATAACAGCAAAATTAATAATGTTGTTGTTAAGGGCCATGAGTTGGTTTTAACTCATAGCAATCCTGTATAGGTTTTCTGAGGAGCAGCAGGTGAGTTTGAACAACCAACCTTGTAGTTCAAACCCACCTTATGGGTCAAGTGCTGAAAGCACTGCTTATTGTGATAGGTAAGGTTTTGTGTCAACTTAACTGGGCCAGGATTCTCAGTGGTTTGGTGGTTAAGATGTAGTCATCCCTCAAGATAAGTTCTAATAAAATGTAATCAACTCCATGATGAGATCTGCTGTTAGTAGTCAATCAACTGAAAAGTACTTTCCTTGGGGACGTGGTCTGCTTTCAATATTCTGGACACTCGGGAAAAGCTTGCTTGTTGTCTGTTGGGTCTGGATCCTACATCTGGCTCATTATCCAACTTCCGGTTCTTTGAACTTGACCCAGTGACCAGCTCTATTGCCTGTGTATCCTGGGAGTTGGCAGCAGCCTGCCATCTTACTTGCCTGCCTGCAGTCTGACCTACCATGCTTGGTTCATCTGACCCACAGACTTGGAACCTACCCATGTATACAACCGTGCCAGCCATTTCCTTGATATATACTTCTCTTTACATATACATATATAAGATTCACTGGCTTTGCTTCTATAGAGATCCCAGCCTAAGATGCTTATCAACCTGAAGAAGGAAAGCTCAACACAAAACAGTCATTATCAATGTATCTATAAATCTGTAAAAACGTATCAAGAGGTAGCTAAACATGCTTAAATTAAATAGATGATAACTAAAATGCTTAAATTAAATAGATGATAAAGATGATTATTCACAAAGACAAGATAGATTATTTAAGAAATGCTGCTGGCAAGTTGGCTATCCATTGTAAAGTAAATAGAATTGGATTCTATTATTTTATTACATATACAAAAATAAATTAGAGATAAATTGAATCTGGAAAATCTAAGATACTACATGATACAATTCCAGGGTACATAAGACTTTTAAATCTAAACTGGAAACCCTGAAGTTATAAAATAAATCAGAGACATATTTTACCATTGAAACCTATGTATGGTAAAAGAAACAAAATGCAAAGTAAATAGACAAGAGACTTGATAAATCTTTAACAGTGCAGAAGGCAGATTGCTAATATCTACTACAAAGTTTAAGAAAGGTTAAATAACCATATAGAAAACTGGGTTAAGATCTTCTAAACAGGGATTCCGACAACAGATGTTAAGTGAAAAAGTAAGAGAAAGATGCATGTTTAAATTTAATTATATTTCATAAAGTAAATGGTTAAACAATACTGTATATGCATATGACTATTTTTGTATGTGTAATATATAGGATTCCTAGTGTGGCACTGTAGGATCAGCACTGGACTGCAAACCACAAGTTTGGCAGTTCAAATTCACCACCTGCTGCTCCTTGGAAACTTTATACAGGGTTGCTGAGAGTTTGAACTGACTCAATAGCACTTAACAACAACAAAATGTGTATATATGTGTGTGTGTGTGTGTATATATATGATTCTTTTATGATTGTGTGACCCTGCAGAAAAAAATATGTAGAAAGAAAGAAAAAATGTGTGGAAGGCTACACATTACTTTGTTAAACATGGATTACAAAATGATTGTAGAGTAGTAGACGGAGATCAACATAAAAAGACAAATTTATTGCCATCAAGTCAATTCTGAATCATAGTGACTCCATCAAGGGTTTCCCAGACTTTTAATCTTTATGGGAACAGATAGCCGCATCTTTTTACAGCAGAACAGCTGTTGAGTTTGAACCAATGATCTGGCTGTTAACAGCCCAAAGCCAGGAGATCCAGATTAAAAAGGAAGTGGGATGAGTGACATTATATTGTGGGGACTGCAATCAATGAGATGAAACAATGTGTATAAAGTGCTGAATGAAAACTATCTGCTCTGTAAACCTTCCCCAATTCACAATGCAAAAAAAAAAAAAAAAATTTTGAAAGGAGGAAATAAAAATTAAAAGGAGGGGAAAGAAAAGACAGTGCCCACACTAAAATGACCAGTATGTATCAAGACAAGCTATGGATAACATTAGAAAAATTGGGTATTCCAGAACACTTAATTGTGTTCATGAGGAACCTGTATATAGGCCCAAGAGACAGTTGATTTCAGAGAACAAGGGAATACCAAATGGTTTAAAATTAAGTAAAGTGTGCACCATGGCTATATGCTTTTACCATATTTATTCAATCTGTAAGCTGAACAAGTAACCTGAGAAGCTGGATTCTATGAAGAAAAACATGGCCATCAGAATTGGAGGAAGACTCATGAACAACCTGAGATATGCAGATGATACAGCCTCGCTTGCTGAAAATGAAGAGGACTTAAAATACTGATGAAGATCAAAGACTACAGCCTTCAGTATGGATGACACTTCAATGTAGAGAAAATAAAAATCCTCACAACTGGACCAAATAACAACATTGTTATTTATTGGTCCAGTTGCCAAAGACTTTATTTTGCTTGGATTTACTGTCAACACTCAGAGAAGCAGCGGCCATCAAATGAAAGTGATGTACTGCTTTAGGCAAATTCGCTGCACAAGACCTCTGTACAGTATTCAAGAGCAAAGACATCATCTGTCTGAGGACTAAGGTGTGCCAGAACCAAGCCGTGGCATTTTCAATAACTTCATATGCATGTGAAAGTTGGACAATGAATAAAGACAACCGTAAAGGAATTTGAATTCTGGTGTTGGAGGAGAATATTAAAAGTACCATGGACTTTCAGAAGAATAAACAAATCTGTAATGGAATAAGTACAGCCAGAATGCTCCTTAGAAGCCAGGATGGCCAATTTTCTCCTCATGTTATCAAGAAGGACCAGTCCCTGGAGAGGGACATTACGCTTGGTAAAGTAGATTCAGTGCAAAAGAGGCAGACCCCCCCCAAAGAGATGGGTTAGTACAGTAGTAGCAGTTATTGGACTGAAGCGTAACAATTGTGAGGATTGGGCCAAATTGGGCAGTGTTTCATTCTGTTGTTCATGGAGTCGCTGAGTTGGATCTAACACCATGGCAACAAACAACAACAACAAGGTGTGATCAGAAGGAACTCTAGTAGCGTGGTGGGTTACACATTGGGCTGCTAACGCTAAGGTCAATCATTTGAATCCATTAGATAAGGCTTTCTGCTACCATAAAGATGTATAGCCTTGAAAACCCTATAAAGGATCACTATGAGTTAGAACTGACTTGAAGGCACACAACCACCAACCATGGTGTGATGATATTCATACACTTTTATAAAAATTATACAAATATATGTACGTATAAACTACAACAAAAACTCTTAAAAGAGGGGATGAAGAATGAGTATCCATAAAAGGTATATCAGTATCTGGATGCCCTACTACTTTCAGTCTCAGATACTATAGTCTGAAGTGACCATGAAGGCGAAGCACAATCCTCAATTATCATCATTCGGACGTTTGTTCACTTGTTTTTGATATTTGGGTTAAGTACCGTGGAGTCAGTTCCGACTCACAGAGACCCTGCACAGGGTTTCCGAGGCTGTAAATCATTAATGGGAGCAGGACGCCTCATCTTTCTCCTGTGTAACCACTGGTAGTTTCAAACTGCCGACCTGAGGTTACCAGCCTAATTCGTAACCACTAAGCTACCAGAGCTCCTTGATGTTTAGGTAGACTATACTATAAAATCTTATCAGTTCAATCTGGATTTATGGGTTAATTCTGGGGCCAGAAAAATGATCTGTAATTTTAAAGGACCAGAGACTAATTATTTTAGGCTTTCTGGGACATTTTTCTCCATCACAACTACTCACCTCTGCTGTTGAGTCATAGATATGATGGCTAATTTTATGTGCCAACTTGGCCATTAAAAAATACCCAGTTAATTAATCAAATCCTAAACTGGGTATTAAGGGGCTCTGGTAGTGTAGTGGTTATGAATCGGGCTGCTAATCTCACGGTCAGCAGTTTGAAACCACCAGCTGTTCCGTGGGAGAAAGATGAGGCCTTTCTGCTCCCATAAAGATTTACAGCCCCGGAAACCCTGTACGGGGTCGCTATGAGTCAGAACCAACTCCACGGCACATAACAACAACAATCTAGGTATTCCTGTGAACATGTTACAGGCAGTGTGAAAGGCATTTCACATAAGGATTCTAGAACAACTATATATCTAGATCTTCCTAAAACCTAGTCTGTTAGCTTAATCATACAGTGGAGAACTGATTTTTCCGAGTGGATTTTGAGATGGTATTTTCGTTAGATGTTTGTATATCTTTTGCTTTTGGAGTCCTGGTAGGGTGCTGCAGGATACTGCACTGGGCCACAAGGTCGGTCTGAATCACAAGGTTGGAGATTCAGACCCAGAAGCCACTCTTCGGAAACCCCAGACATGGTCGCTGTGAGTTGGCTCGATGGCACATAACAACAACAATGCTTTGGACATGTTATTCGGAGGGACCAGTCCCTGGAGAAAGACATCATGTTTGGTAAAGTAGAAGGTAAGCAAAAACAAAGGGAGACCCTCAAAGAGATGGAATGGCACAGTGGCAGCAGCAATGGGCTCAAACATAACAACTAATTATGAGGATGGAGCAGGACCAGGCAGTGTTTCATTTTATTGTGCATAGGGTCACTAGGAGTTGGAACCAATTGGATGGCACCTAACAACAATAGCAACTATTGGTTTTTGAGATTAAATGTCATATTGCTAATTTGGCAAAAGTCAACCAACAGAATGACTTAGATGATCATTTATTAAATGTGGTATTGAAGTAGTGCAGCCAGAGTGCTCCTTGGAGGCCAAGATGGCCAAACTTCATTTCTCATACTTTGGACATATTGTCAGGAGGGTCCAGTCACTGGAGAAGGTTATAATGTTTAGTAAGGTGGCAGGTCAGAGAAAAAGAGGAAAACCCCCAACGAGATGAACTGGCCAAGTGGCAGCATCGATGGACTCAAGCGTGACAACAGTAGTGAGGTTGGCCCAGGATCGGGCAGTGTTTCGTTCTGCTGTGCATAAGGTTGCTATGAGTCGGTACTGGCTCGATGGCACCTAACAACAACAACAACTGTAATAAAACTTAAAATGGGGGGAGAAAACCTATCATTGTCAAGCTGATTCCAACTCATGACAACCCATGTGTTAGGGAGTACTACAGCTCCATTTTCATGGCTGCTGTCTTTATACAGAAGCATCTTGCCAGACCTTTCTTCTGTGGTATCCTTTGAATTAGAAGTAGACCACAAGCCATTTATGCCAAGCAAGGATCTTTCAAAAGCATTGTTTCAGGGATTTATGTCATCAAAATAATACTTTACATCAAAGATTTAAACTAAAAGACCTTTCAGTAATTAAGTATTCCTTAGAAGAGATCCCCAATTTATACACTTCAAGTTGGTTGATAACAGCAGGCTCTCTTCTTGAGATTAGGTTGCTATTCATGAAAATACTGGCATCCATTGTTTTCAACACCTCATTATAAGCACTCCTGTATCATACTGGGTATTACCTCCTGTTCCTCAAAAGCTTAAGAAATAACCTACATTTAAAGTGATATGACTTAAAATATTAAAATATAAGCTTATCTTTTCAAAATCACACCAATTATGTAAAATAAAGAATAAGCTATTTTTCTTGCTGTAGAGAAGCTACTTTTTACAGGGTTGGGTTGTGGGATGACAAAAAAAGAAGGGAAAACAGGAATTTTGAAATTCAATATTTAAAAGAGAATTCTAAGCTCATGTGAATGGAGAAAGAAATACTTAAACAGGTATGAGTAAAGGGCTGTTACAACCACAGCTAGATGACAAATTTTAAAGTAGAAGTTAGAATGGTAAGTGAGACCCTCACTTAAAGAAGCCAAGTTCTGAAATGGAAAATAATCTGAGTGGTATGAGTGTATGGTAAGCAAAGATACTGAAATGAAGAAAGATGTTCTGTCAAAATGAGGATAAAAAGTATAGCAGAAGGTCACGAGTGAGAACTCTGCGTTTCACAGGAAATCATGTGATCCAGATTGCTTAGAAGACTGGTGACTGCAAATACTTTCCCTGTCAAATCATTTTGTGCTTATGTTTACATCAGAAAACATGGTCACCAAAGCACCTATTTGTAATCACAATGTCTTCACTGTATAATCGCAAAATGTCTTCAAAGTAGCAAAATCTCAATAATTGTTTGTTAATAATAATTGTGGAGTCCTGGTGGTGTTGGAAGATAAAGCACTAGATTATAAAGTTAGTTTGAACAGCAAGGTCAGCAGTTCAAATTCACCATTCACTCCTTTGAAACCCTATGTTGTTGTTATTAAATACTGTCAAGTAAGTTCAGACTCATAGCAATGCTTAGAGGGTTTCCAAAGAGCTGCCAGTGAGTTTGAATTGCCAACCTTGTGTTGCTGTTCAAACTGAGCTTGCAGTCAAGAGCTTATCCTACAGCACCACACAAGAACTCCCTGAAACTCTATATAGGGTCACCATCAGAACTCAAGAGCACTTAGCAACAACAATGATAATAATAACCTGCAAACTCAAATCATTTAAAAAAATATTAACCATAAACATACCTAATAGTGGTCAAGATTCTGGAAGCTCTGTTGAACATAGGAAATTAGTGCCATACTCACCTCTGATGATATCATCAGTGCTGGCTGGGGGTAAAGTCACAATCTGCCACAATCTATAGCATCCTTGCCAGGTTGGGAGGGTCTATGGAGAAGTTGTAACTACCGGGTTTGACTGTCATAGCTCAGGAAAATGGTGCAGTCATTCCTCAAAGTGCAGGATAAACTTGAGATGTTTAAGAGACCTATGTATATTAAACCCCAGAGAGAGAAAATATGAGTGGTTTGGGAATGGAATTTAACAGCTAACAAAATCATGGACTGTTATGCTAACTATGGATTTCTGGTAAGGCGTTGTAGGATCAGCACTGAACGGGGAACCACAGGTGGGCAGTTTAGACCCATCAGCTGTTCCTCAGAAGCCCTATAGAGAGTCACTAAGAGTCAGAGCCAACTCAATGGCACTTAATGACAATAACATGCTAATTATGCTATAAGAACTAATGCATTATCTCATTTAATCCTTTCAATTCTATGGAGTACAGGTAATGTTATTATTCTAATTTTACAATAAACCTAGGTTTAGAAAAGTTAAGAAATTGCTCAAGATAAAAGGGTGATGTTTTGAACTTATATATTCTAGTAGTTCTTCAGGGTGTATATATCCATAACAAGTACACAAATACAAACAAGGTGGAAAAAATCATTTTTCTAAAAAAGGATAAATTACAGAGTCTTGGTGTGGCACTGTTGGCTAATGCGCCAGACTGTAAAGCCGTTTGAACTGCAAGGTCGGTGGTTCAAGCTCACCAACTGCTCCTCGGAAACCCTATACAGGGTCGCTATGGGTGAACCGACTCGATGGCACTTAAAAACAACAACAATCTGTGCTTACTTTATTCCCTACCAGATGTACAATCTTCAATTCACACCCTAAAAAGTTAGACTGGCATTTATGTGCTCACGTTAATGTATTTTAAACCTTTAGAATTTACAATATTTTACAACTTACAATAATAAAGCATGGACAGTCTGTTCGTCTTCAAGATATAAAAATAGGGATGACAATGATTCTCCTTTCCCTTCAGAAGATTAAAAAAATATGTAAACTTATTAAATTTATTGGAATTCTTCAGATCCTCATTCATGAATTATTGGAATTGAAACAACTTATTGTCACTTTTTGTACTTCTGGTGTGTCACTGTAGGGTCAGCACTGGACTGCGAACCACAAGGATGGCAGTTCAAACCCAAGAGCTGCTATTTGGAAAACCGTACAGGGTCCCTACTAGTCTTGACAGGGCAGCACTTGACAAGAAAGTCACTTTTGAAAAACAATGCTTTCAGTTTCAACAATAGATCTTCAGCGTTAAAGAACTTTTACATTTATAATACATCATTAACAATCCACATAACAATCTAAATCTACATAAACTGTGGGTTTTCCCCCTAACCAAATCTCTTTTATTGATTGTTGTTGTTAAGCGACACTCTCTTTTAGCGATACTTATTTACATCTTAGGTCTTCGTTTATAGCATTTACAGAATTTTAAAGTTTTGTCTAATACTCACCAGACCATTGCCCTCACAGTTTTCCTACCTCTAAATGAGTGAATTTTTACTGCAAAATCTGTACCTATACTAGCACAGGTTTTACACCATTACCAACACTGAAGGTGGTCGGGAAGGTATGCGCAGTTTCATCAAATAGGGTAGGCAGGAGGAGTCAAGGGGGGAGGAAGGAAAGGTAGGGGAAAAGCAGTGCTTAATTCAATTCAATAAACATTCACTGTGCCACTTTATCAAGCGAAAAACAACAACAACAAAAACTGGGTGATATTTTGGGTTATGGGTACAGCAGATTTGCCCTGTGGGCGGGACCCGGGCGCCGGAAAGCGGAGGGGCTGGGTTACAGCCTCCTGGCCGGTTAGGTCGGTCAAGTAGGACCGGGCCTCCAGCGTCCCAGATCCCGGCGTACGCACCCTCGCTGGCCCAGCCGTCAGCCTTCCGGCCAACCAACCACAGCCGCTTACCGGTGGCGCCTCTCTGCCTCCCCGGGGGCAGCCCTTCAACCGTTGCCGCAGTCAGAGCACCACCCCGCGGCAGGGTACGTCTAGCCAGCAGCAGCTTTCGGCTCCCTGCAGAGCCGCCACTCTCGCGAGAAACCGGCCGAGTCCGCGAAGTGGGGGGGGAGGGGGGCGGAGGTTGAGGGGAAGAGGGAAAGGGAGGGGCACTTAACGGCGGCGGCTGGTTCTGCGCCGGATCCGGGTAAGGGGCGGGCGCCATTGTGCTTCGTTGAAGATCGCTCTGCTTCAGCCCGTGGCCTAGAACTCCCCAAGAGGAAGACGGCAGTGTACTCTCTGCAAGTGGGACGCGCCCTGTTCAGTGCAAGCCTGCGAGCAGGGGTAATGAGCTGCGGTGCTTGGGGTTCTTCCGCCCGGGGAAGTGATTAGAGTCCAGGCCCCGGGTGGGGGAGGGGAGGAACGAAGTGCTGGCCTCGGGACGCGGAGGCCGCCTCCTAGCAAGGGGATACCGAGGAGCTCGATCGGAGACAGCCGGTACTAAACGGGGACGAGTCTCAGGCTTTCTCTCCTAGTATGCTTTCGTCTCGAGGGGGAGTTTGAGACGGGTAGATGGACAGATTGTGTGTCATCTTCATGGACGAAGGGAAGCAGCTTAAGCCCTAGGTTGGCGTGAGGCGGCCTCCTCTAGAGCCTGGGTTTAGGGGTCCTGCTGCGAACCGGGAGTGTCGGGAGTCTGTACTAATGTGAGGCGGGGAGGGCTGGGCTCTGCCAACCCGGATCTTAAGTGGGGCGACTGGTCGATTCTGTGAACATTTGCTCGTTGATGGTTCTTCCAGTTCTTGAATATCGTAATACTTTAGGAGTTTATTTTTGCGTCGTTGTAATTTTTCAAGCTGATATAGGTGCTGATAATGTACAAAAGACAACCTGTTAGCATCAGAAGTAAAAATATCGAAGGCCCCAGTATTAGAATACTACCTCATTTTGATGGTGCTGCGTAGTGAGGACGAACCGTGTACAAACAAAATTTACGATTTTTCCTAACAATACTTATGTGGAACAAAGTCTGTTTTTGTAATAAATTCATCAGGACAGGTATTTTTGGTTACTTTCACTTACTGTAAAGTAAATACAAATATGCCAAATGAAGTTAATTTAGTATGGTTTGGTTAGATTTTTGTAAGTCCTTTTTTTTTTTTTTTTTAAAAGGGCTTTCCCCCCCCCCCCCCCCCCCCCCCAGTGTTTTAAATATCCCCCTTCTGTCTGTTAAGAAAGCAGACACATAGTGGATCTAGATTTATTTCATGAGATGATAAAAACTTTGTGTTAGAAATGGGGTCAGTGTTTCCTTTTTCAGCTTTTACGAGCATTTTGAGAAACAGTAGTGATATAGGTAGGGGCAGTAGCATTTAAGAGTCCAAAAATCTGGCTTTGAGTCTTGATTTTCATTTAACCTCTTCAAGTTGCATAGCAGTTAATCTGTAGAGTTGAGTGAGGTAAGGGACTAAATTAAATGAAACATTGGGACACTAGGGGACATATGCATGCAAATGAAGTTTTTAATATAAGCCATTGGAGTAGTAGCTACATTCCATTTTATATTCACTGTTTATATTCATACATTCTGATGAAAATTACTCTACCAGTAATGTCCCCCAGAGTGCTGACTGCTTCATGGGTCAGACACAAAAGTAAATAATTTATGAAAGTTTTAAATGCCAAACAGTTTTTAGGTAGGAACTTTACAATTTATCTATTAGCCCAAATTATATCACAGATGTAGCATGCAATTTAGGTATTTGTCAAAGTTGTCTGTTGTATTTTTATTAAAAGTGCATCTTCTTTCTACCACATTGGCGAAAGGACTTATTTTCCCAGGTAAAGTACAAAGATCTATATAGACGTGAACATACAGGTTTCGGGTCAACTTAGGCAATGCTGTTGTTAAGTGCTGTCCAGTCAGTTCTGAGTCATAGCAACCCTGTATGGGAGTGGCTGCTGGGCTTGAACTGCTGACCTTATGATTAGATAGCCCAGTGCTTATCCCATAGCTGGCTACTGGATTAGGGCTTCCCATTACAAGATCATGTCTGTCTTCTATTTACAGTTTAGTCCTCAGATAAATTTATGAACTGTTAGTGTAAGTATATGAAGAGACTTCAGAAAGTTCATGGAAAAATGGAATTGAAAAAAATGTTTCCACAAACTTTTTGAAGCCCCCTTATATAGTTGTACTGTGGGAGCATAGAGGAGGGAAATGGAGAGATAATGTGCCTCTAAGCAAAAAAAAAAAAAAAATTTTTTTTAGATTATTTTTGCTGATACATTCTTGTTACCACAGATAATTGTCTGTAGTAAAAACCAGTGGGAAATGTGTAAGTGAAATGAACCAGGTTTTCATCAAACTTTGTTTTTAAACCAACAAATTAAAGATAGAACTAGTGAACTGATCATATTTGAATTATTACAATTTAAAACAAGTAAGATTTTTTAGTTCCTACTAAGATCTACTTGAATTAACTAAAACAATTTTATTGTAGTGAAATACCTTCTCACAAATCATTATTTTACAAAAATTCTATGTTGACCACTGTTGATAATTATTTTATGGAGGGGATAAGGTTATTTTATAATTTGAGCATTGGCTGGAGTATAATTTTCATTTACCTTAATTTTGAACTTTTCTAACCTAACCTGCAAATTCTGTTTGATCCGCAAGGTTGGCAGTTCATGCTCACCAACCTTTCCTTGGAAACCCTATACAGGGTCTGTTTGGGATGACACTTAACAACAACAACTTTAACCTGGTCTCATGTGGTTTTTAAAGCTGGTTTTTCTTGCTCCCAAGTATTTTTTTTCTGTTGCTCTACCGGTTAGACTAGATAGTTGATTACCTGGTTTTAATCATCTAATGTTCTACACCCGTTTTTGTCAGCAACTTTCAAGAGAACAAGTTCTGAACCTTGAAAGCTAGTTTTACTCTTACCATTATGAACATTTCATTTTGTTGTCTTTCTCATCCTCCAGAAAGAACCCTAAAATGGTTTTTGCTTAATAAAAGATCAAAGCTTGACACAAATTAAATTCACTTTAAGAAAAGGTGCTCTCTCTAAATGCTCTAGTGTAGGCATCCTTGGGACAGTCATATTTTCTCATGGAAATGTTAAACTTCTTCCTAGCTTTTTATTTTTCAAGATGGATATATATTTGTGTTGTAAATATTAAAATATCAGCTAAAGATTACAAGCCATTTAAAAAATTATAACCAAAAATGTATGTTTTCAGTGTCCTTTTCTCATTTGACTACCTTAGCATCCATGTCTCCATATTCATGCACTTAAGATCAGTAAAACACCAGGATCTCCATTGTTATGAAGTACTCTTAAGTTCCCACTTAAAATGACCACATATAGGGTTTCTCAGGAGCAACTGGTGGGTTTGAACCGCTGACCTGGTGGCTAGCTTGTTGTTATTGTTGTGTGCCATCAAGTCATTTCCAGCTCATAGCAACCCTGTATAGAGTTTCCAAGAGCAGCTGATGGATTTGAACTGCAAAACTTTGAAGTTACCAATCCATTTCTACTGCTTATCCTATAGTACCACACCAGGACTCCAGAATCTCTTAATGGGGTGGTGGTGGTGGTGGTTGTCCCGTGGAGTTGGTTCCAACTCTTTTTAACAACCCTGTATATGGTTTCCAGGAGTCCTGGTGTGGTGCTGTGGGTTAATGCGCCAGACTGCAGAGCCTTTTGAACTGCAAGGTCGGTGGTTCAAGCTTACCAGCTGCTCCTCGAAAACCCTATACAAGGTTGCTATGGGTTGGAATCGACTCGACGGCACTTAACAACAACAACAACAACATATGGTTTCCAAGGCTATAAATCTTTATGGGAGCAGAAAGCCTTATCTTTTTCCCATGAAACGGCTGGTAGTTTCGAGTTGCTGACTGAGATTAGCAGCCCAACTCATGGGGGTTGGGGTTGAGGTGTCTTTTTCCCCCAGAAGCATTTTTTTTTTTTTTTTTAAACAAAAAGATACACAAAGTTGAAATAAACAATGGAATTGTCTTAGACTCACTGATTTTTATTCAGTACCAATTTTTTTACTCCTAGAAGACTTGAAATACATGGGTATCTTATATGATAACTCTGACCTTCTTGCCATGAGTTTATCTTACAGTAATATACTTCAATTCACAGTTATTCCTTACAGACCTTATACTGGGTTGCTATGGGTTGGAACTGACTCAGTGGCACTTGACAACAACAGTGATGTGCTTTTGTAATTCAGTGATTGCAGGCTCTCCTAAATGATACTTAAACAGACTTTAAATTAGAAATAGTAATGGAATCAGGTTTTGCATATAGAGAATAGGGGCATAAGACAATGGCTTGATAATTGTAGGTATGCAAAAGTTAGGATGCAGGGTGGATCGTTAAGTAGTACACATCAGTCTTCCACGTCATTCTTCCACGTCAGAGACCTGGGGTTGATTTCTAGCCAGTGCACCTCATTCTTAGCCACCACCTACCTGTCAGTGGTGGTTTGTGTGTTGCTACAATGCTGAATAAAGAGTTTCTGGGTGGTGCAAATGTTTAAGTACTGGTAAATGGCTAGAAGATTGGAGGTTCAAATATATTGAGAAGTGCTTCAGAGAGAGGGCCTGGCCTGGTGATTTGTTTCCAAAAGGTCACAGCTATGAAAACCCTACGAAACATTTCTACATAAGGCTGCCATGAGTTGGAATTGATTTGATAGCAAATAACGGAGTCCTGGTGTGGCGCTGTGGGCTAATGCACCAGACTGCAAAGCAGTTTGAACTGCAAGGTTGGGGTTCAAGCTCACCAGCTGCTCCTCAGAAACCCTACACAGGATCACTATGGATCAGAATCGACTCAATGGCACTTAACAACAATGACTTTAAGCTCTTAAAAAAGTTATCTCTACCAAACCACCAAGGAGCTCTGGTAGTGTAGTGGTTATGAAACGGGCTACTAACCTCAGGGTCAGCAGTTCGAAACTGCTGTTCCATGGGAGAAAGGTGAGGCTTTCTGCTCCTGTAAAGATTTACAGCTTCGGAAACTTTTTGCAGGGTCGCTATGAGTCAGAACCCACTCCATGGCATATAACCACCACAACTATATATATATATATATATATATGTATATCTTTTTTGGTGATCCGTGTAGATCATTGTCCATGTCTTAATTGGGTTGTTTGCTTTCTTATTGTTAAGTAATTTCTTGGTATATTTTGGATGCACATCGTTGCTCAGTTATGTTCACGAAGGTGTTCTTTTAGCAGTGCCTTTCAACAAATCAGAAGTTGTTAAATTCACTGAAGTCCAACTTAACTATTTATTGTTTTATTTATTGTGCTTTTGATGTTGACTCTAGAATGTCATTGCCAAACCTGAGGTCACCTAGATTTTCTCATGTTTTGTACTTTTTGATTGAATGTCAAATTTTATAAATAAAAATGTAGTCAGTGGTGGTGGTGATTCAGTGCCATGGAGTCGGTTGCGACTCATAGCAACCCTGTACACAGTTTCCAAGGCTGTAAATCTTTACGGGAGCAGAAAGCCTCATCTTGTTCCTATGGAACAGCTGGTAGTTTCGAACTGCTGACCTTGTGGTTACTTTACCAGAGCTGGAATATGGGCACACCGAACTTCTCTCGGGCTGTTTTGTTTGTTTTATTAAGTTAGCCTGGTATGGTGCTAACTTAAGATTATTTTTTATCGTTAGTGTTTTTTCTTTAGTTTTAAGATACAAGTACTGGAGAGCTAACAGGTTGATGGTTCAAAATTACTAGCTGCTCCTCAGAAACCCTGTTCAGGGTCACTATGAGTTCAAACCATCTTGATAGCACATAACAACAACAGCAAATAGTTGAACTGGATTTGAACTTCACGCCAATAGTGGACTGCTTTAGGGTCGCTTAGAGGATCCCAGAGTCTTGGTGGTGTTCTGTAGAATAAACAACTCAACTGGCCACCATGTCAGTGTGAACCACCAGGTCGCCAGTTCAAACTCATCAGCTGTTCCTTGGAAACCCTGTACAGGGTCATTATGAGTTAGAACCAACTGGACAGCTCTTAACAACAACTAGAGGATCCATATGGCACAGTGGGTAAAGCATTGACCTGCATGGTAGTTCAAACCCAGTAGCGAGTGGAAGGTGAGGCTGTCTGCTACCATATTAATGTCTGAAAGGC
>NW_006408699.1:2985787-2995774 GCF_000296735.1 Chrysochloris asiatica | reverse complement strand
CTCAGAAAACCCTGTACAGGGTCGCTATGAGTTGGAACCAACTCAGTGACACTTAACAACAACAAAAACATGAGACTAACGTGGAGTCCTATTGTGGACTATAGGATAAGCACTGGGCTGCTAACTGAAAGATGGGTAGTTCAAACTTCAGAATCACCTAGAAATGCTCCTCAGAATGGTTGCTGTGGCTCAGAACCTATGTGGTTGCTGTCAGAACCAATTTGATGGCACTGACAGCAGACTAATGTGAGGTTTGTAGTGCTAAAGAATTTCTTTTGGTATTCTTGCAGAACTCTGAACTGCACTTAAATACTACTGAGTATTGGCTCCTGCTTCTCCCTCAACAGTATTGTTGTTGATTCTCATCCATGGTGACTCTGAATAGGGTTTCTGAGGAGCAGCTGCTGAGCTTGAATTGCTGACCTTGCAGTTCAAATGGCTTTGTAGTCTGGCGCATTAACCCATAGCACCACACGTTTGACTAATCAATCCTGCTCCAGCTTTAGGCGTGTATCTGATCCTGGTGTGACTCTGCAGGATCATGCACTGGACCACAAAGTCAGTTTGAACTGCCAATTGTCAGTTGGTTCCTACTCACAGCAACCCTGTCTAGAGTTTCCAAGGAGTGACTGGTGGGTTTGAACCATCCTGTTGATCTTGCAGTGAGCAGTCCAGTGTTTATCCTACAGCCACACTAGGACTCCTCATATACTCCTCATATATCATGGATGTTGTTGTTGTTAAGTATTGTCGAGTCGATTCTGACCCATAGCGACCCTGTATAGGGTTTCCAAGGAGCAGGTGGTGAGCTTGAACCACTGACCTTGCAGTTCAAACGACTTTGTAGTCCGACGCATTAGCCCACAGCGCCACACCAGGACTCCCATATATTGTTGTTTTTAGGTGTCATAGAGTCCTACTGACCCTATGTACAGCAGAACAAAACACTTCCCGATCCTGGGCCAGCCTCACTACTGTTGCCATGCTTGAGTCCATTGATGCTGCTATTGGCCAGTCCATCTCGCTTAGGGGTCTTCCTCTTTTTCTCTGACCCTCCACTTTACCAAACATGATATCCTTATATCATTTAGGTAATTTAAAATTAAAACAACACTAAGATATCACTGGAGTCCTGGTATGCCGCTGTGGATTAATGCCCTGGACTGTAAGGTCAGTTTGAACCACAAGATTGGTAGTTCAAACCCACCAGCTACTCCTTGGAAATCCTGGACAGGCTCGGTATGGTTTGGAAATGACTCGACAGCGCTTAACACCAAGAAGATATCACTACAGGTTAGTGTGCCCATGAAGAGGTCAAATTTTATCTCCCGATTCCTTGGATGAGAAATAGTCTTATGACACTCCTGTGACTAAGAGAATGCAGCATAAGTGACACACTGTGATTTCCAAAGGATATGAAACTCGCTTGTATGCTAGACCTTGGAACAAACAGAAAGAAAGGGAAAGGACACAAATGTTGGGAAAACGTCACCTCTGATGATCAGGTGGTGGTTAAGTGCTATCAGGTTGGTTCTGACTAGTAGCGACCCTGTCTAGGGTTTGAACCGCCAACCTTTTGGTTCAAACTGACCTTACAGTCCAGTGCATTAACCCACAGCGGCACACCAGGACTCCAGTGATAAATTGTTTTTGTTAGGTGCCATCGAGTTGGTACCAAATCATAGCGACCTTATGCACGGCAGAATGAAACACTGCTCGATCCTGGGCCAACCTCACTACTGTTGGCACGCTTGAGTCCATTGATGCTGCCACTTGGCCATTCCATCTTGTTGGGGGTCTTCCTCTTTTTCTCTGACCCTCCACCTTACCAAACAGGATATCCTTCTCCAGTGACTGGTCCCTTCTGACAATGTGTCCGAAGTATGAGAGACAAAGTTTGGCCATCTTGGTCTCCAAGGAGCACTCTGGTTGCACTTCTTGCTAAACGGATCTGTTGCTTCTTTTGGTAGCCTATGGCACTTTCAGTATTCTCTTCCAACACCATAAATCAAAAGCATCAATTCTTCTACATGAAATCTTAATGTTGTTTCAATTTGAAATTCCCTAATGATAAATGGGAGTCCTGGTGTGCCACTGTGGGCTAATGTGTCAGACTGCAGAATCGTTTGAACTGCAGGGTCGGTGGTTCAAGCTTACTACCTGCTCCTTAGAAACCTTATAGAAAGTCGCCATGAGTCGGAATTGACTTGACGACACTTAATAACAACAACCATAGTGTATGAGGAGTCCTGGTGTGGCTGTAGGATAAACACTGGACTGCTCACTGCAAGATCGACAGGATGGTTCAAACCCACCAGTCATTCCTTGGAAACTCTAGACAGGGTCGTTGTGAGTTGGAATCAACTCCGTGGCAATTAACAACAACAGCAACGATATATGAAGTAGTCAGTGCTTGCTGAAAGGTCAGTAGTTCAAATCCACCAGTAGCAGATCCCCACTGGTTTCAGACCGGTGCTTTATGCCACTGGCAAGTCTTCAGTGACAGTTGTTTTTCTCCTTCTGTCTTAGCAGCAGCTGAGCACCACCTTATACTCATGCAGGATCTTATGCGTGGCAGGGCTTCTCCAGCTTCTGCTGTTACTAAGAGGAAGACTTTTAGGTCTCCTTTCTGTTCTTGTTAGTACTCATTGGAGGCCTATGGAAAGGATTCCTTATGTCTGCGACTTGCAGGTCTTCTAAACTGTCACACTAGTCGATACTTGACCCTTGTTGTTGTTGGTCAATTTGGGCCCTTATAAGGTTTTTATAGTAGACATTTCTATCCCATTTGGTCACCTCTGTTTGCACTTGTGGAGGGACTTTCCATCCTTTGCAAATCGTTTGCATCCTCTGCTCACTGTTGGATTAAAAATTAATTTATATAAATTATACTATTAATAGAGAATGGTATTCTTTTGTGGTCTACCGTCTATATAACCTCACTTAGTTACTGAATAAATGGTTTCAAACTGCTGAACTTTTGGTTGACAGTTTAAGCATTTAACTATTATTGCATCACGAAGACGCCTTATTGTAGACATAGTTTTTTTTTCAGTATTGCCTGATATACTTGATTTAACAATTCCTAGTCTGTTTTCCTCTCTGTCTCTTGTGTCTCAAGGATTTTGTTTGGTTATCCCCTGAGACCTAGGATGAAGATACATTCTTGTTTGTTTCTGCCTGGTGTGGATCATTGGTCTGTTGTTGTTAAGTGCTGTCAAGTCGATTTCGACACGACACGTAGTGACCCTTTATTGGGTTTCCAAGGAGTGATTGATGAACTTGAACTGCTGACCTAGTGGTTCAAAATGACTTTGCAGTCCAGCGTAAGACACCTTATATATAAAGGGAGGATAAGTCCAAAAGTATTGCTACTAGGGTTCCAGTTCATACATTCTTGGGTTTATTCCAAACAAAACATGTTTAAACCTGTCTCTGCGATCAGTGGATGGCTGCAGGCAAGTTTTCTAAATTGGAGTCCTGGTGTGGAGCTACAGGATAATGCACTGGACTGCAAGGTAGGTTTGAACTGCAAAGTAGGTAGTTCAAACCCACTTCGTTCCTCTGAAGCCCTATACAGGGTCCTGTGAGTTAGCACCAACTTGGCGGCACTAACAACAACAATATTGTAAAAGGTTTGAAATATATTTTCAGTTGCATTTAATAAGTGTCTAAGAGGAAGACAGACCCCCAGCGAGATGGATTGGCCAAGTGGCAGCATCAGTGGGCTCAAGCATGGCAGTGATAGTGAGGTTGGCCCAGGATTGGGCAGTGTTTCTTCCTGCTGTGCATAAGGTCGCTATGAGTCGGCATTGACTCGATGACACCTAACAATAACAGTGAGGTTTTGGTAATTTGCAGCTTAACATCAAGTTGTTTTTTGTTTTTTTTTAAAGGCATTAGTTATATCCTTAAGAGACTCATTGTGTTCCTTTTACATGTTCTTTATGTTTGGGGAACAAAAAGTAGTCTGAAGAGGCAAGATCAAGGCTGGAGAGTAGAAGGGCAAAAATTTCCCAAGAAAACTCATAGGATAGCTCTTTTCTACTGTGCATCTTTCCTGATGTTTTTTCACCAGTGAAATTTTCTTAAAACTACTTCAGAATACTCTTGTGATTGTTCTGTGTCCTTTTGAGGAAATCTGTCAAAATTACCCCCTTTGAAGTCCCCAGAACAACCTGAGCTCTGACTTATGCCTTGAATTCATCTTTGAGGTCTTCCTGACCTTCCTTAAAATGCTTAATCCTTCTAAAAACTGTTGTTTTATGTGGGGCAGCAATTCTGTAAATTTGTTAACAACACTTAAATTATTTGTTAAAAATTTCATGTTATCCTTGACTTCAATCATTTTTGTTTTGCTTGTTGCATGGCACAAAAGTACTGAAGGAGACTAAGACAAGTATGCTACTGAGAAAACTTGTCTACATCTATTTGCTAATCACAGAGATTTTTAAACACATTTTGTTTGTAATAAACCTGTTCTTGTTTGAAGTGGAATTCTAGTAGCAATATTTTTTGACTTACCCACATATATTTTTCAGTAGCTTATAAGACACAGGCTAATGAGATAGACATAGTACATAAATTCGCTCTTGTCACTTTGTTGTTGTTACGTGCCGTCGAGTCGGGTCCGATCCATAGCGACCCTGTACAGGGTTTCCGAGGGTGTAAATCCTTACGGGAGTAGAAAGCCTTATCTTTCTCCCGCAGAGCGGCTGGTAGTTTCGAACCGCTGACCTTAAGGTTCGCAGCCCGATTCGTAACCACTACGCTACCAGAGCTCCTTGTCACTTTAGTCAGTCACTAATGGATTCAGGCGTGGCAACAATAATGAGGTTGGCCCAGGATCTAGCAGTGTTTCCTTCTGCTGTGCATAACAACAACAAATAGACTCCTTGTGTGGCTCACTATAGGTTTAGCCCTGGACTGCAGACCAAAAGATCAGCTGTTTAAACCCATCAGCCGCTCCTCAGAAACCCTATACAGGGTTGCTATGAGTCAGAACTGACTCGATGGTATTTTAACAACATTCATAAATGGCTTAAGGAGCCTTGATATCATAGTGAGGTAAATGTTGGGCTGCTAACCACAAGGTTGGTGGTTCAAAGCCTCCAGCCATTCTGCTGGAGAAATATGAGATTGTCTGCTCCTGATTTAGTCTCAGAAAACTTGTAGAGCAATTCTACTCTGTCCAGAGGGTTAATATGAGTTGAAGCTGACTCTGTGGCTGGGGATTAAGGGAGAATACACTTACAGACACAAAATATGGCTGATTATATAAACTCTTGGAGTTAATAACAACCTGAAATAGTCTTCAGCCAAGGAAATCGTTTTGTAAATTGAAAAGTTAAATAATGTAAAAATCACAATTGATGTAAGATTTTTCTAGCTTAACATTTTCTTCTGCATTTGAAGCAGATTTTGGTGGAAAAGAAAGCGTCACCTGTTTGGGCTATCGGTGCCTTCACTAAGACATAGATCAGTTGTTGATCAGGAACCATGAGTACAAAATTCCAGTGGACCATGGAAGCATAGGAATTTAGCATGGCCCAACAGACGTGTATGTTAAGCTTCTTAGGCATGCTGCATAGCAGTCATGAATGTAGGTTAGCTATGATTCTAAAAGCAACTCGAAGGCAGTGGGTTGGTTTGGTGGTTTTTTGTGTACAAAGTAGGATGAGTATGCTCTTAGCATTTCTGCTTGATCTCGTTCTCCACTATCCTATCTGATTTTATTTATAAAATACAAGCTCAATAAAAGTTATTAAGAATTTCAAGATGTCATCAGCAGTACTTTGAAACCTAGGTTTTGCATCTATACCGAGGTGGGAACTTCCAGCCCGCAGGCCATATACGACCAGCAAAATCATTTGGTCTGACCCTGACCAAGGTACGGTCCTGCCATCACGTTGTTGTTAAGTGCTTTTGTGTCAGCTCCCGCTCATATTGATCCTGTATAGGGTTTCTGAGGAGCGGCTAGTGGGTTTGAACTGCTGACCTTGCTGTTCAAACCGACCTTGTGGTCCAGTGCATTGTCCTTCAGCGCCAGTTAATTAAGTATTTGACCAAATATAGCAGCTTAATTTTTAAGTTAACACTTTTGTATGGCCTGCGAATTATACTATAAATTTTAGCAGAAAAAGGTTCCCCACCCATGAACAGTTGACCCTGTTTATCAAACACACAGATTTCTACATTCCAACTTTGGAGTCACATCTAAATGTAAAGAACTAGTGACAGAGGAGAACTAGGTAGATTGCTGACAAATCCGCTCAAACTCATGGCAGCCTTATGTACAACAGAAGGAAGCTTGCCTGTTCTAAGTTTTGTTTAAAAGCATTACCCTTCAAGTATCTTTTTCTGTTAGTCTATAGAATTTTAATACCACTTGCAATAATTCAAATTATATGGTTATTTGTTTAGTATCTTTGTTAACCGGTAGACTACATCTTCTTTGAGGACTGGCACTCTCAGTTGTGCTCAGTGTTTTGTCTCCCACCTCACCTTGTTCAGTACAGTGCCTAGTACTCAGTAAGCATTCAGATAAAGTGTTAAATGAATGAGCTTGAAAGATACCTCATAGAACTTTGTAAGTGGTCTGGCAGAAGTTTTTAAAGGACTGCACATTTCACTTTCATTTTTTGTGTGTGTGCTTTTGACCTACAACTTATGCAACCAAATTATCATATTTCTGTGTAACCACCTACATTGTCAAAATTCAATCAGTTTATGTAGAGGAGTTGCTAAAAATAGCGGTATAAATTTTCTCTCTCATAGGACTCTACCTCTTTGTTTCTCTCAAGAGGTTTGCTTTGAGCAGGTTTCTGACTAGGTTAGTTTATCTCATCCTCTAAGAACTAACTAGAAATAAAACAGAAATATGATAGGCAATCATTACTATTATTAAAGAGCCAACTGTAGATCTGTTTTTCAGAAAGCTTTTGTCTCCCTATTTAAAATTCTCAAATCACAAATATAATCTCTCATTTAGTATTTTTGTAGTTTTTTTTTTTAAATAAAATACTCAGCTACTTGCTGAATCATATATGGGCTTTTCCATGTTACTGTTTAACCACTACTGTTCCTGTTGTGGCGCTGTAACATAAGCACTCAATCACAAGGTCAATTTAAACGGCAAGGTCATTGTTTCAAACTCACCAGCTGCTTGACGAAAAGGACTCAAGGGCACTTAACAACAATAGCAATTCTCCCTCCTTTATAAATGTTCTTTAAATTTCTAATTAAAAAATCCCCTTTGATTTTATTTTTTAAAGAAAAAATTACACATGCATCTATCAAATATTTACACAGTTTATGAAAAACTGATAGGACAAAAGTTTATATGTAAGATTTTTTAAGTCAGGTGACTGTGTGCTTTATTATCCAAACCAGGCCACTTTATAAGAGACAATGCAGGTACTATTAATAATTTGTCCCAGGATAATGAGCCTAAAGTAGGACTTTTTTTGGGCATAAATTGGGACTGTTCTGGAAACACTGAGACTATAATCATCCTACTTAAAAGTAAGGTAGTCCCTGGGAGACGCAAACTGTTAGGGCACTAAGCTACTAATCATTAAGCATTCAGCTGCTAATCATAAGGTTGGCAGTTTTACCAAGAGGCGCCTCAGAACAACGACCTGGTAATCTGCTTCCAAAAGACCACAGCTGTTGACAACCACTTATGGAACATAGTTCTAATCTGAAACACATGACGTTAATTATATATCTTTTGTCTTGTCCTTGCTAACATCATCCTTCTAACCAGTTCCATCCCAGAGCAGATTTGTAGCAAACTTAAACTGATTCAGTTGGCAGTCTTGTTGACATTATTGCTAATATGTAAACATTAGAGTTCACCCAAACAAAATTATGCCCAATTTCTTGAAAAATGACTCTTCCTCAAGTTAAAAAAAAAAAATTTTTTTTTTTAAATTGTCTTGTGGTCTGTATTATGCCCAGCACTTTTTCCAATTATATCATCATCTCTGCCAGGTAACAATGGAATGTGTTTCCATGTGACTTATCTTTTCCCGTTTAGTAATTTCCTTTCATTACTTGTGTTCTTGCTCTAGTCTGGATGGTTTGCTCCCTGTGCTTTCTTCATACTATCTTCCTTTCCTTTGTAACTGTTTCCTGGGTTCTGTGTTTTGCTCGTTCATGCTTTACACTCTCATTATCCTAGGATATGCTCATAAATTTCCTGAAGTTTTTTATTGTTTGTAGACCTTAAATATCTGAAAATATGCTCTAGTTTTCACTTTACACTTATTGCAAGATTGGAGTTTAAGGCAACTAAAATAGAAGCTCTGATAGCGTAGTGGTTACGAGGTAGGCTGCTAACCACAAAGTCAGCAGTTCAAAACTACCAGCTGTTCTGAGGGGAAAATATGACACTGTTTGCTACGTGAAGGTTTACAGCCTCGGAAACCCTATATAGGGTTGCTGTAAGTTGGAATCAACTCCGTGCCGCACTACCACCACCACCACCGCTATGGACGTTGCTTCATTATTTTAGCTTTTAATGTTCTTTCTACTTCATTTCTTTTGTGACCTATTTTTTCCACTTTGGAAACTTAGAGGATCTTTCTTTTATCTCTAGTATTCTGAAATACTAAGATGCTATATTTTACATGATGTTGTGTTTTTTTTTTTTTATTTTGGATTCTGCAGAGTACCCTTGAGTTTTCAATCTGGAGATTTGTATCTTTCCAGTCTAGAAAAAATATTATTTCATTCGTTTGGTAATTTCTTTTTCTACTGTCTGTACCCTCAAATGATAATTTCCCTGAATACTTCTCTTATTTGTATGTTGCATTCTTTACTTCTTTTTGTTTTGCAAGGGGACCTCAGAAAGTTAGTGGAAAAGTTTCATTATCTTGTAATTCCATTTTTTCTATGAACTTTTTAGGAGGGTACCTCAAGTTTCTCCCATTTTTACGTTGAGTTTATGTGTCATGTTTTGAATTTCTATAACTTGAATAATTGTATTCTGATTGCATTCTACAGAAATTTTGCCTCTGGTATTCTTTGATGATGTAAGGAAACAACCGTAGTCTCCTGACAGCATTGTGCAAACAGACCAGAAAAAGGAGCCTTTGAGTTTCAACATAGAGTATATAGATTTTCTTATGTTCCTTACATGAAGGGACTTCATGGAAAAACCTAATTTAAGGGGGAAAAAAAGGAATTTTTCCACAAAGTTTATGAAGTCCCTTTGTATCTGTAATTCTTCCCCCTAGCTCTCCTCCTTCCAAGATGATTGTACATTTACATTAGGGGGAAAATTGTGAAATAATAATGTTCCAAAAAATAAATAGCCTTGAGGTATAATATAGAGCTAGGGGATACTTCTGGGTTTCTGCTGAATTCAGTACAACAACTCTCTTTTCACCATCTTTCTTTTATGGAACTTTCCACCTCCATGTCCTGAGCCTGTCTAGGGCTCTCTTAAGTAAGGAGTCCTGGTATAAAATTAGAAATCAACAATAAAAAGACGAAGGATATAAAGTCAAATACATGGAAACTGAATAACACCCTGCTGAAACCTGACTAGGTAGTAGAAGAAATAAAACGTGAATTCACAAAGTTCCTAGAAACAAATGACAATGAAAATTCAAATACCATAATCTTTGGGACACAGCAAAAACAGTGCTGACAGTAGTGAATAATTGTTGTTAGGACTGACTGTGAGGGTTGGAAATGTAAAGGTAGACATTTTGTAGCAAAAGGAGGGCTATGGTTGACTTTGCAGTCCAGGAGCAGAGGTCCCGGGACCATCATGGGAGAAGATCAGAGTGCGAGACCCTATCCAGAGGGGCAGTTATGCCAGAGATGGAGGCAGAGACGATGATGTGAAGAGAGGGGGCTGGGGACTCTAGACCCAGAGAGGGAGAGAGGCTGTGTGCTGACGACCAGGGAGCAGGCTTGCAGGGTTGGTTGATGATGCATGGAGGGGATTGTAACCATGGCAATGAAACGATATAC
>NW_006408699.1:2977397-2985687 GCF_000296735.1 Chrysochloris asiatica | reverse complement strand
GTGCTGAGCTGAGAGGACAGTTTATTGTAATATATGAATACTCCAAAAAGGAGAAAGAATCAAAATCAACACGTTAATACAACATCTACAACAACTAGAAACAGACTAGCAAAGTAAACTTAAAGTCAACAGAAGAAAGCAAATAATAAAGATTAGAGCAGAAGTAAATGAGATAGAAAACAAAAAAAAAAACCTATAGAAAGCATCCACAGGACAAGAAGCTGGTTCTTCAAAGGATTAATAAAATTGACAAACTATTGGCAAATCTAACCAAAGAAAAGGAGAAGACACAAATTACACACATTAGAAACCACATGGGTGATGTCACAATACAACCAATGGAAATAAAAAGGATAATAACAGAATACTATGAAGAGCTGTACTCCAACAAATTTGAAAACTTAGAAGAGATGGATAATTTTTAGAAAAACACGACCTACCTAAACTTTTACACAGAGTCAAGTAGAAAACTTTAACAGACTTATAACAAAAGAAGAACTTGATCATCATCAAAAAACTCCCAACCAAGTAAGTCTAGGTCCAGATGGCCTTCCTGGTGAGTTTTACCAAACATTCAGGGAAGAGCTGTCACAAATTCTTTTCAAATTATTCCGGAATATAGAAAAGGATGGAAAACTTCCTAATACATTCTTTGAAGCAAGCATACTCCTCATCCCAAAACCAGGAAAGGACATCACTAGGAAGAAAATTATAGACCAATATCCATCATGAACATAAATGTAAAAATTCTCAACAAACTCCTAGCCAAAGGAATTAATATACCATGACCAAGTGGGATTCATATCAGGGGTGAAAGGATGGTTTGATATTAGAAAAACAATCTTTATAATCTTCTATATAAATAAATAAAAGGGGAAAGAACCACATGATCATATCTATTGATACAGAAAAGGCATTTGACAAAATCTAACATCCCTTCCTGATAAAAACACTCAACAAAGTAGGAATTGAAGGGAAATTTCTCAGCATCATTAAAAGCATATATATAAAACCAACAGTCACCATCACTCTCAATGGAGAGAAACTGAAAGCCTTCCCTTTGCAAACAGAAACTAGACAAGGATGCCCTTTGTCACCACTCCTATTCAATATTGTGTTGGAAGTCTTAGCTATAAAGCAGGATAGGGAAATGAAAGGCATTCAAACCACTGTTATTGTCTTCTTTTCTTTTATAAGCACACTAAGTTCCTGTTATAAGGAGCTCTGGTAGCGTAGTGGTCACGAATCGGGCTGTGAACCTTAACGTCAGCGGTTCGAAACTTCCAGCCGCTCCGCGGGAGAAAGATGAGGCTTTCTACTCCCGTAAAGATTTACACCCTCGGAAACCCTGTACAGGGTCGCTATGGGTCGGAACCGACTTGATGGCACTTAACAACAACAACAACAAAGTAAGGATTATATAGTTAGTTACCTCAGCCACTCCTCAGAAACTATACAGAGACAGTATGAGTCTGACCTGATTCTATGGCACTTAACAATAACCTTAGACAGTAATTTTGGGGATTAAATTAACTAATAGACAAGGTCATTCTCCCTTGGTCTTGGTATAATGCTCATTGAATGTCA
Organism: Chrysochloris asiatica; assembly: GCF_000296735.1. NCBI lineage: Eukaryota > Metazoa > Chordata > Mammalia > Afrosoricida > Chrysochloridae > Chrysochloris > Chrysochloris asiatica. The sequence continues at coordinate 2,984,100 of NW_006408699.1, read as the reverse complement.
GACAACAGTAGGTTTGCTGTTTTGGTTGTTGTTAAAATTAAAGAGTCTGTAAAAATGGAAAATAAAAGGGAAATACATTCATTTTTTCATTACATTTTTAACTTCAATTTATTCAGTATCTAGTGTATTCCAGGCAATTGTGAGTAAACACAATAAAACACAGGTAGTTTCCAATTTACAACAAGGTTCTGTTCCAACATACACATTGTAAGTTGGTTCTCACATAAGTCAGATAGCTTTTTTGTTGTTTTCATTATTGTCTTGTATTATCCATACCTTTACAGATCAAGTCTTTATCTTTGGTATAGGAAACATTACACATAAATGTGCAGGTATATTTTAATACATACATATTTCTAACAATAAGATATACCCCAAAATACCACAGATGATTGTAAGTACAGCTTGGTGTAAGTCAGGAACTTGTTAAATGCTGTGTTGAGTTCAACCCTACTCAAAATGTAGGGTTTCCAAAGAGAAACTGGTGGGTTTGAACCACTGACCTTGCGTTTAGTAGCCTAGTGCTTATCCTACAGCACCACACCAGGACTTCCTATACTTAAAATGAAGGGCAAATAGACCAATAAGTAGTATAAGATGATTTGATGTCTTAATAAAAAATATTTATAAAGTGGAAGCACACAGGAAAGAAACTGTGTTTATAAAAATAACCAGGAATTGGATGGGATGTATAGACTTGCCAAGCATACATGCCAAGGCCCACAAAGGCATAGTGTGTTGAAACCAGTTGCCATTGAATTAATTCAGACTCGGGTAACCCCACATGTATCAGAGTAGAACTGCATTCTAGAGGATTTTAAGTAACTAATTTTTCAAAAATAGATTGCCAGACTTTTCTTATGAGGAGCCACTGAATAAACACAAACTTACAACATTTTGGTTAACTCTTTTTACCACCCAGGACTCCATGTTTTATTGACTGTATAGAGTACCCATTGCCATCAACTTGATTCTGACTCATGGCAACCCCATATGCTAGAGTAAAGCTGCGCTATAGGGTTTTCTTGATAAAAATATTTATGGACGGGAAATCACCAGAACTTTCTTTTGCAGTGCTGCGCTGCCAGCCTTTTGGTTAATAGTTAAGTGGAGTGTACACCACCCAAGGACTTAAATATTTTGTTGCAGGGTATGCAAACAGTACGTTATAGCTAATGCTTAGTAATAGTATTGATAATAATTAATAGCAAGTGAAGAATATTAAGAGAATCAAGAGCAAACTCATATAGGATTCTATATAGAGACAAAATTCAGTAGCTAATAGGACCCCAGGTTGAAAACACCTCAGAGTTCCTCATCTCCCTTATAAAGTGTTTTTTTTTTTGTACTGGTGTGATGGTGTAGGATAAGCACTGTTCTGCTAAACACATGGTCATCAGTTCAAGCCCACCAGGCACTCCTCTGAAAGTTATGCAGGGTAGCTCTGAGTTGGAACCGACCTCTGCCTTGTAGAAACAACGTGAAAGTAATTTCATATCTTTTGCCAAGCCATATATATAGTTAATTCACATGACTAATTCTTGATTTGAGTAGATGATTAAGGAGGATTAAGAATGAAAGGTTTGCATGTTTTCCCAAAGACAATTAATCTAAATTTGCATTTCATAGGAAATCTTAAAAATGGATTCTAAGCCTTCAAGGATCCCAAGAAGAATTTCTGTTCAACCCTCCAGCTCTTTAAGTACTAGGATGATGTCTGGAAGCAGAGGAAGTAGTTTAAATGATTCCTATCACTCAAGAGACTCTTCATTTTTACTGGATTCTGAATATCAGGTAACATCTTAATTTGTAATGTATATCTGCAGTCTCTTTTTCCACCCCCAAGTTCTTACAGTCACATTTTTTCCTGTTTTTTTTAACACCCTGAATGGAGACATTCTGTAATGGAACATTAATATTCCTGCAGCAAAATGAGTGACTACAAGGGTAAGTCAAAAAGTATAGCTACTAGGGTTTATTCTGAACACAATGTGTCTCTGCAATTGATAGTTGGCTGCAGACAAGGTGTCTCAGTAATACTTTTTCCTATATTTGGTAGGGTGACTTCTCGTAAAAGGTCCAGTCACAACAGCTTCCAAGGGGATCTATGAGGCCAGTTAAATTCAAGGCATCAGTGTCGAAGTGTCAACCTCAATATTAAAGCAACTGTTTTTTGAGATTACGAAAGGAAAATCTTGATAGATAGGACACGAGATGATCTTGGGGACTCATTAGGAAGAAGTTTTAAGAAAACTGCATTGTGAGAAGGGCAGGAAAATTGCACTAAAAAATATTTCCCATCCATCAGGACATTGCACCTGCTCATTCTTTGAGGGCAGTATTGAGGGTAGTAAGAGCTGTCCTAAGTTTCATTTGAAACATTACCCCCATCCACCCTACAGCCCTGATCTTGCCTCTTCAGACTTCTTTTTGTTCTCAAAACTTTTAAGAGATACTTCAAAGGAGTCAATTTGTATCCTTCGGTGATGCCAAAACTGATGTTTTGACATGGTGTATTGTCAGGAGAGATCAGTTGCTGGAAAGGATATCATGTTTGGTAAGGTGAAGGGACAGAGAAAAAGAGGAATACCCCCAACGAGATGGATTGGCCAAGTGGCAGCATTAATGGACTCAAGCGTGGCAACAATAGTGAGGTTGGCCCTTGATCGGGCAGTGTTTCATTCTGCTGTGCATAAGGTCGCTATGAGTCTGTACCGACTTGATGGCACCTAACAACAAGTTTTAAGAACACATAATTCTTTGGAGAAGTATTAGAAAGTTAGAAACACCACCTTCAGAATTGTTGAAGACTGGATAGGGAGGGGAGGATGGGTTGAAAAACAAAAGCTTCACATTTTTATATTCTGTTTGGTGAAGATTTCAATGATTTTGTAGCAATACATTTTTGCTTACCCTTGTTTTTTATCCATAAAGATTTCATTACAAGTCATTTAAGGTCAGATTTTACCACTAAATGAGTTTTCACAATCTTCTTGAAAAAACTGTCCAAATTTTTGGATTTCAGAATTACAGGTAAGTCCTTGTGGCCTTATATAAAATAATATTTTAAAAATTTATAATTTGAAGATTATATTTGACTAAGCTAGTCACTGTGGAAGACTTTTCCAAAGAACGAAAAATGGCAGCATTTTCCCCCCCATTTACATTCATCTGGCTTTTCTCTATTTACATAAACAGTCATGGAATAATGATTGTTACAACGTATTTTTCTTCTATAATCTGACTTCTAAATATTATACTTTTAATTGTGGGTGATTATTAAATTAACAGGCTGTCTTTCTTTTTTTTTTCAGGCTGTCCTTTTTTGTTAAAGTATATTACTAAAAATTTTTAGATGAAGTTTGAGTTTTTGTTAGTAATGAATGTACACTGATTCATCAGTCAGCTAATGATTTTAATTTTAACTAGCTATGTAGATAATTTTCCTTAGAACCAACAGTGTGTTGGTTGGTTGATTTTTGAATGGTTTATTATGTTGTAATACAATGGTTGTAATATGAAAGCTGAGAGGGCTTGATTTTTAAATACAATGTTAATTTATGTTGTTTGTCTTTCAAATTTAAAATTTGTCTTATTGGCCAAATTATTAATTAAACGGTATTTGATATGTAAACATCTGATAAGTTAACTGAATCTAAAAGAACCCTTTCATGAAAATAAAATTTTATTTTTAATACCTATTTATTTATGTATTATGAGTTCTATGGCAAAAGCATTTAAAAAATATTCCTGTACATAGATGATACTTTTATAAAATACTCATAAAAAAATCTAAAGTAGAAGAAATACAATTCCTCTACAATTCTACTGCTTAATTGATTTTATATGAACTATTTATTTAGTTGGTCTTGTTTTAAGTATTAACTCGTAATTTTAAGTTTGTTGCTGGATAAGTACACGTGCCAGAGGTAAAAAAAAAACATACTATTTTACATTTTATAGGGATATTATAGATTTAAAATGTGATGACTTTAAAGGCATACGTTCTTTTATTTTTATAATATTTTATCTATTGATCATTGTCTGGTCTATCATATTTGTAAGAAACAAAAATTCTGAAACAAGATTATACTTTCTAGCCTGGACTGTTATTCACCACTTTCTAGCTAAGTGAATTTGGGCACATTACTTAAATTCTTTGTATGTTAGTTTCCTTATCTTACCTTTTGGAGTTAAATGAATTAATATAGTGTATGAGAATAGTGCCTCACATATTTTCAGTACTATATAAAATGCTGGCTGTCACTACTTTTGTTTCTGGATTATCATTGTTTATACTAATTTAGGTGTGAAGTCTCATGTATATTTAGAAAATGTATTGACATTTATTTTAAAATGTCACTATTTTCAAACTATCCCTTTTACTTTGTTTACAATGTAATAGATTATTCCAAAAGCCTCATTTTTCACTGTGGTAGTTAAACACTAGCATAAAAATTTATTTAAATAGAATTTTAATGACTGTGAAATGAGCAGACCTAAAAGTTAGTAGTTGTAACCCATTAGTATTGAATTCAGTCTGTCGTAACCTTTTTTCATGTGACTTATTCTATTGCAGAGCATCAATTTTACATTCAACAAATCATATATTTTGGTTCATTAGAATGATTGCAATCCTCTCTTACGTTCTACCAGTTACCAATATTTACCTGTATTCCTTTTAATTCTTGAATTACTCCCTGTGTTTCCTGCTACATTAATCTTTCTAAATTGAGAAAGTACTTTCAAATGTCCAAAAATCATATGATAATTTCGTTCAGTCCCATTGGTTCATAATCAGGGTTTCAAACTGGTTCAGTCATGGCCATTGAGGCAAAATTAAAACACAACAGGATTTTTTTTAAGTTTGGGTGATTTGTAACAGGAAAAATTATGGGTGAAGCCCTGGAATGGGAGACTGAAGAGACTCTTTCAGGACAGGAGCTTTATTCAGCAGATTGCATTTTTAGCCAGGACCATAGAAAGGGACACACATTCAAAGTGGCACTGTTGCCCACCATCTTTGAGCGAGGCACCAATATTTCCAACTCTGTCACTCAAGAGATTTGGTTGCTATGCAGTGTACATCCTGTCCTTTTTTTCTAAGAGGAAGATTACATTTCCAGTGACTGTTTTGGTTCATTCACATATTTCGAATTACCTGTTCTGGTTTCACCTTGTTGGCCATGACTAAACCAGAAAAAACCAGTTCAAAGCCCTGTACATAATAAGGTTAATAAAGTAAATCTGCTCTGTGAATAGCTGTAAGGGAAGACAATATTATTTGTAATGTTTACTCTGCCATTCTTTACTATTCATGGAGTCCACTTTTCTGCACTTACTTTTCTTTCATCTTACTGGTTCACAGATTAGAATACCTGCATTCACGTTTTTTTCTGTAAGGTCACTGAAATAAGATTCAATTACATTTTTACAAACATTGAATTTTAATTTAAAATAGAACAGTAAAAAGCAAAGGTTCTATATCATGTAGCCTAAGCTGAAATCCAGCTTTATCTAACAGTTATATAATCTTAAGTGTATTTTATTTATACAGTGTATTTTATTCCTCTGTTTCATCATCTGTAAATGATGGTAATAGTGTCTTCCTCTTACAGTTCCTGTCATTGATTGAGAGAAATAATACGTGCAGAGTACTCTGAACAACAGTGTGTTAGCATAGAATTTAAACTTGTTGCTGTGAAGTTGATTCTGGATAACATTGTGTCTTTGGAGAAATGTAAACTCTTAAGTTCTGAACAACTGATTTCTTAAATATCTTTTGGCTATTGGCCATTTATAAGCTAGAGCTGTGTATGTCAGTAATCTTACTTATATTTCTGATACTAGTCTTTGAATTTTTAATAAAATTTGAATGGTTGGAACTATCAATTTTTTTAAAAATAGGATCTCCTTTCTATAAGTCATATTGATTGATAAGTTAACAGTTGGGAGTTTTCTGTGAATATGCAATTGTTTATGCAAAGGAGCTCCAAAAAGTTTGTGGAAAAGTTTTATTATTTTTTAGTTCAAAATAAAGTTTTTGAAGCTCCCCCTCATATTTCTTAATACTTTTTTTTATATTTTCAGTAAGTTAATTTCAGCAGGGGCCACAAACAGATTGAGAAAAATAATTCCTGTAAAGGCATTCCTGCTGGGTAGGCTCTGTCACTTCATTAACATAGTAAGCTATAGTCACCTTGTTAACATAAGTTTATCAACCAGTTCCTATAAAGTATGAAAGTATACCAGTCAGTCACAGGGCAAGTTGCTGCCCAAGACCAAACAAAATTTATCAAGTTGTTTGCAGTTTACCCTGCAAATGTAAAATCAACCTGGACGAAAGTAACCTTCTGGACTAGAAAACTAAAGAAAGATAAAGATAACTACTTGGGGCTCAGGAGACAAACAATCTGTCAAATTATTTTTCTAAAGAACCAAGGTAAAGGCACCATAAAGAAATTAATTTTACCAAAATGCCTTTATTTTTCTTTTGATAGCAGCTTTAAATTAAAATTGGACAAAGGATTTGAATAAACGCTGCTTAAAGTCCTAAGGAGCCCTGGTAGCATAGTAGTTACGAATCTGGCTGCGAACCACAAGGTCAACAGTTCGAAACTACCAGCTGTTCCGTGGGAGAAAGATGAGGCTTTCTGCTCCCGTAAAGATTTACAGCCTCAGAAACCCTGTACAGGGTCACTAT
>NW_006408699.1:2931427-2977297 GCF_000296735.1 Chrysochloris asiatica | reverse complement strand
GAACCACAAGGTCAGCTGTTCAAAACTACCAGCTGTTCCGTTGGAGAAAGATGAGGCTTTCTGCTCCCGTAAAGATTTACAGCCTCAGAAACCCTGTACAGGGTCACTATGAGTCAGAACCGACTCCCCGGCACATAACCAGCCAACCAAAGAAGGTAAATAGTCAATAAGCTCATGAAAGGATGCTTAACATCAGTAGTTAACTGCCTTTGAGTCAGTTCCAACTCACAGCAACCCTGTATAAGGTTTATGAGGAGCAGCTTGTGGGTTTAAACTGTTGACCTTGTGGTTCATTGGTCCAGTGTATATCCTAGTGTACCACACCAGGAGTTCATAAGTTGTTGGGGAATTGCAAATCAGAACTACAATGAGATAGCACTTCATACACTTGAATGGCTAAAATAAAAATATAGTGGCAAATATTAGGTTAAGGATATGAAGCTATTTGAACATTCCTGTGTTCCTGATGGGGGGTTGTAAAGTAGTACAGCCACTTTGGAAAACAGGTAATTCCTCAAAATGTTGCACACAGAGTTACTATATTACCCATCTGTTATTTTCTAGGTATGTGTGTGTGTATTTCTCTCTATATATCTAGATAGATAGATAGATAGATAGATAGATAGATAGATAGATAGATAGATATACTCTCTCTCTCTCTCTCTCTCTCTATATATATATATATAATACGGTGGTTAGCAGCCTGTTTCATAACCACTATGCTACCAGAGCTCCTTTATATACACATATATATGTCTATACAAAAACCTGGGCAAAGATGTTCTTGGAATTTTTCATAACATTGTTCATAACAGCCAAAAGGTAAACGCAACCTAAATGTGTATCACAATGAGGTATATTTATACAACGTGGACTAAGCACTGGGCTGCTAACTGTAAGGTTGACAAGTTAAATCCACCTGTTATTCTACAGGAGCAAGATAGGCTGTCTGCTCCTTTGAAGATTTATAGTTTTGGAGACCCTAAGGAGCAATTCTACTCTGTGCTATATAGGCTTATTATGAATTGGAATCGAGTCAATGGCAGCTGATTTGATTTTGGGTTTTTACTGTTTTGTTTTTTTTCTTCATATAATGGAGTATTATTAGTAATAAAAAGTGAAGTACTGATACATGCTGCCAAATAGATTAGCCTTTAAGATATTTAGCTAACTGAACGAAGCCAGTTCCAAAAGACACGTACTGTATCATTTCGTTCAATGTCCAGCATAGGCAAATCTATAGAAAAAAGTCAATTAAAGGGAAAAGAAGAAAATGGAGAGTGACTAATAAAATGGCTATAAAGTTTCTTTGGGAGATAATGAAAATGTTTTAAAATGAAACTATAATTATAGGTTATACAACCCTCAATATTCTGCCAGTTCTCATTGTCCATGATAGTTATATTCTGTAAAGCCGCTGTTGAACACTGAACAATAGAATAATAGTGAATGGTAGGGAACAACTGAAGGAGCTTTTAAAAGTTCGTATAAAAATTAATAGAATTTTTCCATAAGTGTTTTGAAGTTCCCTTCTACAGAATTAGGTTCCTGTGAATATCTGGTCAGAACATTTTTGTCAGCTGATCAATATTTAATCTTGTAAGTTAGTGAAAAAATAAAATTGAATGATAATGGAATTTTTCCATGAACTTTTTGAAGCTCCCCCAGTTTTATTGATTCATTAACATTGAACTCAAGGAAAACAGCATAAATAAAATTTATTTAACACGTATTTTGTCTGTGAGGAACATAGTCTACTTGTGTTAACATCATTAGACATCATTTCAGTACTATTTAAAGTGGCTTGGAAGCCATTTTAAACAGAAAAAATAACCAACAATAAGTACAAAAATGCGCCAAATAAACTACAGAAGGGTAATTGGTTACTGATTGAGAGCTGAAAAAAAGATATCAGCGGGTCACTTTGTCCAACCTTAGCTTGGGAATGACTTGCATGTTGAATGACTGAAATTTCTCACCATTCTGTGTATTGTTGGAAAGCATAATTATAACAAATTTTGTCTACCCAGACAAACTATAGAAGATGAGGACTAGAACAGTTTTGTACTGAGGAAGCATTAAGCCAGATTGTTATGCACACCACAGACAATTCATTAACAAGATTGCAAAGACTGAAAAGAATTTTATATAGCCAAAGTGGTGCACCCATTTTATGCATGTCAAAATAAATGATAAGGTCACATAAGAGAACTTGACAGCATCAATCATAGTATGTTCTTGTGAACCAACACAAATGGCACTGCGGTGTTTAAACCACTGACCTTGTGGTTAACAGTCCAGTGCTTATCCTATAGTGCTACACCAGGACTCACTGTTATTAGTATGTGGAAAGAATAAAACTCTAGACCAGTTTCTCTGCTGGTTTAAGTTCAGAATAAAATATTTCCAGTCCAATTCTGTCATCATTCATGTAACTGTATTCTGAAACAATTAGGTTTAATTTTCTCTGAATTTTTAAAAACAAATATAATTTTACATAAACAATATAAAGCCAATTAAAGTTGTTCACAGTAATTGTATTCTATAAAATTACTATGAATACTGAATTAACAAAAACTTATCCAGTGTTCCCAGGGGAGGTAGAGTTAGGTTCCTGTGAGCCTCTGGTCACAACATTTGTTATATATTATGGTAATGTAACCACCAGTTCTCTTGTCAGTTTGTGGTGCTGTGGTGGCTTGTGTGTTGCTGTGATGCTGGCACCTGTGCCAATGATATTTAAATACCAGCAGGGTTGCCCATGGTGGCCAGGTTTCAGCAGTGTTTCCTAAATAAAACAGACTGGGAAGGAGAGGCAGGCTATACTTAACGTTAATCTACTGAAAATCTAATGAATAACAGCAGATCATTGTCAGATATAGTGCCAGAAAAACATGCCCCTCAGGTTGGAAGGCACTCAAAATATGACAGGGCAAGAACTGCCTCCTCAAAGTAAAGTAAGCCATAATGAAGGGAATGGGGTTAGAACTCTCAGGACCTTTGTTGCTGATGAAGAACAACTCAAAATGAGGCTAAATAACTGCAAACATTCATTGATAATTGGAATATGAAATATTTGAAGTATGAATTTAGGAAAAATGAAATGGTACACATAAACATCAATATCCTAGACATTAGTGAGTTGAAATGGACTGGTATTGATCATTCTGAATCAGACAATTATATAGTTTACTATGCTGAGAACAACAAATTGAAGAGGCATTACATTCATCATCAAAAATAACATTTCAAGATCTATCTTGAAGTACAATGCTGTGTGTGATACGATAATATCCATAGGCCTTCAAAGAAGACCATTTAATACCAGTGTGGGGAAGTAAATTATCTAATGTATCTTTGTAGCCATAGTCATACCACTAAATATTTCTGCCTTGCTGGGTCTGAGTAAGAGAAAATGAGAGAAGATACTGATGACATGATTCATCTGTGCACATCAGCAGAGTTAATCGTAATTGTAAAAACTCAAGCATGGATTAAAAATGAACTATCTCAGAAGCAGGAGGGGCTGTGAAATCACTCACATAAAAAAGAGCATATTTTTTGAACTCTGAGAACCCTGCGCATTGAACATCTTCAACCTAGAAAGCTGTGACATGGGAGGAGTAGCAGAGGAACAGCAGAAGAACCATGAGGGAATATATATTTGTGTTCTCATGTTTATTTTGTGATTATCAGATTATAATATAAAGTGAATTTATGACCCATGATGCAGTTTCTTTTGACAAGCAAAATAACACTTTAATAAAATGAACAGTTTAGCATAGCATGTACTTTAATTGTAGGCAGCATGATATGAAATATTTTTCAGTATCATTTATTTTAAGCGTCATTACCTTCCACAAGCAATTTTGAGATTATATGTCAAATGTGCCTTTTTTAATCAGTTTCAGCATGTGTGTGTTTAGTTAAGAACTTTGCATTGATGGCAATATTTCAATAATTGTGATTAGAATATTTTCTTATTATTTAAACCCATATTTTAAATTAAATGAATCATTTTTCTCCTGTGCATTATGTTAAATAAACTGCTTAATCTGTTAAAGAATTGTACTTGTGTGCTGTTGAGTAAGTTCCGACACATAATAACTCTACAGGGTTTTCAGGAGTGACTGGTGGGTTTGAACTGCCAATTTTGGCTACCAGTCTAGTGCTTACTGGAACCCATTAATGAATTAGGGAGACACAGTCTGCATTGTAGGAAAAGCACCTGGCTGTGAACCACAAACAAGGTCAGCAGTTCAAACCTACCAGCTGCTCAAACCCACCAGCTGCTCATCGGAAACCCTGTACCAGGGTCACTATGAGTTGTAATCCACTCAGTGGCAGTTAATAAAAACAACAAATTAGTTTGAGCTTTGTGAATGACTTTTGTGTTGAGTGTTGTTGTTGTTTTTTTTGTGTGTACACATCTACGAGGGGACATTATAAAGATTGTGGGGAGATTTTGTCTTTTAATTGCATTTTTCCATAAACTGAAGCCCTCTCCTATTTATTTGTTTAAAGAGAAAATCATAAACAAAGAGTTTTAAACAATTTACTTGTTTTAATTGTTCACTAATGAAATTTCAGTGTTAGGACTTTTTAAATTTTATTTTCAATTGTACCTTTGTAGTATTGTGACTATTCTGATTACAGGAATAGAGCCAAGAATATTTTTAAAGATTTGTTAAATTTCATATCATAGTAATGTTTTCACAATTTGTATGTTGGTGCATTTTTTTATGTTCTGTATACCTCTAAAAATAGGATACCAGTTGTATATGAGGTTGAAATATTAAATCAGGAAAGCAAAATTATTGTAACTTTTTTGTTTATCAGTGTTTCATATATAATTACAGCAATTAATATTTTAGTCTATTCCAATTCATAGTGACACAATGTGTTACATAGTACAACTGCTCTCAGTAGAGGTTTTCATTGTTGTTGTTGTTAAAAGCCTTCCAGTCAGTTCTGACCCATAGCGACCCTGTATAGGATTTCCGAGGAGTAGCTGGTCAGCCTGAACCACCGACCTTGTGGCTCAAACCAACTTTGCAGTTCAGTACATTAACCCACAGCGCCACACTGTCTTGGAAATGGTATGCCAGCCTTTTTTTACACAATATTGCATGGTGGATTTGAACCATCAGCCTTTCATTTAGTAACTAACTGCTTAACTGTACTACCTAGGTACTCCACATACAATTACATAAAAACTTAATCAAAATTTGATTGATAGCCCATCAAAGTACAATTGTAGTGAAAGGGACAAATGGTAAAAGGGAAAAAGACTAAGGAAAAAAATCTGCACGGTAGAACAATTGATGCTTCTGAGAAATGAGTGATTCTAGGGTAATTATTACAGAGTTGTAGGTTAAATTTAATAATGTTAGGAGTTTGTTCTTTTTAAACAGTTTTTTATTTTGACTTACAGTCTACATCAGCATCTGCAACACCCTTTCAATCCACTTGGTATAGTGAATCTGAGATCACTCAGGGAGCACGCTCAAGATCACAAAACCAGCAACGAGATCATGATTCAAAAAGACCTAAACTTTCTTGTACAAACTGCACATCTACCTCAGCTGGGAGAAATGTAGGAAATGGTTTAAATGCAGTATCAGGTAAGAGACAGTATGCATGTATCTGTAAGAGACAGTACATATGAATTTAAAACTAAAGCCCTTTGCTAAGAATTAGCATATTTCTTAGATTTGGGATAATATATGAGTGCGTGTAAGACATTGAATCAGAAATGTGGAATATCCAAAATCTTAACTCTCAACGTAGTGGTAGACCTGAAATTGATGTTTGTTCTAAATTTCATACAGTAAATGTCCTATTCAAACAGATTAGCAGATTTTAATTAGCTTTTGTGTGTGGTAAACAAATTGGTCAAAAAGACATGTATTCTGCTGGTTATTACAGAAAATAAATTTTTAATGGTTGCTAGGAAAGCCAGATCTAATGTATGTTTAAAACATTTCTTAAGCATGCCTTTTATAAATGGTCAGTATTGTGTATCTGATAATTCATTTTCAGAAAATTCAGGTACTCTCTAATCATTTCATATCATGTTTATATTGTATGATCAGATGTTATGGGACATGACTAAGATATTGACATGCATAGAGGAAGATTTTAGTGTTAGGCAGAGAAGAATGTTTTTTGGTAGGAAATATTTTTATGTGATTAATTCATTAATGAATAAATATATGTTTTGCTGAATTTCTTTCCTAATTGCAACCATTTATCTGTGGGAATTTCCATAATAAATAATAAGAGTCTTCTGTATTACTGGAGATTTGTTGTTACCTTGGATACTTTTTGGATTAAAGCTTCTTCAATTATTTTAAGATTCTTCCTGGAGACATAGTCAAGTTCCCAGATCTTCCTCAATGGTACTTGGATCATTTGGAACTGACTTAATGAGAGAAAGAAGAGATTTGGAGAGGAGATCAGATTCTTCCATTAGTAATCTTATGGATTATAGTCATAGAAGTGGTGATTTCACAGGCGCATCCTGTATGTATGAGCTACATATTTATCAGTAGCTTTTATATAGTTATCAGTAACGTATCTAATTTTACATGATCTTGTGTATATAAGGGTAAGTCAAAAAGTATTGCTACTAGGGTTCCAGTTCATACATGCGTAGGTGTGTTCCAAACAAAATATTTACATGTGTGTCTGTGATCAGTACATGGCTGCAGACAAGTTTTTTCAGTAATATATTTGTCTTACTCTTATTTGGGTGCCTTCATAAACGATACCTTTTGGGCCAGGGGGGAAACAACCAATTTGAGGTAAGGACTAATAAAAGTCTTTAACAAAATCCAAATAAGCATCTTTCCAAAATACTGACGCTTTGCACATTAAGGAATGTTAAAGATTGCTGGCAGACACCGTAAAGGATCAACATAGAGACTCTGATTTGAACGTTCAGGTTATAGAACTAAGAAAATAAATATTGGTTCTTTAAAGCCACCAAAAAAAAAAAAAAAAAAGCTTATAAGAATTCTGCCCCCACATAAAGCAACAGTTTCCAGGTAAACCATGCAAGGAAGGTAAGACTAACAAGATCTCAAAGATGAACTCAAGGCAGGGTGTTTAGCTCAGCATTTATGACATCTGTTTTTTTGGATTCCGAACAGGTAAATTAGATAGATTTTCTTAAAGGACTCAAGGCAATTGTTGGGCTTATTAGCATGAAGTTTTTAGAAAATTGAAAATCTCATTGGTAAGAAAAAGGTCAGGAAATTGTTGCTAACAAATTTCTTATTGTCATGACTTATCCTATCTACTCTCCAGCCCTGATTTTGTCCCTTCAGACTTCTCTTTGTTCTGAAAATTCAAAGAACATTTAAAAGAAATAGAATGTGCACCCCTTGAGGATGCCAGACCTGCCATTTTCATGTGGTGTAATTTGAAGAACACAGAATTCTTGAGGAAACGTTTTAGAGAAATGGAAGTACTGCCTTCAGAAGCATATAGACCTAGATAGAGAATATGCTGAGAAATATCCACAGTTTGATATTTTTGTTTAGTAAAGATTTCTGTGATATTGCAGCAATACTTTGTGACTTACTCATATATTGTATTAGTTATTAAATTAAGAAGTGGAAAGGAATAAATGGAGTGACTCTTCTTTATGAAGGTTTCAGAAGAACTTAATATAGGTATATACCTTGCTTTATTGCACTTCTCAGATAGTGCATGTTTCACAAATTGAAGGCAACCCTGCATTGAACATGTGCTCACTTCATGTCTTTGTGTCACACTTTGGTAGTTCTGACAATATTTCAAACTTATTCATAATGCTGTTGCACATTTAATAGACTACAGCATAGTCTTGAGTGCACTGCCAGATTTGTTTGACTTGTTTTATTATGTCACTTGCTTTATTGTGATATCTGTAACTGAACCTATATAACCTACAAGATAATGTCATATGTTTCTAGATGTCTGCCTTTGTTTTTTCATGCATTTTTTTTCTTTTAAAGATGTTTATTTCATAAAATATGCTAAAAACATTCTTAAATCTAAACCCACTGCAGTCCAATCAATTTCAATTTATAGTGACCCTGTAGGACAGATTAACACTGCCTCATATGACTACCAACACCATAAATCGTTACGGAAGCAGACTGCCACATCTTTTTCCTTTGAAGCCATAGATGAGTTCAAACTGTGCCAGCCTTTCTGATAGCATTCGCATACTTAACCACTGTGCCATCAGGGCACCTGAGTCTTGAAAATTTTAAGTATAATCTGCTTTGTGCAATCTAATAAGTAACTGTTACTGTTGAATGACAATAAATTTGAAGTCATCATTTTAAAACATAAAGACCCATGTTTCTATCAGTGTCAGTAAGCATAAGCTTTTCAGTAATAAATACCATAAAATAAGCATACTAAGTGGTGGTGTTGGTGGTTTTGTGCCATGGAACCAGTTATGACTCATAGTGACCCTGTACAGAATTTCCGAGGCTGTAAATCTTTATGGGAGCAGAAAGCCTCATCTTTTTCCCACGTAACAGTTGGTAGTTTCGAACTGCTGACCTTGAGGTTCACAGCCCGATCTGTAACCACTACACTACCAGAGTAGCTAAGGAAAAAAGGTTTAATTGAAGTTTATAAACACAGCTGGCAGAAGTGACGTTTGATTTTTTCTTATATACTTGTTATCTTGAATAATCTAATTAGAGGAAGACATTTTATTCAAGACAAATGAGAACATCTTTTTTGTCTGCTTGAGTTTGGATGGAAGAACTCAAGTGGAACAGGATCCATAGCATCTAGGTTGTTGGTGTGAAGGTATAGGATAGAACTGATTTAGCCCAGAGTTAATTTATCCCTTGGAGTAATTTATCATTTGTGGTGCTGTAGGATAATCACTTGACCATAAGGTTGGTTGGAACTGAAGGTTGGTGGTTCAAACTCAACCAGCCATTCCTCTGAAAACCCTATACCGGGTCTCTATGAGTCCGAACTAATTTGATGGCACTTAACAACTTACCCTTTAATAAGACTCTGTGTATTAGCATGGCAGCAGTCTAGATTTTACTCTGTGTATACGAATAGGTGTTATTTACAACAGAATGCTATTATGTTTCTCATTGCATGTGAAGGTTAGAACAATTAATGGCATACTTTAGAACATGTAGATGCCCAGCCTTCATTCTGATATAAAACTCTTAACCATTATTAAGGTGTATGTGAAGAATAATCAGGGATGAGAAACACTGCTACTAACATAGAAGAAAAAATAAAATATTGGAGACGTTTTTAGCTCTTCCCAAACTTTGTCAAAATTACAGTGATTGTAAGAATACTTAACCTTTCTTCCTTATAGTGGTTTTTCTTTCATTTAATATCAGTCATCTGCATTGTATGTATTATTTGACCCACTTCACATTGATCAAGCAGCCTGCTGGCAAAGTGAGTAAAACCCTGGCTTCTAACCCAACGGATGGCAGTTTGAACCCATCAGCTTTTTCATGGGAGGTCTGTTACTGTAAAGATCTACAGCCTTGGAAACAGGGGACAGGTCTTAGCTGTCTTGCAGGATCATTATGAGTCAGAGTCGACTTTCTGACAATGGGTGGTTTGGGTTTGAGGGGTTATATTTCTTACTAAGATACTGTACTATGTAAATTTTTGATAAATTCAATTGGTTGGCACAATGATGTAAATCCATTCATAAAATATGATAAATCTTTTTCCTTTGTATATCTGATACTGACTTTACATTGCTATGGTGGGTTTTAATAATAATAGAAAAAGAAACACGTTTATTTTGGAGGTTTTGTTTGTTTTATTTACAAGTAGTTAAGCTGTGTAACTATAATATTGTTGTTGTTGAGTGCTGTCAAGTCATTTTTGACTCAATGTCCCTGTATAGGGTTTCCAAGTAGTACCTGGTGGGTTTGAACTGCCGACCTTGTGGTTTGCAATCTAGTGCTGATCCTACAGTGCCACACCAATTATAATATAGCAGTAATGAATTTGAATCCAATGTTTCATTTTGGCAGTAACTAGTAACTAAGTTGAATAATAATACTCATCATATCTTGTAATTAGTTGTCTTTCCTTCCTTTCAAAAATAGATGTTCAAGACAGAGTTCCTTCTTCATATTCACAGGGAGCAAGACCAAAAGAGAACTCAGTGAGCACTTTACAGTTGAATACGGCATCCACAAACCACCATTTGCCTTCTGAACATCAGTCCATACCATGTTCTAGGGATTCCAGCAGAAATTCTTTTAGATCAAGCTTTTCACAAAGAGAATTGGAATCTCCCCGGAGCAGTACACAGCCTACATTTTCCTATATTTCAAATAGAGATGATACCCCAACCATAAGCAGTTCAGAAAGAGTTGCTTCATCTCAAAGATCATTTCAAGAATCTTCTGAAAATGAAGGAAGGCGTACAACCAGGAGATTGCTGTCGCGTATAGCTTCTAGTATGTCATCTACTTTTTTTTCACGAAGATCTAGTCAGGATTCCTTGAATTCAAGATCACTGAGTTCTGAAAATTCTTACATTTCTCCTAGAGTCTTGGCACCTTCACAGTCTCGTAGTAATACAATGTCATCTTCTGAAGTTCCAGATAATAGGCCATCTGAAACGTCTCAGGGATTTCGATTTCTTAGGCGAAGATGGGGTTTGTCATCTCTTAGCCAAAATCATAACTCTGAGCCAGATTCAGAAAATTTTAACCAGGAATCTGAAGGTAGACACACAGGACCATGGTTATCGTCCTCACTTAGAAATAGATGCACACCTTTGTTCTCTAGAAGGAGGAGAGAAGGAAGAGATGAATCCTCTAGGATATCTACCTCTGATCTACCATCTAGATCACATCATATTTTTAGGAGAGAAGCAAATGAAGTGGTTCACCTTGAAGCACAAAATGAGTCCCTCGGGGCTGCTGCCAACAGACCACAAGCATCTGCAGAATCTAGCAGTGCTGCCACAGGTGGCTCTACGTCAGATTCAGCTCAGAGTGGAAGAAATACAGGAATAACTGGGATCCTTCCTGGTTCCTTGTTCCGATTTGCAGTTCCCCCAGCGCTTGGAAGTCATTTGACTGATAATGTTATGATCACTGTAGATATTATTCCTTCAGGTTGGAATTCATCTGATGGAAAAAGTGATAAAACTAAAAGTGCACCTTCAAGAGATCCAGAAAGACTGCAGAAAATAAAAGAAAGGTAAATTTGAGTACCTGTCTTAAGCCCATAAAGTAAGAACAGATTTATGTTATGTTAAATGACAATGAGTTGGTTTTGAGTCCGAGACCCCAGATAAGGTTCCTGAGGAGCATCTGGTGTGTAGGAACGTCCAACCTTCTGGTTAGCAATCCAGTTCTTATCCTACATTGCCACGCCAGGACTCCCTAAGAGCAGATTGGAGAAACCAAAAAATCTACTACCATCAAGTCACTTCTGACTCTCAGCAACCTTATGTAGGGTTGCTTAAGGCTGTAAATCTGTATGAGAGCAGAAAGCTTCCTCTTTCTCTAATTGGGTAGCTGGTGGATTCAAACTGCTTATCTTGCAGTTCGCAGCCCAATGCATCATCCACTATGCCACCAAGACTCCTCAGATTGAAGAAAGAGCTCTCTGAAATGCTGTCTCATAACATGGATGTCTGAATATGCTACTAAAATTTACATCCAGTAATAAGTTAATGGAGTCCTGGTGTGGCACTGTGGGTTAATGTACTGGACTGCAAGGTCGGTGGTTCTGGCCCCCCAGTCACTCCTCGGAAACCCTGTACAGGGTTGCTAAGGGTCTGAACTCATTCAACAATAATATTTTAGAAAGGGGTTCTAGTGGTGCACTGGTTAAGCATTAGGCTGGTAACCGAATGGTTGGCAGATTGAGTCCACCAATAATTTTTTGTGTGGAAAATGAGGCAATGTGCTTCCATAAAGATTTACAGTTTCAGGAACACCCTATATATTAGGTTTACTCTTCCTATAGGGTTACTGTTGAGTCACAACCAACTTGATGGCAGTGAGTTTTTAAGATGTTAAGTTCTCTCTCTTTCTTAGGTACATGGATGAGAATTAAGTGAATTAGGAATTGAGGTCTCGTGGGTGGTATTCAGAAAAAAATCTAAAGGTGGTTATTTAGTTTGGACTACATATACACATAAAGACAAGTCTATGTCTTGCCCTGTTCCTTGATAGACGGTTAGTGATGGTGGTAGTGATGTGCGACGGAGTCGGTTCTGACTCACAGCAACCCTGTATAGGGTTTCCGAGCCTGCAAATCTTTACAGGAGCAAAAAGCCTTATCTTTGCACTGCGGAACCCCTGGTAACCTTGAACTGCTGACCATGTGATTAACAGTCTTGACTCATAATCCCTATGCTACCAGAGCTCCTCAGACAGTTCCTAAGTGGTATTAATTAGTATGAGGACTCAAGACAAGTCTTTCTAATCATTTTATATAAACAGATTGCCCTTCCCCACAGAAACTATTTTGAAGTGAAATAAGATGCAGAAATTAACTTTTGATATCCGAATACACATTGAATTTTCTTTAAATAGAGCCCTGGTGTGGCGCCATCAGGTAAGCATTGGACTGCTAACCGCAGTTTAGCGGTTCAGACCCTCCAACCACTCCTTGGAAACCCTATACAGGATCATTATGAGTTGGAAACCCACTAGATGGTAATTCTTATGTAGTAGGTATATTTGCCTTTGACAAAAATGACAGTTTAAATTTGGGGCTTAGAACTTTTTTTTGGTAAATTGAACTTCTTTGTAGTATTGAAAATTCCAACAACCACTAGTAAGAGTGAAAAAATGAAAAACCAACATTTGTAATCCCAATTTGACCATTACTTGTCATTTTATAAGGCACAGTTACTTAGTTTTCCCATCTTTTAATTTTCGTTTTTGTCATAAAATGGTATGGGTGGTAATAAACTAAGGAGGTAGGTAGGTGTGTGTGTGTGTGTGTGTGTGTGTGTGTGTGTATTTTTTCCCCTTTTGTTTTCATAAAGGTCCAATGTAATAGACTTGTTTGGAAGCATAGTTGTTACTGTCATTTTGGCATTTTTGTGCTTTAACAAAAGTGTATTTAAATCCTACTCTAGTGGTAAAGAGATCTTTGCTGAGATGTTGGTCTTTGGCTTACTGTGCCCCTCATTGTCCTTGGTAATGTTGGAGTCCTGATCTGGTGCTGTAGGATTAAAGCACTGGACCGCTGGGTCGGTTTGAACCACAAGGTTGATGTTTCAAACTTAACAACTGCTTCTTGGAAACCTATATAACCAGCAAAACATACAACTATACTTGCCTAGTATGGTCTCAAAACAACAACAAAACTACAGATCAAGTGCCTTAGAGTGTACTCCAATTCATAGTGATCCTGTGGGACAGAGTAGAACTACTACTTAGAGTCTCTGAGACTGTAAATCTAAACAGGAGCAAACAGCTTCATCCCACAGAGTGTCTGGTGAAATTGAACCACCGAACTTGCTGTTAGCAGCCCAATGCTTAACCCATGGTGCCACCAGGGCTCCTTTGTAAGGTCTCTGGGTGGTTTACATGGTTTGTACTCACCCTGCAGTGTCACGGAAGGAAGGTCCAGTGATCTGATTCTGTAAAGATTACAGCCAAGAAAACACTACTGAATATTTCTACTCTGTAAAACATGGAATTGCCAAGAATTAGCATCAGCTTCACATCAACAGATTTTTTTTTTTTTACCCTGTCTAAAAGCAGCAGTTTATGGTGGTTATCTTAGAAGAGTTAGTGTGTTTGTGTCTCATTAGGCATTTAAGATACTACAGTTAATTTATTGAAGTTCCCAAGTAAAAAATAGACAAAGTATAAATACATTTTCAGCCTTGCAAAGTACTTATGCTTGAGGCTGTGTCTCAGAATACACTAGGACATGAAAGTCACATAACAGTGTGTGTACAAAGGAGTATATGTGCAGTTCTATTGCTAATGTAATTTAGGAGCCCTGTGTAATCCAAGTTTTAATTTTAATAGCCGTTCAGTATTCAGTATCATTCAATACCGAGGACCTGCTTCATGCCAGCAGTGAGTTTAGCAATAGGAATTTTAGAAAAAAATTACTTCACTTAATACATGCAAACTATATTAACTCCTAAAAGTGTCCCTAAGTCAAATTTGTAAGTAAGCTGAAACAGGTGGATATGGTGCTTATTTAGCCTTACTTCAGCACCCAAGAATCACAAGCATCCAAAGGACATGCTATCCTGCTTACATTTCTTCAGTTAAGGGCATAAGGTCCCTATTTCCTGTTTCTGAGATGGCTCAATTTATATGCACATTAAAGTTCCAAGTTGTTACAATCACAGTGAGCCATGTTAACAGTCATTCACAGCTGAATCATATTTTATCAACATCTCCCACTTCATATATCCAGATACATCAAGAAAAAAAGTTTTTTTTGTGAGAAACACAAAGATGTGGGTAAAAGAGCCATATGAAGTAATTCACTACACTTCACCTCCCCTTAAGAGAAAAGTGCATAATAAGAATAATTTTTTTTTTTTTAATCAGGCCTATTGTTAAGATAGAGACTAGTGAAATGCCAAGAGTATACCTCATAGTCACTCTTCACGTCTGGAACTGAGCTCCTCACCCCCATGGCTCTTATTTTTAGCCAACAGTAGGTCTGTAAGGGTAATCAAGGTAGTCAACACCAGTCTCCAGAACTGTGAGACAATAAATTTCTGTTGTTTAAATTTAAAGCCACCTAGATTGTGGTATTTTATTAAAGGTAAGAAAAAACAACTGAATAGCCCTGGTAGTATTGTGAATTATGAGCTAGGCTATTAAATACTGCAAGACTAGCAGTTCAAATCAATCAGGCATTCCATAGAGAAAGGCTTTCTTCTCCAGTACAGATTTGCATCCTTGGAAACCCTATGTAGTAGGGTTGTTGAGTCAGAAATGACGCCACACAACTACCACTACCATTTTGATATTATAATAAAATAATTCTAGGTCCGGGTATGGCATTGTAGGTTAAGCACTATACTGCTAACTGCAAGGTTAGTGGTTGAAACTCATCAGCCACTCTTCAGAAACTGTACAGTATCCCTATGATTCAGAACCAACTCAGTAATAGCACCATAAGGAGAACTAACACTAGTGAGGTGTGTACACCTTAGGCTTATAAAACATTGAGATCAAAAGGGCAACATTTACTTTAAGGACAAAGTTCAGAAGCATTACGAAAGAAAGGGGAATGGAAACAAACAGAACAGACATGGGGTAAATGATGTTACATTGAGAGGATTGCAATCAATGAGATGAAACAAAATGTATGAATTGTCCAGTGCTCTGTAAACATTTACCCAAGTCACAGTAAATATGTTGCAACAAAAAATCCTTAACACTGAAACAAAAATGCATAATCTACCCTTAAAAATGACTTCTGGTGTGGCACTATAGGCTAGCATTGGGCTGCGAACCACAATATTGTCAGTTCAGTTACCCCAACTGCTGCTTGGAAACCCAACCCAGGGTCACCGTGAGTCATAACTAACCATATGGCATTTAACAACCCTTAAGAAGGAATGAGATGTGCTGTAAGGTAAGCACTGTACTACTAACTACAAGCTTGGTGGTTCAAACACATCATCTGCTGCTTGCAGTGACTCAGGGTTTCTATGAATCAGAACAAAGCCAAAAAACACAGCAACAACATAACCCCCTTTTTTTTTTTTCAATGATTTATTGTGAATTATGTGATAGTTTACATGGGAGAACATTAGTTTTACATTCATCCTGTCATATATCGTTTCATTGCCATGGTTACAATCCACTCCATGCATCATCAACCAACCAAAGGGCATACACTACAAGCCTGCCCCCCCGGTCGTCAGCACCCAGCCCCACTCCCTCTCTATGTCTAAAGTCTGCAACTGCTCCATCTCTCCACGTCGTCGTCTTTGCCTCCATCATCTCAGGCCAACATAACCCTTAAAAAAAATTTTTTTTGATTACTGGAGGGCAGACTGAATGGAGAACTTAAAATTCTACTTTTTTTGTTATTTACTATGATGTAATTCAGAAAGCTCAGCAATATAAACAGGAATTAGCATTCTGAAAACAAGTGAAAAATAAAAAAATATGTTTAATTAAATTTTTGTGGGGAGGGAGTAGAGGGCAAAAATGAAGAGTGTGTAAATATATTACCTTCATATATTTGGACCTGAAGTAGTCTACCATCCTGTAGAAATTAAAATCTCTTAGGTACACTTATAAAGCCATTGTGAAAAGTCTGGAATTTAAACTATGGTCTCAAAACATGGTGGCTCCATATGATAAGCTCTGGACTGTGAACCACAGAGTCTGCAGGTCGAGTCTACCAGCCACTCACTCCACAGGAGAAATAAGAAGCTTTCTGTTACCAAGATTTGTTGTTAAGTGCTGTCAAGTCTATTCTGACTCATAGTGACCCTGTATAGGGTTTCTGAGGAGCAGCTGGTGAGTTTGAATCACCACATTGCAGTTCAAACTGACCTTGGGACCTACACACCATGTCTCAAGCCTTGGAAACCTTATATGGGATTGCAATGAGTCAGAACCAACTTTGTGGTGTTTTAACAGCAACAGCAACAACCTCAAAGACAAAATTACCTAAATCATAAGATAAAAGGAGCTCTGATGTCTCAGTGGTTAAGCTCTTGGCTTGAACCCATGAGCCATCCAGAGTCGCGCCATAGGAGATCTGCTCCTATAAAGATTTACAGTTTGAGAAATGTTATGAGGCCATTAGTTCTGCCTTTTCCTATGAGACCGCTGTGATTCCTAATTGATTCAAGTGTCTGGGTGTTCGGGTCAGGGATGTTAAATTGTTAATTTTCATGGTGATTGTTAAAGCTATTTATGACATTATTGTTCGTTGTCATTGGCCTTTTTCTACCTAGCAAAAATGTGAGTTGAAATAATAGAGACTGGGATTATGCATGACTAGAAATGACTAACCTGGATAAGTTCTGACAGCTTTGAGGTACATGTCCTCTTTTCCAGTCTCCTTTTAGAAGACTCTGAAGAAGAAGAAGGTGACTTATGTAGAATTTGTCAGATGGCAGCTGCATCATCGTCTAACTTGCTGATAGAGCCTTGCAAATGCACAGGAAGTTTACAGTATGTCCACCAAGAATGTATGAAAAAGTGGTTGCAGGCCAAAATTAACTCTGGTAAGACTTAGCTGTTTGTTTTCTTTTCAGAACTTTTCTAAGAGATGAATTAATAAATTTTTATAAATAACTGATTATTATTTATTGAATGTTGTATTTAGATCTATCCCAGTCATTTTTGAATTCTCAGCAAATGTTTTACTAGAAATTTAATTTATAGCAATGTTTTCTTATATTTTATTTAACAACTTACTTCATAAATGTAAAATAGTTATGATTTGTGATTATTAGTGGTTTTTATATCATACAGAATCTTTTTGAATCATCAGATAAACAACTGGTGGTATAGTGAATTACATGTTTTGCTACTAACTGCAAGCTTAGCACTTGAAATCCACCAGCTGCTCCATGAGAGAAAGAAGAGATTTTTTTGTTCCTGTAAAAGATTTCCAGCCTCAGAAACCATATACAGGGTCACTATAAGTCAGAATAATATGGATAATAATGTTGCTTTATTTGTTCATTGAGTGCCTATTAGAACAAGCCAGGCATAGATCTAGATGTGAGATGTAAAGTGGTGAATAAGACAGATAATGTGCTTGCTTTTTTGTTTGTGGAACTACTAGTTGTTAAGGGAATGTCTTGCTGAGGTGATGACATTTAAAATGAGAACTAAATGATAAGTAGCTATCCAGTTCAGAATGAGGGAGAAAGCACATTCTAACAGAGGTTCCAATTAATGCAGAGACTTTAAGGTGGGAATAAACTTGGATATGTTTGGGGAACTGAATGATGTGCAGTGTGGGTGAAGGGGTAGTATGATACCATTGGGAACAGAGAGTTTGACTGTGACCAACTCATATACAACTCTGAAGCTAAGTTAAAAAGATTGTATTTTTATCTAAATGAGAAACTACTGAGAGCAGAGGAATATGATGCTGCTATCTATTTTGGCTGTACTTTGTTGTTATTAGGTGCCATCGAGTCAGTACTGACTTTTAGTGACCTTATTCACAGCAGAACAAAACACTGCCTGATCCTGGTCTAATCTCACTACTGTTGCCACACTTGAGTCCATTAATGCTGCCACTTGGCCAGTCCGTCTCATTGGAGGTCTTCCTTCTTCCTCTTTTCTCTGACCCTCCACCTTACCAAACATGATATCCTTCTCCAGCGACTGGTCCTGCCTGACAATATGTCCAAAGTATGAGAGATGGAAGTTTGGCCATCTTGGCCTCCAAGGAACACTCAGACTGCCCTTCCTCCAAAATGTATCTGTTGGTTCTTTTGGCAGCCCATGGTACTTTTAATATTTCTCCAACACCATAACTCAAAAACATGAATTCTTCTACCATCTTCCTTAGTCACTGTCCAGCTTTCGCATCCATATAAGGTTATTGAAAACACCATGGCTTGTGTCAGGCGCACCTTAGTTCTCAAGCTGACATCTTTGCTTTTCAACACTTTAAAAAGGTCTTGTGCTGCAGATTTGCCTAATGCAATACCTCATTTGATTTCTTGACTGCTGCTTCTATGACTGTTGATAGTTGATCCATGAAGAATGAAGTTCTTGACAACTTTACTCTTTTCTCCATTGATAAGAATGTTGTTTATTGGTCCAGTGGTGAGGATTTTTGTTTCCTTGACATTGAAATGTAATCCATACCGAAGGCTGTGGTCTTTGATCTTCATCAGTAAATATTTTAAGTCCTCTTCACTTTCAGCAAGCAGGGTTGTATCATCTGCATATTGCAGGTTGTTAATGAATCTTCCTCCAATCCTGATGCCACGTTTTTCTTCATAATAACCCAGCTTCTCAGATTACAGCCTTGTAGCACACCTGTCTTAATTTAAAAATATTCAGTGTTCCCATGTTCTGTTTGAACAACTGCCTATTGGTCCAGGTACAGATTCCTAATGAGCCCAAGTAAGTGTTTAAGAATACTCATACTTCGCAATGTTGTCCACAGCTTGTCATGGTTTACACAATCGAAAGCCTTTGCATAGTCAATAAAGCACAGGTAAACATCTTTATGATAGTCTCTGCTTTCAGCCATGATCCATCGGACATCAGCAATGATATCCCTCATTCCACGGCCTCTTCTAAGGAGCTGTGGTAGCATAGTGGTTATGAATCGGGCTGTGAACCTTAAGGTCAGCAGTTTGAAACTACCAGCTCCGAAGGAGAAAGATGAGGCTTTCTGTTCCCATAAAGATTTACAGCCTCGGAAACCCTGTACAGGGTCGCTATGGGTCAGAATCGACTTGACAGCATTTAGCAACAACATCAGCGGCCTCTTCTGAATCCAGCTTGAACCTCTGGAAGTTCTGTCAATATATGATTACAGCCATTTCTATATTACCTTTAGTAAAATTTTACTTGCATGGGATATCAAAGAGATTATCCGATGATTTTCGCATTCCATTGGGTCACCTCTCTTTGGAATGGGCACAAATACGGATCTGTTCCAGTCAGTCGGCCAGTACGACAAACTGACAGAGACCACTTGACTGTCAGTTTGTTGTACTGTGGTGCCTTATGAGTTGCTGTGATTCTGAAAGCTATGCCACCGGTATTTTAAATACCAGCAGGGTCACCCATGGTGGACAGGTTTCAGATGAACTTCCAGACAAAGACAGACTAGGAAGGAGTGACTGACTACTTCTGAATATTTAGTCACTGAAGACCTTATGAATAGCAGAGAAGCACTATTATATAGTGCCGGGAAATGAGCCCCTCAGATTGGAAGGTACTCAAAATGTGACTGGGAAAGAGCTGCCTCCTCAAAGTAGAGCTGACCGTGATGATGCGAATGGAGTAAAGCCCGAGGGACCCGCATTTGTGATGGGACGCAACTCAAAATGAAGAGAAACAGCTGTAAACATCCACTGAAATTTGGAACATGAAATGTACAAAGAGTGAATCTGGGAAAATTGGAAGTTGTCAAAAACGAAATGGGATGTATAAACATCGATATCTTTGGCATTAGTGAGCTGAAATGGACTGGTATTGGCCATTTTGAATCTTATGACCACGTGGTTTACTATGCCGTAAATGACAAATTGAAGAGGAATGGTGTTACATTCATTGTCAAAAAGCACATATCCAGATCAGTCATGAGGTACAAAAGAGCTCTGGTAGCGTAGTGGTTACGAATTGGGCTGCTAACGTTAAGGTCGGCAAGTTCAAAAACTACCAGCTGTTCCATGGGAGAAAGACGCTTTCTGCTCCCTTAAAGATTTACAGCCTTGGAAACCCTGTGCGGGGTTATTATGAGTTGGAACCGACTGGCTCCAAGGTACTTAACAACAATGTGAGGTACAATGTTGTCTGTGATAGGATAATATCCATGCGCCTACAGGGAAGCCCAGTTAATACCACTATTATTCAAATTTACGTACCAACCACTAAAGCAAGTGACGATGAAATAGAAGAATTCTACCAACTTTTTCAATCTGAAATTGATCAAACATTCAGTCAAAATGTTTTGATCATTACTGGTAATTGGAATGCAAAGGTTGGGAGCAATGAGGAAGGATCAGTAGTTGGAAAATATGGCCTTGGTGATAGAAATGATGCTGGAGAACGCATGATAGAATTCTGTAAAATCAATGATTTGTTCATTTCAAATACCTTCTTTAGACAGCATAAGAGACAACTATACACATGGACCTCACAAGATGGAATACATAAAAATCAAATTGACAACATATGCGGAAAGAGGACAAGAGTGGAAGCCAATGAGAAATATACTAAAGTAGCACTAACAAGAAATAGTTACGGCTAGTATGTAGTGGTGTTGGAAAAAGAGAAACTGGAGAGAAATGAATGACTTTTTAATTTACTTTGAGGTAGATTCTATATATAAGACTTGCCCCAATATATCAGATGTGGTAGAGGGAGAAAGAACAGTTACAAAATTCATATTTTTTACTTGAACAACTGGGTGATGGCAATGCCATTTATTAAAATAAAGAAGATTGAGAATGCAACATGTTTGGAACAGGTAATTGTTCTATTTTCAATGTGTTATATTTGAACTGCATATTCTATAATCATATAGAAAAATCAAATAGACAGATGGCAAACCTAGTGTTTTAGGAGACACATGGGTTTGGAGATTTGGGATTCTCATGAACAGCTAAGTAAGATATAAGTTTGGGAATGAAATGAAATCTCAGGAGAGAACTGATAGCAAGGATAGTTTTAGTGAGAGCAGAGGTTTAAGGAGCAGCCTACTATAAAGCAGGAAGAAAGTGTAGTAGTTTGCAAATCAAAAGAAGAAAATTTTTCTAGGAAGGTGTAGATCAACCTTGTCAGTAAGTCAACTATGATAGGAACAAAGAAATGACAAGCAGAGTCCTTGATGGCCTCATTTCAGTGGTGTGCTGATAGCCTAAATCTGATAAAACTGGATTAAGGAGGTAAGAAAAAGCAAGACAGCAGCATAGTCCCTCTTTCAACATACTTTATTGTTAGTAGGAAGTTGGAGCAATGCGGATTGGAGGGTTGGTTACATGGGGTCACTGGAAGTGTTTTTCTGTTGTTGTTAATGTATTGTTCATTTCTATCATTTAATTTGAAATTAAAGAACAAAATAAATAGGCTTTGAATATTGTTTTCTAGAATTTTCCAAGATTAGGAATAATTTATACTTCAGTACATTTGGATTTGTCAGTTCTATTAAGTTACTAATCATAATGGTTAGTTATAATTGGAAGCATTCCTTTGGGGAATATATTTAATATCTGAATAATTGGCAACCAGTGACTTCAGTAAGTAAGATTGTTTTCTTCCCTTGGTATACATATCTTAATTTTTATCCAAAACCAGGTGATTTTTAGTATTTTTTTTTTTAGCTAACATTTGTTTTTTTAAAGTTTCTAATTTTTAGATTTATAGAATAAGATTTTTGTGCTTTAAAAAGGTTTGTTTTTAAAATAGGAGTTGCAGGGCATATTTTTTATGTTAATGATTGGTCCAGTATAGAAGGAAAAATAATGAGAAGAGAAAAAGGAAACAGAATCCAGATCCCACGTTGAGTAGTTGGCTTTTTGTTAGGAAAAGGTCTGCCTTATATCTAGAACACTAGTGTTGTTATTGTTGAGTGCCGTTGAGTTGGTTCCGACCCAGCTGGTAAGCTTGAATCACCGACCTTGCAGTTCAAATGGCTTTGCAGTCTGGCACATAAACCCACATTGCCACACCAGGACTCCAGAACACTAGTGTAGATATGGTTATTATTCAGTTGCGTTTTTGGCAGGAAAATGGCGTAGGTTCCTATGTAATTGCTTCTGTGCTTAGTGAAGTATGAGATAGGTAAGGTCTTTAACATACAAAGGAAGATAACATAGTAGGATTTCCAGACAATGGTAATAGCCAATGAAATCTATGGCCATGAATTTCAAGTGAGACACATGCGCATTTTCTTCATTTTGTTGTTTTTGTTTGTAGTTTTCAGATGTTTGACTACAGACATGGATTAGAGTTCTGAATTGAGACCTTTGTCATTCAAATATGATGAAGGGAATTAAAGGTACCTGCAAGGGCATAATTGTGATCATAAGAATTAAATTCAGGAGGTAAGGACATTAGGGAATATGTAATAAGAAATTGGGAGGATAGATGAGATTGAAGAGAGTTACTATAATAGGTAAGCTGGAATAAATTGTAGGTACACAAGAGGAGAGGATGCTTAAAGTAAATAGAAGTGTAGGTAGTGCAGTATATTGTGATGATAAAGTCAAGGGTGTGACCATAGTGTGGGTAGCTGAGGTATAAAGGGTACTATTAAAAGTAGTTAAGGAGAAGTAGGAATCCAAAGTGAACTATGTATATTGTTGTTGTGTGCCATGGAGTCGGTTCTGACTCACAGTGACCCTGTACAGGGTTTCCGAGGTGTCCATAAATCTTTACGAGAGCAGAAAGCCTCATCTTTCTCCCATGGAACAGCTGGTAGTTTTGGACTGCTCACCCCTGAGGTTAGCAGCCTGATTCGTAACCACTGCAGGTCCCAAAGTCACTCATGAATAAGGGGGCATATAAAGATTTGGAAACAGCAGTGGGTGGAAGGAAGGTTATCTACACCCACTTTCTGGTCCTAAGGTAGTACAAGGAATTGTGGCTCAGACATAAATTTGAAGGATCATTTCAAAAAGAAGCTAATTGCTAGAGGAATTTACTGATGTTAGACCATGATTAATATATATAGGGCATAGTAGAAATGACTAATAGGATGGAAAGAGTAGGAATTTGGATCTGATTAATAAATATACATACCTGTGAGATTAAAGGTCTGATAATGGTAGTTTGGTGACATAGACCAATAGGTTATGAAGTATAATGGGATTCATTTTAATAATTGTTAGAGGAAAGTACGTGGTAAACACTTCAAGCTGGAAACTATGGGGTTACTGGAAAAAAACAACTGTTCTCTTCTACAACTTATACTAGTGTGTTAGTACAGAGGTAAGCAAAGGCCTCCTTCTTAGGAGTTTAGAAGAGTATCAGCTCTAAACTATGCTGACAAGTTTCTTGGGCATGCATTCGCACCTTATAGCAGCTTCTCTTGCCTAATACGGCAATACGGCAGTCTCACAGGCTTTATTAGATACTTGCCTGTAATTTTATTAAGATTAAATGAAAGAGGTATTTAGCATAGTTCTTGACACTTAGTAAGGGCCCAGAAATGTTGAGTGTGACCAAATACAAAGAACTAGCATGACTCCTCACCTCGATTGCTATTGTTGGTTAAGAGGAAAGTAGAAATTGCTTGAGAATGTTGTATTTTAAGAAGCAGCCTAGATTTTGAATATTGGCTCAAACTAGCTATAGAACCTGAAGTTATGAACATTGGTTCTCAATCCTGGTTACTGATCAAAATCATCTACTGGAGTTTTTTTTTTTTTTTTTTTTTTAAATACAAATACCTTAGACCCAGTTTTGAAGATTCTTAGTAGGTTGGGGTTGGACCTCAGTTTCATCATCAGTAAAATTGAGTTATACTTACCTTATTGGGTTGTTGATAATGCTAGTAAATAGTTTCTCAGTGCCATGTATGTGGTAAATACAAAGGTTGATGTGGTGCTGTAGGTTAAGCACTGTACTGGTAACCACAAGATCCGTGGTTCAACCCAAGCAGCCACTCCTCAGAAACCATATACAGAGCCACTGTGAGTCATAATTGACTTGACGGCATTAACAACAACTATAGTAGTAATAGTTACTTTGTTAGATAAGGTCAAATGAGTGTGTCAACCTCAACAACTAAAAGCTCCCTGCCTTGTTTCAGAAACTTTCCTCATACTGACCCAAATATTCCTTTTGTAAAAGATTTGTTCAAAGCAACTGCTATATCTGAACTGCTAAACCCTACTTTGGCACTGCAGGATATGCACTGGACTGCTAACTGCAAGGTCAGTGGTTCACACCAACCAGCTGCTCCTTGAAAACCCTATACAGGGTTGCTATGAATCTAAAGACTACAGCATATAACAGTAACAGCAACAGTACAAGTTTAGGCAAATGCAATGAGAGTCTATTGACGGAGGTGATATAAAATCAAAAAAGGCTTGGATTAAGCAATGTACGAGTGTGACGTTGTATAATCTCACTGTTTACAGAACACTTTGACACAACAAATACCAGATTTACACTCATTTTCCTTTGAGCTGTTTTCTAGAACATGCACTTAGGGTACTACTGCTGTCTTGGACGTTATGTCAAATTTTACAATTAAAAAAAAAATGGTTGGAATTTGATAACATTAGTTCTTACAGTCTATGAGTTCCTTGAAGACACTTGACTAAGCAGGCCTCAGCAAATGCTTTTCTGGCACATAGTGAGTGACCTTGTATAGGGCTTCCAAGGATCAGCTTGTAGGTTTGAACTGCCAGCCTTATGGTGCACAGTCCAGTGCTGATACTACTAGGAGTCCAAATGCTAACTGATTTAAATTTAAACTTCTTTCTTGTTAATCTGTGTTAAAGCAAACGTAGACATGAAAAAGGGGAGTACATGTTTATTAGACAAGTCTTGTGCCCTAACTATGTGACCCCATGTGTTACAGAGTAAAACTGTTCTATAGGAGTTGTCTCAGCTGTAATCTTTGTAGTAGCAGTTTGCCAGGCCTTCTTCTTCAGATTTCTCTGGGTGGGTTTAACCCATCATCCTTTAGTGTAGCAATCAATTACAAACTGTTTTGTGCCACCCATACTTCTTACAGCCCTCTAAATTGGAGCATGAAGCAAAGAGGTAACCATATGTAGAGTGCATATAGAACAGAAGGAGCTGCTTTGATCTGGACAAATACGCATTACCTTTTTGCCCGCCTAACCCATAAGACAGGCACATTTCTTAAAGGTCTTAGATATGCTGTCACATCAAAGAATACTGCTCTGTGTGTAACTATTTGTTTGAGAACCTGTATTATTAAACATTGTTTTTATGGCATCATGCCAAGCTATTTAAGGCAGAAATAGCATGTACAGATGACAAGCCATTGCCTCTAATGTCAGCTACCTGTGATCAAGAATAAATGAATGTTCAGGAGAGTGGGGGGAAAAAAGGCAGGCATAAATAGTAGTTAGAGGCTTAAATACCAGACTTGACATGCATGCCGGGGTTACAGAGTACTATTTTAGGAGACATTGTTAGTTCATGGCAATCTTTTGTATGTCTATCTACCTTATCAGTCTATAAGATTTTCATAGTCTAAACTTAAAATTTAACAGGAAAAACATGAGTTGTGGAAACACACAGCAAACATAAGCTTCATTTGCAATTTAATTTTTAACAGGTTCTTCACTAGAAGCAGTAACCACCTGTGAACTTTGTAAAGAGAAGTTGCAGCTTAACTTGGAGGATTTTGATATTCATGAACTGCATAGAGCCCATGCAAATGAACAAGTTAGTATATTTTGCCTAATTTGGTAAGTGTCCATTCTATGCTTAAAGGACAACTCTTGAAGAAAAGATTAAGTCATGGTCAGAAACCTTGCACTAAAATAATAACAGTGTTACTGCATTAGGTATTATAATTTCGTTATTTTCTTTGCTTCTTCCTGTAACTTTTTGTTAAGTGATAGACAAATAACCAAGTCACAGGTTTTACATTTATTAAGATAAAATTCATCATATGCTTTCTAAATAAACCTGAATTTACTACAGATGCAAAACAGTGGTCCACAGTAGGCATGCCCACCTATTTCCCCTTAGCTGTCTCAGTTATGAATGTCTCAGTAATGGAAGAAGCAATAAACAGGAAGCCATGTATCCACTTCCTATTTCTGTATTTTTTTATGTAAGAAGAATTTTTTATATTGTTTTCTGTCTGTCTTTTCGGCCCATGGTATCTGTACCATTTTCCTTCCTTCCTTCCTCCCCATTCCTGCCTTATACTTCATAAAATATGTTGCACATACACTTTATGAGATAGCTTTTATTCCAAGTTCTTGTTCTCACTTTCCTTTTCTTCGGTATTTGTATCACTGAGGCTAGCCTTTATGTGGCAAATAATGTCAAGGTTGCTTTATATTTGTATTCAATTTCCTTTTCAAAGATTTCCATCAGTTATTTATAACTCTGCTCCCTGGCCCTAAATAATTGGTTTGCTTGCTGATTTTTGTTTCTTGAAGCTTTAAATTAAAAAGAGAGAAAGGAGATTTAAGTTATATACTGAAGAGTGAAGAGCTCAATATTTTTACCCTTTTTCTTACTAAATGAACATTCTGATGGGGGAAAATAGATGCTAAAAGAGATTGCAGGGGTGATTCTAGAACAAAGGTATTAAATTGTGGTTAGCATCTGTATTATAAAAAAAAAATATAATGTCAAAGGGATACACAGAATGCTTGAAAACAGTTTTTAAATGAAGGGACAATGGACACCTTTTTTTGGTGAGATTAATGTGACAGAATTAATTAACCATTTTAAAGTGAACAATTCAAAATAAGCAAAATGTACAATTCAGCAGCAATTAGTACATTCATAATGTTGTTCAACCACCACCTCTATTCCAAAACATTTTCGTCACACCAAATACTTGTTTCTGCTTCTTCCTCTTCCACTCTACCCTTACTTCAACCTCTGGAAACTACCAGTCTATGTTCTGTCTCCTGTCTCTATTAATGTACATATTATTCTAGATATTTCATATAAATGATATATGTCACCTCTTGTGGACACTTTTTAAATATAAGGGTATGTAATGGGGTCTCTAGAAATCCATTGAGCCCTCCTTAGAAAATACATAGACACAACCCTTCATATAATTTAAGAGATTCATAGATCCCTTGAAGTTGGTCCCTTGAACCTGATTTATTCAGGTTGAGAGTCACTGATCAAAAGAATGGAGCATTAGATATTTAGCACAGATGCTACGCTATTTATTTTCTAAAGAGCCAATTTCCAAAAAGAAATTACTTTCATCAAGGAATTGTCTTTAAATCTCCACAGTAGTTTTTATGGACAAAAATTCTTGTTTTTTCCCTTAATCTATATTTTCAGTTGTGGATCTTAAATTTAGATAATTCTTTTCAATTCAGCGAGGAATGTTTTTATTGTTGTCCAATTATTTTAATGACCTATAATCTTAAATAATTTAGGAGTGTTAGGAAATGTTAGGTGGAGTTATTGTAAAAACAATGGTAGCCTTAATTAAACTTCCTGATTTAAACTTGTTTGTTCTGTGTGAGTCATGGACCCTAGTGGTCTGACAACCAGCAGCATTTTCAGCATTTAGATAAACAATTTTATTTCCTCATTGTCCAGTGACTTCATCTTTCAAGATTTTTTTTTTTTTTTAAATATCTTCTGGATATGTGATTTCCTTCTAAGTTAAAAACAAGTAAAATAATCACTCTGTGAGACATTTATAAGAAGCATAATTTCTAATTTTTAAAAATACTCAATAAAATCCAATAACCACTTGGATTATGCTCAAAGCAGTGGAGGGGTGGGGTGGGTGGATGATGTGCGACTTCATCACCATCATCCACCCACCTCTTCACAGCTCCAGAGCGGATTCTGACTCACAGCGACCCTGTAACACAGAGTAGAACTGCCCCAATAGTCAAGGCTGTAAATCTTTATGAAATCAAGACTACTACATCTTTTTTATTCCCCACAGAATGTAGTAAATTCAAACTGCCAGCCTTTCAGTTGTCAGCCAAACCCTATTTACCACTGTGCTACCAAATTTTCTAAATTGAAGTAAGAACTTCAAATTCTTACTGCAAATTAATTTAATTACTCCCAAAACTAGTATAAGTTAACATTTCTTACTGTATAAAAACCAGAGCAGATTAAATTGTTAGTAACATTTCTATTCATGATTTGTATTAAATCACTTCACAATCATTGTAAACCAAATTGTTTTTATACACTACAAACTTCTGTGTGAGTTATATGAGAAAATTATTCTACTACCTTAATGTATGTAATTTAGGTGTGTTATGCAAAAGACACTTGAGCTATCAGAATACATTTTAGTTATAGTAGTGTCTTGATTTAACTATGAATGATAGTTTCTAAGTGATTATAGGATTGCTATGGGTTGGAACTGACATGACAACACTTAACAACAACAACACACAACTATGGAGTCCTGGTGTGTCGCTATAGGATAAGCACTGGAGCGCGGAGTTGGTTTGAACTGCTGACTTTTTTTTGAGTTTGCAGTTCAAACCCACCAATCACTAACCCTATACAGGGTTGCTAATGCAGCAGAACTGACTTGACAGCACTTAACAACAACATATATAACCATTTGTATAGATCTGTCATACTCCAAAGCATTCATTCTACCACTGAATGATTTTAAGTCCTATGCTCATTTGAGGGACCTTCAAAAGTTTGTGTGTCAGGGGAGGAAGTTTGTGGAAAACATGGATTTGAAGGATGATGGAATTTTTCCGTGGACTTTTTGAAGCCTCCGTATAAAGGAAGAGACTATATCAGAATAGAGATGATATTCACAGCCATTTGGACTTATTATATAGCATTATTCAGAGTTTTTATTAAATTTTGAATGACATCTTTTTTATTTCCACTTTTAGTAGACAGTGCATTATCCTTAGTATCCATTACTATGAACCAGATATTAATTCCTTTATCAATGTATTGTGGATATCAATCTCAGTTGTACTAATTTTCCTTTCTACATATTTTTCCTCTTCTTTTGTTTGCTTCCCTATTAAAGGCTGAATATGAATTTATCAGCTCTGGTCTCTACCTAGTTGTATTGTTGCATTTGTGCGAACAAAGCTTTTCTGACATGATGGGAAATACAAGTGAACCAAGCACACGTGTCCGAGTAAGTAACATTGAAGTGGGGAGAAGGGAAGATATGATATAGCAACAGCAAGTTTTTGCCTTAGAAAGGCAAAAGATTCCTTTGGGGGAATCTCTTAACTTTAAAATGGAGATTATAGATTTAATAGAAATTTCTGGAAAATGTCTTCCTTCCTTCCAGCCTGATTTTCTCTTAAGACTAGTTTTGAGATGGAAGAATTAATTTTTTAGCTCTTGAAGGGAGTTGGAATATATCTCAATGAAAAACAGGGACAAAATTGCTTTTTAATTCAAAACAAAACAAAAAACCCTTAGGATTATAACTTTGAAACCTGAAACTAACCTCCAAAAACCAACCATTTGGGAAATTAACTTCAGTTATTTGTTACTGCCCAGTGCTCTTTACATTTCCATATTATAAACTATTTAAAATATGGACTGTTTGGTGTTTACTATGTGCATTGTCAGCTTTAATAAACTGTTTAGACTAGGTGTTTGTGTTATGTATGAGGGTGGATTAAAAATAAAATTCCATTACCTTTAAATTGCATTTTTTTAATGAACTTTTCCAAGCATCCTTGTATTTGTAAATAAATGTTATGTATTATCTCAATGTATTGGAAGAAACATAATATTCTGTTGCCTTGACCATTACTTTTTGGAGACATTAGACTCTATATATGTTATTATTGTAGCATTCTAAATACTTCAAGTCTTGAAATATGTCAAATATATTCTTCATTTTTTTATATAAAGCTGTGCATTGATTGTAAAAGTATTTATTCAGAATGAATCAGCCATATAAAATAAGTCTATTGACTTTTTATGGCTTTGTAAAAGGTAAAAACTAGTTAATATTAACATGTGGGAGTCATTTTTATAATTTTTCCTTAATATAGAATTAAATGTAAATTAAACAGTGGATGTGAACCACTGACCTCACAGTGTTTATCCTAGAGCGCCATACCAAGACTCTTCAATCATTAGGCAGAAACATAAGCAGTTCTTGAGTTTCTAGCAAAAACACAGCCACTAAAGTTGAATTTATTTGGTTCCAATTTTTTTAAATGGTATGCAGATAGGTTACAAAAAAGCCCATTTCTAAGCATGTCTTTTAGTCAGATTTGTAGGGAATTTTTATTTAACTTTAGTTTAGTGCAAGAAACTTTTTAGTGATTTTAAAACCTGCATGTGAAGGTGGTGATAGTGATGAAGAATTTGTTGCAAGTTAGACGTTCCTATAACAGGAACTTGTTGTTGTTAAGTGCCGTCGAGTCGGTTCCGACTCATAGCAACCCTGTAAAGGGTTTCCGAGGTGTAAATCCTTACGGGAGTAGAAAGCTTCATCTTTCTCCCGCGGAGCGGCTGGTAGTTTCGAACCGCTGACCTTAAGGTTTGCAACCCGATTCGTAACTACTACGCTACCAGAGCTCCTTATAACAGGAACTTAGTGTGCTTATAAAAGAAAAGAAGACAATAACAGTGGTTAAAATGATTTTATTGTATCTGCTCCCAAAAAATACCCTTAAGCTTGTAATTTTTGGTGATGGGGAGAAAGTTCCCTATTTAAAGACTTTATATGGTGTTTAACTTTTTCAGTAGAAATGAGTCTCCTATACTAATTCTCTTTGGATCTATTTGCAACATTTAAACTACTGTATTTCTTTCTGCATTGTTTCTAGTTTATTAACCTTGCAAGAACTCTTCAGGCACATATGGAAGATCTCGAAAGTAGGTGGAATTTCCCCTCCCCAGACTTGTTGAATTTACTTTTGCAAATTAAACACAGAAAGTAAAACCTAGACCTTAAGTATTTTATAGCTTAATGGGAGCTTCATTTATAGATAGACTTGACCATACCAAAATGAACTACTAATCAAGCCACTAAGTATCTGTTAGAATTTTTCAGTAGGAGTAAAGAAGAAATGAAAAATTTCCCGTGGGCTTAGGTATGGTTTTATGAAAAGGGGATAAAGGGTTCTGTTTGGGAGTCCTTGACAGAAATCCCAGGTTTTTGTTTTTTTGCTCCTCAGTCATGGACCTTTCATGAGGTGTCAGCTCCAGAATTTGGACTTCTGCCTGAGCTCTTTTGTGATGGCACTGATGTCCAAGTCTTTGGTGGCATCTGCCCGTACTGCAAGCGCCTACAACTGTGAGAGTGCCTCATACTAACTAGGTGGACACAGATAGTGGTGGCTCTGGAACAGGGCTGGAATTCAACATTTTCTCCACCAATCTCTACCTACTTTACTTTTTATCCGAAGCTTCTCCCACCATCAGATTCTAGTACACTCTTAGTATTTTTAAATTCATTCTCTTCCGTTGATTTCTATAATTTATTGTCCTCAAAACACTTGTTCTATAGAATGTGTAACATTTTTTACCTTTAGAGAAAGTTAGCATCATTTGAAGGAAATTTTGAGAAGGACTCATCAAAACATTCCTTAAATATTTTAAGACATGTATTTTTGTCATTAAAGTTAAACTATATTTAATTTTGAGGTATAATTAGGCAATGTATTTTCATAATTTTAGTTATTATATTTCACAATATATATAAAAGAGTCAGTGGGGCACCATTTGGTAACACTTCTTGCTTAGATTCCTTATGTTAGATTCCTTATGTTGATTAATACAAGTATCTCATCTCTTTTTTTAAACAATTTATATTTTTCCAAATGTGATGGTAATTTCATTCAGTGTAAATTTCACTCACATTTTTAAGGAGCTAACATCATGTAAAATTTCATTTCCGTAACAAGCAGTTTTTATTCCCAACGTGTAAGAGAAAAGGAAAAAATGGAGATGAAATACACTCAGACTCCACTGAGAGTAAAAGTTGTGGGTACATATGTTCACTCTCAAGTACCAAAGAATTAGTATATTCTGAAAATAGGTTTCAACTGAAGTTTCCTCTCCTTTGATGTTAATGGTATGAAAAGTATGAGAAATTTCCTTCAAGAAAACTGCTTTTCTTTTTAGTTTGATATTTCTCCCAGGTAGTATATAAAACATAACTATAGCGTTTTTTCTGATTCAGCACAGTTAGAAATACACATTTAATATCATCTCTCTTAAATGGATTTAAGACTTCTGTAGGATAAATTAATATATTTTTAAATATAGAAATTGTTTCATTTATGTTGTGGTTGTTGTTACGTGCGTGGAGTCAGTTCCGACCCATAACGCCCCTGTGTAGGGTTTCTGAGGAGTAACTGGTGAGCTTGAGCCACCGACCTTGCAGTTCAAATGGCCTTTTGCAGTGTGGCGCATTAACCCACAGCACCATTTGCTGGATGTTCTTAAATTGCCTAGTATTAATATGAGAAGGAGTATACATTAACCTTACTGATCTTCTTAATAGGAAAGATCCTGATTAGTTTTTACTTTGATGATTTTTCATTTTCATACATAAAGACAGCAAGCAGTTTGCAGGATTATTTAATTTTATACTTAATGTTAACTCTTGAGCCAGAATGGACTCTTAATGTAAATTAGGGTCAGAAATGCTGCATGAGTGGTAAGTTTCTGACAGTATAGAGAAATAGTAGGAAACAATCTCAACTTACTGTCTTCAATTTTCTTAACTTAGACTGTGTCTATATAAAGCTATATTGACTTACTAAATAAAGCCTTTGTTTTGCCATTATGTAGACATGGCTCTGTTGTAAGTTGCAAAAGCACCCATAACCTATATTTCTATGTATATATATTTTTTTCATTCTCATCGGATGCAGCAGTAATAAGCCAGATTCCACTCAGGTGTGTGAGAGCACTTGGCTTAAATTCACTCTTCCTCAAGCATATATATCTATCATTAAAATTTCTATGAATACAAGTTGATCTCAAAAAAAAAAAAAAAATTTTTTTTTTCACTTCCCCGCCCCAGGAAACACTCTAGCCTTATTTTAAAAACATTTTCATTTTTTATAACAACTGTAAATGAATTACAAATATATGTGGTGTTGGGGATGTTGTGGATGGGTATCACCCTAACCCTGTCATCATTTTTATCAAACAGTTTACTAAATTGGGATTATAATTTTAAAGTCATTGCTGTTCTGGCTTCATGTTTACATCTCCAATTCTCACTATTGTTAAAATCATTCTTGATAATCCTGTTTTCTTTCAACAGCTTCAGAGGATGATTCTGAAGAAGATGGAGACCATAACAGAGCATTTGACATTGCCTAACTTCATATAAAACAATGGATGATCTGTGAACAAGTGTTTATTAAAATTGGCAATTAAGTACTGATTAATTTTGTGGGGGAATGCCTATTAAATACATTTACTATATCAATATACATATAATGAATATATATATATGCAAAAATATGCATGTATGTATATATTCATTCTCAAGTGTTACTGAACTAAAATTTCACTGCTGGACCTTTTAACATGGCCAGTGAGTCTGATGTTTTATAAACTGGTAATCAAAAGTATTTTTCTTTTTGGTGAGTGGGAAAGTATTACCCTTGTTTTAAATATCGAAGCAATGCTCACTTTCAAATATTTTTGTGTGTTCTGATTACTGTAGTCATATTTATGAAAAATGTTCGTGCTTTACTCTTGTTAGTGAAAAAAGTGGGATAAAATGTTTTCAAAAGAAGCTGACGAATGGTACCTATTATTATTTCCTATTATTTTGCCTTAAGTTGCAGTCTCATTTTGATAATCATTTGCTTCCAGTGTTTAACAGAAAAATGAATGTGGAGAATTTTCTGAAGAAAATTATATTAGGTACCCAAATTTAATTTGAATTCTAAATTCACCTAACAAAGTATATAAATAGAAAATATAGAACTGATGGATGACTTTTTTGGTATTGTTTTACAAAGTACAGATACTATTTGGTAGGTCATAGTATGTAGATATTCCTTTTAGGAATATTGCAACTATAAATTATATCAGAATTGCCAGCAAAATGCTTATTTGGTTAAAAAATTACTGCAATCTCAAGTTTATGGAATATTTTAAAGTTCCACATTTGAAGTTTAAAACACTGGTTTTCAATGTGTTTTTTAGTGTTATCACCTCTTTATAGATAAATATGATATTAATAAACTGATTCTTGCCCATTTTTAACCATTCGTTGGTAAGTCTGAGCATTTATTTGATGACAGTATTTTCACCACTTTTGGACCATGAATCATTCTACACTGTGGTCATGAGTTTTTTGTATACTTATGTGACACTAGTTTCCTCTATCAGTACCCTTACAATAAACTTAAAAACCACCTCCAGGTAGCTTCAGGTTATAATCTGGGTCATGACAACAAGAAGTTAAATAGCAGTTCCTCAAAGAGAAATGAGCAAACTTGCTCACTATCAGGCATTTTGTTGGTATTGTGTGTGACAGCTCAAAATAAAGTGTAGATTAATTGGCATATGTTAAGTTTGAAATGTTTCCTTTTTACTGGTGCTCAAAATAAAATACTTCAAACCAGATACCCAGGAATTTTATTAACATGTCAAATTCTCACTACTAAAATGTTTCTAAAACATATTTGCTCAATTGTAATGTAATTATCTTTGATTGCCTTACTTAAAGCAAAAAATACAAATTTAAAGATAGCAGATTCAGTATCTATTTTATGGCCCATTGAGGATGCTTTGGGTTGAAACATTTGTATTTTTATTAGAATTCAACAGGAAAATCTTTAAGACTTATGCTTAAGTCATGAAAATTTTTATTTAAAAATTTTAATGAGCTGGTAACAAAATATTCCATTTGCATGCATAAAATTTATATATATAATTTCATTAAATACTAAATGACAGTGATACATAGACAGTGGTTTGAACCTTATTCTTGTAGTTCCTTCTTGTTAAGTGTCCTCAAGACATTTCTAAGGAGTGGCTGATAAGTTTGAACCACTGACCTTGTGGTTGGTAGCCCAGTACTTATCCTAGTTCCTTAGTACCACTTAATGTTTAGCTATTGTCATATTATATAATACATTGTAAATATGGCACTACAGGAATAGGAAGCATCTTTTAATTGGTTATCTATTTCTAACATTAAATTTAGAAAGAGAACATGCGCTGCTAAAAAAAAAATAAAGAGTTCAGATACTTGAAAAAACTTAGTTAAAAATGTTTCTTTGCATAATCATGTAAACATAGGAATAATATTGTAACTATTAGCTATAAAATTAAAATGTTGAAGAAAGCAATTCTACATTTTTGAATAGTAAACAGCCAACCTATGTTATTTTTGATACTTTTTAAAAACAAAGGTTTGAATGGTCAAATTTCTTTTAACTATTAAAAAGATACACAGGCCCGTTACAGATGCTCTGACATGTAAAGAAAATGATAATGTAGCTTTTCATTACCAAGCTCTTCTGTTCTGATGCACGGCAACCTCTATAGGGTTTCCAAGACTGCAGATCTTTATGGGAGCAGACAGCCTCATCTTTCTCTTCAGAACATCTGGTGGGTTTGAACCACTAACCTTGTGGTTAGCGTAAGGCCAGTGCCTATCTAAAGTGCCAGCAGGATTCCTTGCTAGGGGCCTGTTTTGTTGTTTTTAAGCACCATCGAGTCAATTCCTACCCATAACGACCCTATATAGGGTTTCCACGGAGCAGCTGGTGAGCTTGACCCACCGACCTTGCATTTCAAACGACTTTGCAGTCTGACATATTAGCCCACAGTGCCACACCAGGGTGTTATTGTTGTTAAGTGCCATCGAGTTGGTTTCGACACATAGCAACCCTGTACAGGGTTTCCAAGGCTGTAAATCTTTATGGGAGAAGGAAGCCTCATCTTTCTCCCACGTAGTGGCTGTTAGTTTCAAACTGCTGACTTTAAGGTTCACAACCCGATTCATAACCACTACACTGGGAAAATGACACCACAGTGCTTAACAACCATTGTATAAAATTTTGTTGGATTAGATAAAAAATTGTTGGACTTTATATTAAGAAAATTATAAATAAGTTTAGTGGGAGAGGAATTCTAGAGCAGCCCTGTCTAATAAAAACTTGCTGCCATTATGGAAATCGTTCTTTCTATAATCTACTATTATGATAGTCACTAACCATATATGGCTACTAAACCTTTAAAATGTGGTGCTGAGGTAACTGAGGGCTTTAATTTTAACTTAGATATCCGCATGTATCTCATGAGTACTGTACTGGACACTGTATAATGTTAGATAGACACTTGAGATGGTCAGAGAAAGTGTCAGGAAAGAGGTAAAAATGGTGTTAGTTCTTGTTTGTTGTTAAGTGCTGTTGAATTGGTTCCAACTCACAGCAACCCTGTAAAGGGTGTCCAAGGAGCAGCTGGTGAGTTTGTGCTGCTGACCATGTGGTTCACAGTCCATTGCTGGTCCTATAACATGACACCAGGAGTCCTTAGTTCTTTAGGACTGGTAGATTTTTAGATAGTTAAAGCAAGAAGGTGTCCCAAGTTAGTGTTCACTATTATTAACAAAAAGTAACATCTATCTTGTATTGCTAAATGCTGGCAAGTCGGTTCTGACTCATAGTGACCCTGTATAGGGTTTCTGAGCAGTAGTTGGTGGGTTTTGAACTGCCAGTCTTTGCTAAAATAGCCATCTCAGTCACTACAGGAAACCTTGGAAATGTAAAGCTCTTACGGAGTATAATTATTTTTTTCTGTGCTTGTGTAATATAGCTAGTGTGGCACATGGCCATACTGTGCACAGTCTTCTGTCATCACTTTCGTTATTCATGTCTAACAAGTCTATTGTGTTTTAAGGGTTGTTTTTGACTCGATAGTAAATGAAAACAGATGGAACAGATTGCACTTTGTTGCCATTGGTCTAGCTAGTGTGATTGTGGTACTGTATTTTTACACTAATAGCAGGCACATTCATACATTTTTTTTTTTTTAAACCAAACAGCTCCCTTGACCATGCAGTGCAGTTTGCAATATATTCGTGTACTCACTTCACTGTTTTTTGAGCTTGTTATATGCACACAAATATATCTCCCCACTAAAAAACACATTCCCTATAATTAGTGAGTAGAGGTTAAGGAGAGATTACTTTCATTGAACTTTTA
This sequence comes from Chrysochloris asiatica, assembly GCF_000296735.1. Classification (NCBI taxonomy): domain Eukaryota; kingdom Metazoa; phylum Chordata; class Mammalia; order Afrosoricida; family Chrysochloridae; genus Chrysochloris; species Chrysochloris asiatica. The sequence goes on along the minus strand of NW_006408699.1, from coordinate 2,939,817 downwards.
GGCTTCTAAATGGCATAAATATTTTATGTAGTATATATATTCTTTATTTTGTCCAGCATTGGTTTTCAGCTGCAAAGAATGCTTAAGAAAATCACTCTTCTTTCAGCTTTCATTTTTATTTTTAACTCCCAAAATTATTTTTGTCACCTTTGTCTTAAAATGTACAATAAATTACTGAAAACTTGAGCATCTTCAGTCGTTGTTATATAGTTTTTATGTCACTGAGGAATAAAATTTACAATGGTTGGGAAACATGAGATACTTTAGCTAGCAAAGCTTACAATGGCAAAAAAAAACTCATAAAAAACATTTTGAATAACATGTATTAATGTACATTGCCAGCATTTTCCATGCCTTCATGGATACAGCTAAGTTTTTGTTTAAAAAAGATATGAAATATTATTAAACGTTTGATTATTTTTTAAATCAGTACTAAATACTGGTTGTTTCCAAAATGCTCTGTGTAAAAGTAAGGAAATTATAAAATTATGTTGAGGTTGGGATGTTAAGATCTGTCAAATCTAGATTGTAAAGGGAGACTGAAATATTAGTGATCTGCAAAATAAAAACAGCATCAAGACACAAATACGTAAGTTATATTTAAAAGTCAGGCTTACCCCTACTCTCTTGTTCATTAATAAAGAAACAAACCTAGAAACCATGCACAAACTAAATATAGTAGAATCTTTTTCTAATTTAAAGAAAAAGAGGAAGACCCAGATGAGATGGACTGACAGTGATAGCAGTGGACTCAATGTAACAATTAGGGCATAAGACCAGGCAGTAAGGAGTTCTATGGTAGCGTAGTGGTTATGAATTGGGCTGCAAACCTTAAGGTCAGCACTTGGAAACTACCAGCTGTTTGGGAGAGAGATGAGGCTTTCTGCTCCCATAAAGATTTACAGCCTCGGAAACCCTCTGCAGGGTCTCTATAACCACCATCACCAAGACCAGGCAGTGTTTCATTTTGTTACCCATAAGGTTGTTATGAACAAGAACCTACTTGATGGCACCTAAAAGTAACAGCAGTGTACTCATTGGGACTCAGCCTATATGACAAAAAGCTGAACTGCACCATAGGGTTACCATGGCTGTAAGTTTTACAGAAGCAGACCATGACATCAGTCTCTGACAGACTGGTGGATTCAAACCACCAACCTTTGGGTTAGTAACCAAGCACTTAACCATTACACCATCAGTGCTTCTTAAAAAAATTCTAGGTAGTTCAATAAATAGAAGGGAAGAGAACAAGAAATCCAAGTACCCTGGGATTTGATTTTTATGTTTTGAGCTTTCAGCTTTCTTCCCTCAAGAGGAAGGTCCTGCATGTGGGGAAAGAGGTATTTAAAATCACTAAATTATATCAAGATGATTCCAGTCCTAAAATCTTTTGTATTTGTAGTCAACTTGAAGATGTAAGTTTTGAAACAGTTACTACATGAAAATAATGTTACTGTAAAATGAAAATATAACAAAGATTAATTTTCATTCCAAGTTTTATATTAAATTCTGTCACAAATCACTGATTCGGTGATTTTTTGACATCATAAACTGAGCTATACCAAAAATTTAGTCAAATTGAACAGCATATTCATTTTCTTCTGCAACTACCAAAACACAGTCATCATTAAAAGGTGATTGGGATGTAGTTGAAAAAACTGTGGTGAAATTAGAATCTGAATTTCTCTTGTACAGGAACCATATAATTGCTCCAAAAACTGTCAAGATTACTGTGCTGGCAATCACCAAAGCAGATATTAAAATGTGGTTATCTGAAAAGGAAAAAGACAAAAGAACTTATGGGAGATTATATTATACAAATTGCATGTCTTCATTTTCGAGACCACAAGCATGGTTTCGTTGTGAAAATATTTCACTGTACTAAGAATTTCTCACACTGATGAGCAAAACATAAATTACACACATATTACAGCATGTCAGTATTTGTTTCTTAACCTTGTAAAATGGCCAGGCTTCAAAATCCTACAATAGAAATTACTCACATCAATGCTATACAACAATTCTATTTGCTTTTTCATTCTGAATCTGAGACTACAAATTCAAACTTGCTCAATGTATAGTAAAAAGGATCTAAAAGATTTTAAAACATCCTAGAATTATTTTATCTTTATAAGTATATTTTTTGCATTATGGTTATGTCAATATAATTCAACTCATTTCAGCTGGTGTTTAGAAATGGAGATTTGTAAAAAGTACAGACCGATAAAATAAGTCTGAGTCAGTCATTTTAGGATGAGAGAGAGATCACTGATACTTTTAATAATTCCAGGCAGCTGGAAAGCACACAGTTGGGAGGAGTGAGGAAATGACTCAACTGAGTTCTTTTTGGTCCTCAGATATTTTGTAGCCACAATTAGGGAAGGACTGTGGGGGGTGTTAATATCGCTGGAGTAGATTCTGACTCATTGCAAATCTCATATAAAGAATAGACTTGCTCTGGTATTTTCAAGGCTGTCACCTCTCCGACACAAGAGCACCAGACCTACCTTCTGAGGCACCTCTGGGTGGCCTTGAACCACTACCTTTTCTATTAGTAGTCAAGTTCTTAACTGTTTGCTCCACCCAGTGATTCCTTGTTAACGTAGTACTCTCCTTTATAAATACTGCAGTTAATAACATCTCATACCCACATTCTATATAAAAGATTTGGCCAGTATTCTTTGAATAAAACAACCAAACATTTCAGGATAAAGCTTTCACCTCTAACCTTTCAAATTTTGAGGTTTTTTCTAAACTAATTTTATTGTACAATTTTATCTTTATAAAATAACACATTTTTATATAATTGTCAAATTCTTCTAGCTATATATACCTCTTTAGACACTGACATTTAAAAAAAAAGATTTTACATAAAGCCAGCAGCCTTTACCCTGTAAGAAAAGAGCCATTTTCTTATTTGAAGCACTAGAATGAGAAGAAGTTCATCCAGAAGTCTACTAATAAGTGCACACTACATCCACTCTATTTAACAATATGGTTAGGTTCCAAACACCAGGTGGTTTTGTAGATGTCAGTGTTACTTGCAAATGGAGGATGACCACACCTATATGACTGCCAGACCCTTGGGAGTCACAGTGCAGCCAAGTTGACACACCTTTAACTATCACATCTAGCATTCTCTCCATTTTTGCTTGGCACCTTGGCACTCGTTACTGATACAGTAATGCAAAAAATAGACTTTACTACTGTAAACAAAAACAATGAGATCATCTATAAGGAGTCAGTGTACAACATTCATATTACGTATATACTTTTATAGTGATTACATGATCATAATGGAAAAGGGTAATCTCAATTTGAGAGACTGACAATTTGAAGACTCAATCACAGCTTTATAAAATTAGAGACCAGTTAGATTTACTACACAACACTCAGATTGTTGGGGAACAGCCAGGAAGCATATGCATATATATACTATTTGTACTTCCACATTTTACAAGTGATTTTTTGTTTTTGTTTTTTAACGTTTTACCAAGCTGCAAGCTACTGAAAGAGAAAGTCAATTTCAAAGCAAAAAAACCTAGCTGTGTATTACAATATCTAAGATTTATATCTGGAGCAAAGGATAGTCCCAAATTAGGAAGTCTGTTATTTGCAACATAATTTAAAAAAGAAAACACCATTGCTTATTTAACAAACATAATGGCTGTTCCCTAGTCCTGATTTAAAAGCAAAAATCGTAGAAATTAAATCTGCTTTCACACAATAAAATAAAATCAAACAGAATGAAACAATAAGCATTCACTTCTCAAACCCGTGCAGTATTACTAATCTTCCTTCAGTTAACTGCTGTGACTTCTATATGACTGAGTGCATAAATATGGGCACATTTCAGTTCTGGGCTGCAACACGATTATTTATCACACAACTGTAAAACTTTTTCTGAACTTGGATTCCGTAAAAGTACTTTCTAATGATCTTTATAAACTCCTTCCCCTATGAGATGGTTTTCAGACAGCATAATCTTGTTCTCTAAATGATTTCAATTTCTATTTATTATTAAGTGCTGTCAAGCGAATTCCAACTCGTATTGACCCTGTATAGGGTCTCCGAGACTTTCAATCTTGGCAGGAGCAGAAAGTCTCATCTTTCTCCTGCAGAGCAGCTGGTGGGCTCAGTTTGCAGTCCAATGCTTGTCCTATAGAGCCACCACACCTGTTTATATTTATGTGTGTGTATCTTTGTAAGTACATAGTTTAAAATCTACAAGGTATGCAATGAAAAACTAGCTCCTGCTGTTAGTGCTGTCCAGTCAGTTTTGACTCACAGCGACCCTGTATAGGGTTTCCAGTGAGCAGCTAGTGGGTTTGAACGCCAAACTGGTTCACAGTCCAGTGCTTATCCTATAGTACTACGCCCTTAATTTCCACATTTCAAAGGTAACCATTTGTTTTTTTTATTATTTGCCTCCATGTTTTCAAATAACACGCTTACACTCCCTTTCTTCATATTGACTTTCTTCTATAAAAGAATGATTTAGCTCTCCAATATATACACACCAATTCCTAGGCCCTTCTTCACCAGCATAATTTTATCATTGTTAGGTGCCATCGAATCGGTATCCAACTCCTAACAACCCGATCCCGGGCCAACCTCACTATTGTTGCCACGCTTGAGCCCATTGATGCTGCCACTTGGCCAATCCATCTCGCTGAGGGTCTTCCTCTTTTTCTCTGACCTTCCAACTTACCAAACATGACATTCTTCTCCAGTGACTGCGCCCTCCAGACAGTATGTCCTAAGTATGAGAGACGAAGTCTGGCCATCCTGGCCTCCAAGGAGCACTCTGGCTGCACTTCTTCCAACACAGATCTGTCGGTTCTTTTGGCAGCCCGTGGCAATTTCAATATTCTCCAAAACCGTAACTCAAAAGCATCATTTCTATGCTGTCCAACTTCCACATCCATATGAGGTTACTGAAAATACCATGGCTTGGGTCAGGCATACCTTAGTCCTCAAGCTGACGTCTTTGCTCTTGAACACTTTAAAAAGGTCTTGTGCAGCAAATTGGTGTTGTGCAGCAAATTTGCCTCATGCAAATACGTCATTTGATTTCTTGACTGCTGCTTCCATGAGTATTGATAGTTGATCGAAGAAGAATGAAGTCTTTGACAGCTTCAATCTTTTCTTCATTAATAAGACTAGTTTATTGGTCCAGTGGTGAGGATTTTTGTACAGCAACTCACAAGCCACCACAGTACGACAAACTTGACAGACGAGTGGTGGCGTTTTATCATAGCAACCCCCAAACTGAAAGAAAATGTTTACAATATACCTCTAACAAAAGATTTGCTGTATTTACACTATATAAAAATTTACCAATCAATAGGAATTCAAAGAAATATAGACAAAAGACTTAGCTGGCACTTGACAAAAACTAACCAAATGACTTGAAAAAGTGCTCAATGTCATCTAAAAAGTAAAAATTAAAATTGCAACAAGATCATTACAAACAGAGATTGGCAGTACCATTATTAGGACTGTTGTTAGGAGTCATGGAGTCAGTACTGACTGAGCAACCCTATGCACAACAGAACACAACACTGCCTGGTCCTGGGCCAACCTCACAATCGTTGCTCTGTTTAAGCCCACTGATGCTGCCACTGTGTCAATCCATCTCACTGGGGATCTTCCTCTTTTTCTTCTACTATCCACTTTAACAAATATGATATCCTTCTTCAGTGACTGGTCCCTCCTGACAATATTTCTGAAGTATGAGAGATGAAGTTGGCCATCCTGGCTTCCAAAGAGCACTGTGGCAGTACTTTTTCCAACACAGATCTATTTGTTCTTTTGGTAGTCCATGGTACTTTTCAATATTCTCCAACACTAACTCAAATGCATCAATTCTCCTATGGCTTTGCGTATTCACTATCCAACTTAAGCATGCATATGAAATTATTGATAACACCATAGCTTGGGTCAGGTGCACCTTAGTCCTCAAATTGACATCTTCAAAGAGGTCTTGCACAGCAGATTAGCCCAATGCAATATATCATTTGATTTCTTGACTGCTGCTTCTATGAGTGTTGATGGTTGACCTGAGCAAAATGAAGTCTTTGACAACTTCAATCTTTTCTTCATTTATATGGATGGTGTTTATTGGTCCAGTGATGAGGATTTTTGTTTTCTTTACATGGAGGTGCAGCCCATACTGAAGGCTGTGGTCTTTGATCTTCATCAGTAAGTATTTTCAGTCCTTATTGGGGACATTTCTCTTTTCTTGCCTACTGACAATACGTTTCATCGTCTCTGGCATCCTCCCTGTACCACAACGTCCCACAATGGGGCAAGCAGTGACCGGAAGGGCACAAAGCCCTGCTGTGACGCTGTGGGCTAACGCGTCAGACTGCAAAGTCATTTGAACTGCAAGGTCAGTGGTTCAAGTTCACCAGCTGCTCCTTGGAAACCCTATACAGGGTCACTATGGGTCAGAATTGACTCAACAGTACTTAACAACAATTGGGGAGATGGGAGCAAATGGAACTCACATGCAAAGCTAGTAGGAAAGTAACATGGCTCAACCATTTTGAAAGATTTCCATATTTTCTAATATACTTTGGCTATTGAGGCTATAACAACCCTTCATAGTGTTTCCAAGGAGCAGCTGGTGGGCTTAAACCAACAACCTTGTGGTTAGTTGTTATGTGCCATTGGTCCAGTGCTTATCTTACAGCATTATACCAGGATCCTTAATAAACTCTACAACCCACTAATTCTATTCTTGGATTATGCCCAAGAAAGCAAGTCCCCAAAAAAGACTTCTATAATATTAGCAGGCAGCTCTCTATTCATATTGCAAACTGATGACAATCCAAATATTCATCAAGAATAAACAAAAAAACATTCTTATAAAATATTGAACAGCAAAAGAAGAGTACCATATACATATACACAGCATGGGTGAAGTTAAGCAACATGAGTGAAATTAAGCAATATGGAAACCCAGACAAAGGATTACGTTTATGTGAAGTTCAAGATTAGGGAACTCTGATAAGAGAAAGAGTAGTGATTACCTATGGTGGGTAGGGTAGGGTATTTTGGGGAAGGGGAATGAAACTTTCTGGGGTGACAAATGTTCTATACCTTAATCTGAGTGGTGGTGGTGGTGGTGGTGGTTATGTGCCGTGGAGTCGGTTCTGACTCATAACAACCCTGTGCAGGGTTTCCAAGGCTGTAAATCTTTATGGGAGCAGAAGGCCTCATCGTTCTCCCATGGGATAGCTGGTAATTTCTAACTGCTGACCTTGCGGTTTGCAGCCTGATTGGTAACCACTACACGTGATCTGAGTGGTAGTTACATAGATTGTTGATGTGAAGTGCCGTCCAGTCGGTTCCTACTCATAACGACCCTGTATAGGGTTTCCAAGGAGCGGCCGGCGAGCTTAAACCGCCAACTGTGCGGTTCAACACATTAACCCACTATGCCACACCAGGACTCCAAGCACAGGAATACAGAAAAATTCAAGCTGTAAATTTTAAGATTTGTGTAGTTTCTACCTCAAAGCTATGAGAAGAAAAAATATGCAACTGACAAAGAATACAAAAGGTTCATAACAAGTTACCATACTTTGCCATTGGGAATGAAAAATGGTACAACTCTCTAGAATAATCTCAATATTGATAAAAGTTACAGATTCATTTCTGATCCAGCAATTATATTTCAAGAACTCTACAAGCTCACCACTCATCTGTCAGTTTGTCATATTGTGGTGGCTTTTGTGTTGCTATGATACTGAAAGCTATACCACCAGTATTTTAAATACCAGCGGGGTCACCCATGGTGGGCAGGTTTCAGGGGAGCTTCCAGACTGTGACAGACTAGGAAGGAGAACCAGATCACTTCTGAAGGACTAGCCACTGACAATCTTGTGAACAGCAATAGAACACTGAAAGAGTGCCATAAGATGAACCCTTCAGGACTGGGGAAGAGCTGCTTCCTCAAAGTAGTGTTTGACCTTAATGATATGAGTGGAGCAAAGCTTTGGAGACCTTCATTTACTGATGTGGCACAACTCAAAATGGGAAGAAAAGTTGCAAATATCTCATTAATAATTTGAAAAGGAATCTAGGAAAATTGAAAGTTACTGAAAATTAAATGGAATGCATAAAGGTCCATATCCTGGGCATTAGTGAGCTGAAATGGACTAATAGTGGCCATTCTGAATTAGACAATCATGTGGTTTACTACACCAGGAACGACAAACTGAAGAGGAACAGTGTCTCATTTATCCACAAAAAGAGTATCAGTATCTATCTTGAAGAGTACAAAACCGTCTGTGATAGCATAATAAGGAAGGAATAATAGCCTACAAGGAAGACCAAACTCCTGGGGTGGTGCTGTGGGTTAATGCATTAGACTGTAAAGT
>NW_006408699.1:2925032-2929772 GCF_000296735.1 Chrysochloris asiatica | reverse complement strand
GGTTCTGACTCGATGGCACCTGACAACAACAACAACAGGTACAGAGTTGCTATGGGTTGGAATCGACTCAATGGCACTTAAACAACAACAACAGGCAAAATATTGAATGATGCACAAAGCATCAAAAGAAGATGGAAAGAATTCATGAGTCACTGTACCAAGAAGAGTTGGTCGATGTTCAACTATTTCAAAAGGTAGCATATGATCAAGAACCGATGGTACTGAAGGAAGAAGTCCACGCTGCACTGAAGGCACTGGTGAAAAACAAGCCTCCAGGGATCGACAGAATGCATAGTGAAATGTTTCAAAAACTGATGCAGCGCTGGCGGCGCTCATTCGTCTATGTCAACAAATTTGGAAGACAGCTACCTGACCAACCAATTCGAAGAGATCCATATTTCTGACCATTCAAAAGAAAGGTGACCTAGTAGGATGGGGAAATCATCAAGCAATAGCAGTATCACATACAAGTAAAATTTTGCTGAAGATAGTGATTGCACCAGTACATCAACAGGGAGTTGCTGGAAATTCAAGCCAGATTCACGAAAGGATGTGGAATGAAGGACATCATTGCTGACATCAGCTGTATCTTGTCTAAAAGCAGAGAACACCAGAAAAAAATGTTTATTTGTGCTTTCTTGACTGTGCAAAGGCATTCAACTGTGTGGATCATAGCAAACGATGAATAACTTTGGGAAAAATGGGTATTCCGGAACACTTAATTATGCTCATGAGCAACCTGTGCAAAGAAAAAGGGGATACTAAACAGTTTAAAATCAGGACAAGTGTGAGACAGAGTATATCTTTACACCATATTTATTCAATTTGCATGCTGAGCAAATAATCTGAAAAGCTGGATTTTATGAAGAAGAGCATGGCATAAGAATTGGAGGAAGACACGTGATATGCACATGACACAACCTTGCTTATTAGAAGCCAAGAGAATTTGAAATAATTATGACGATCAAAGCCCTTAGTATGGATTGCATTCAGTGTAAAGAAAATAAAAATCCTCAGAACTAGGCCAAGAAATAACATCATGGTAAGTGGAGAAAAGCCCCAAGACATGGTCTTTTCAATTGCATCATATGCATGTGAAAGGTGGACAATGTAAGCAAGACTATATAAGAATCAATGCATTTGGATTATGGTGTTGAAGAATATTGAAAATACCATGGACTTCCAGAAAAACAAACAAATTTGTCTTGGAAGAAGTACAGCCTGAATGCTTCTAAGAAGCAAGGATAGAGAAACTTCGTGAATTTTTTTAGACATGTTTTCAGGAGGGACCAGTCCCTCGAGAAGAACACTATATTTGTTAAAGTGGAAGGTCAAAGAAAAAGAGACAGAACCCCAACAACAACAACATGGAATGATACAGCAGCAGCAGCAATGGGCTCAGACATAACAATTGTGAGTATCGCAGAGGACTGGGCAGTGTTTCGTTCTGTTGTACACAGAGTTCTTATGAATGTGAACCAACTCAAAGTCATCTAACAACAACATTCTACATGCAGATTTATACAAGGTGACTCATTGCAGCATTATGTATAAAAGTAAATGTTTAGAAGTAATCCAGTAGGGTCTGAAGCTAGGTAAATTTGTATATCCATACAATGGGAGCACGATGCTCCATATGGACTGTGGACTGTGAACCACAAGGTCATCGGTTTGAACTCATCAGCTGCTCTGCAGGAGAAAGATGACGCTTTCCACTCCCTAGGAAAACTTAGGCTTCGGGAACCCTTTTACTGGGTTGCCATTAGTCAGAAATTAACTCAAGCACAGTTAACCAAAATAACAACAATCCATATAATGGAAGCGTACACTGTTGTAAAATAGAAAATCTAAATGTAACAATATGGGGAGACCTTTAGAATAAAATGACTAAATAAGATATATAGATATATGCTTATATTAGCAAAAAAGACACTAGAGAAGGCTAAACTAGAAACTGATTTCAATGATACGCCCAGTAAGAGGAAAGCGAGACTAGTGTATATGAAGGCTGCATGGTAGCGAGACTTTTCAGGTCTTTGTCTTACATTGTTTTGATTTTTGAACCATGTAAATATAACAAGGAGCTCTGGTAGCGTAGTGGTTACGAATCGGGCTGCGAACCTTAAGGTCAGCGGTTCGAAACTACCAGCCGCTCCGCGGGAGAAAGATGAGGCTTTCTACTCCCGTAAAGATTTACACCCTCGGAAACCCTGTACAGGGTCGCTATGGGTCGGACCCGACTCGATGGCACTTAACAACAACAACAACAAATATATTAAACACCTTTTTTAAAGTGCATTTAGTAAGGTAAGTCCTTAAAGGAAGATGTTTCATGAAATGTGAGATACAGTTTTTTGTTTGTTTGTTTTTAACATATACATATAGTTATTTCCCATAAAAAGAGATCATGGAAGTCAATGGGAAAAATACACTTTAAAAAAAAAAATTCATTTCATATATAACTTGCAGTACCATACTCAAAATGCAGTCTTATTACTAAAGTAAGAGATCTTTCTACATTGTTATAAAAGTTGTTCTACTTTGTTATATAATTAATTCAAAAGGAATTTTTTGAAATATATTTACATTTTTGAATCTTTATATTTTTACTTGTGGAAAACAGCAAAGACCATGACTTACCTGATAAATATTTCTTTTCATATGGGACTAAAATACAAAAGAATATAAAATTAAAATGTGGTACATTTTTTAAAAGGTGGACTTTAAAGGCTTTCAAAACATTTAAATACTTAAAGTTTAATATTACCCATATTTCTATTGCTTGGTCAACTGTCTGCATTATCTGTTTAAAACTTAGTTTCTAAACAAGTAAGTAGAAACCTCACAATGCATTAGCATGGTTGTTGAAGGAAGAATAAAGGAACTGAACAAAAAGAAAGATGAGATGAAGAAAGTAAGAGGACTGGTTGAATAGCAATATTAAATTATAAAACGGTGACCTTATCCTCAATATAGATTTGCTCACTATTTCTGATGTTTTTAATGGATAGTTAATTAAAAATTAGGTGCCCTGAAGTATAGTGCATGAGAAGAACCAATTTTTTAAAAAAATCAAATATATATTGGAAGTTGAAAAAAACTACAACAAATAAATGTTCCTGCCACCACTATAAAACTGATTGTACTCAAGTACCCTGTTAGGGGGAAATTGTGTATAATTTCGCTTTACTGTAAACTAAAAAATACAAGTGACTCTGGTTGTTTCAGAAAGGAAATAATTAGAGTCAGTTGTGTTGTTTCGGTTTACCATGGAAACAGAAGAGGGAGACTAGAATACTAAACATGCAAAATGGGGAAATGGTTGTTCGTGTCATACTCCAAGCATCCTAGAATGTTATTTTGAAATTTTAGCTTTCATTAATGAGAAAACATTTACTTTCTAAAAATTTAAAATACAAACTGTGCAGTGTTCCACAATAGTATCAAAATATTGTTGTGGGCCAGGACAATTTTATTCTTTTAAAAAGTATTTTTGAAGAAAATAAAAAAAGTATTTTGGCTGGTCAGATGGAAATTTAGATTTTAATCCAGAATAAATTGTAAATAACAGTGCAATTTTCTCTTTACTGTCTTTTAAAAAAGATGTTACCTCTTATATAGAATCTAGTTTTCTTAAAAGGTCACCTAATCATTCGAATTCTAGAATCACACATGATTTTTGTAGTTCATCACTTCCACTGTTCAGTCTAGTCACATGCAAGGGACTATGACAATTCCCTTGAACAAAAGAAAATTTTGACCTCTTATAAGCAGACAGAATAAGATTAGGTCTAACTCAATTGATCGGACCCTAAATCTGAAATGTAAGAGAAGTGTATATTCAATTTCAAAGATACTTACAAACAAAAACTATCATATATGATGAAAATCTACTTCTATTTAATAGGCAAACTAATCTCAGCCTTTCTTTCTCCACCCCTCTTCGAATGGATAAAGACCTTCATACTTACTAGCTGCTTTACACAGTGTTCCTTCTACAGAAGAAACTTCACAATTTCCTTTTTTCCATTCACCCGTCTTGGTATGCAGAAAAGCACAGGTGTCAACTATATCTTCACCATCATCTTGGTCTGTCCACTTATCAAATGTCATATTTGATTGATCGAACCACTTGAAACATGCATCTGTCAGATAAGGAATATTTTCAACATTATAACAGTATAAAAACCGGTTGCCATGAATTGATTTGGACTCATGATGACCCTTTGTGTCTCAAAGTAGAACTCTACTCCATAGAGTTTCCATGGCTGTTTTTTTCAGCAGTAAATGGCCAGGACTTTCTTCAAAGGTGCTTTTGGGTGAGCTCAAACCTCCAACCTTACAGCAACCCATGCATTAACTGTTTGCAGCGCCCCCAGGGACTCCTATGAAAGGTGAGCTCAAACCTCCAACCTTACAGCAACCTGTGCATTAACTGTTTGCACCCACCTCCCCCAGGGACTCCTACGAAAATAGGAAATGGTGTTCAAAAAAAGAAATCTAGGCTTCAAGGAAAGAAGTTACTAAAGTCTTGTCCAAATTTTGCTTGTAGGCTTTAAATTGAAGCAATACATTCCATGTACAGGTAAATCATCAAAAGATATTTTAAAAATATGTTTTCATGAGAAACAAAAAAAGAGAGTTAAAATATTAATAATAGTAACCTTATTTGTTTCATTTGAAAATGTTTGTGTATGTGTTTTCAATTTTCTACAGTGATGATAAAATACATCTACATAA
>NW_006408699.1:2920575-2924172 GCF_000296735.1 Chrysochloris asiatica | reverse complement strand
AGATTGTGCCCAAAGAAGTTGTTAGAGGTGGTCCGAGGCAGGAGGTGGGGGAGTCCCCGGATCTGTTCTGTCCAAACACTTTTGAAGCAAGACAGAGACCCACGGAACCGCAGCTCGAACTCGATGCTCACTTTTATAACCATGCCATATTACAAAATAGAACAACATTTTAATTCAGAAGGGAATCAGTGTTGGCTTTCATATGTGGAACACAGTGAGTTACTCAGGGAAGAGCTGTGGTTCAAGTCTCACAGCTGCCTACTGCACATATATACCTGGAGGCCATGGAAAATGTCAGCTTACACTAGAGAACTAGAATCTTTAGAAAAAGAAAAAGCCATTCAGTTTTCCTAATATTAAGGAACAAACCCCACAATAGATACCCCACAAGATAAATGTCACTTACCATCTGTGTCATAAAACATTCCTAGAAGGATATTATCTGGACCTTTCCATTGCTTTTCCAAAGTATTCAGTATAAAATCATTTTCTTCTTCATTATGTATGCTTATCATGTCTGCTCCTGAAATTATTATGGGGAGAAAAAAGCATGTTCCATACTCAATGAAAATCATATGTTGTTGTTGTTGTTATGTGCCATTGAGTTGTTACCAACTCTTAGTGACCCTATACACAAAAAAATAAAACAGCGCCTGGTTCTGGGCTAATCTCACAATCATTGCTACACCTGAGCCCATTACTGCTGCCCCTGTACCAATCCATCTCATTGGGGTCTTCCTCTCTTTCTCCGACTATCCACTTTTCCAAACATGATATACTTCTCCAGTGACTGGTCCCTCCTGACAATATTTCTGAAGTATGAGAGATGAAGTCTGGCCATCATGACTTCCAAGGAGCATTCTGGCTGTACTTCTTCCAACACAGATTGGTCTGTTCTTTTGGCAGTCCATCGTATTTTTAATATTCTTCACCAATACCATAAGTCAAATGCATCAATTCTTCTAGTCTTCCTTATTCACGGTCCAACTTTCACATGCATATGAGGTTATTAAAAATACCATGGCTTGGGTCAGGTGCACCTTAGTCCTCAAACTGTCATCTTTGCTCTTAAAGAGGTCTTGTGCAGCAGATTTGCCTAATGCAATACATCATTTGATTTCTTGACTGTGCTTCCGTGAATGTTGATGGTTGACCTGAGCAAAATGAAGTCTTTGACAACTCCAATCTTTTCTCCATTTATATGGATGGTGTTTATTGGTCCAGTGGTGAGGATTTTTGTTTTCTTTACATTGAGGTGCAACCCATACCAAAGGCTGTGCTCTTTGATCTTCATCGGTAAGTATTTTAAATCCTTATTGGGGAGATGGGAGCAAATTGAACTCACAAGTAAAGCTAGTAGGAAAGTAACATGGCTCAACCATTTTGAAAGATTCCCATTCTTTCTAATATATATTGGCTATTGACTGTTCTGATCTTTTGCTTTCTTCCTGTATGATATTCTTTTGTTTTGTTTTTTAAGTTTTTATTGTGAGTTGAGTGAAAGTTTACAGGGCAGATCATCAGTTTTACATTCAGCAAATAATACACGTTTCATTACAATGAAACTTTCCATGTACCGTAAGTTAACAGTATTTCTCTCTATTCATTTTAGCTCTTTTTATTAAACACTCAGGCATATATAATAACTTAAGGCACATTCTGCAAGTCTGCCTCCTGGCCACCAGCTCTTAGTCCCTCTCTTTCTATGAATCTAGACTCCTCAGCTGCTCCCTCTCTCCATGTCCCCATCTCTGTCTCCATCTCTGGTGTTGCTGCTTCTCTGCATAAGGTATCGCATTCTGCTTGTGCTCTTCTCCCTTGATGGCCCTAGGGTCCTTTGTTTCTGGAATATAAGATTAACTACTCCACTTGTATGATATTCTTGATGTCATCTCACATCTTTTCTACTTTTCGGTCATTAGTATCTAATATATCAAATCTCTTCTTGAGGTCTTTGTGGGATATGCTCAACATCCTATTTTGGCTCTCGTTGACTTGTTTTAATTTTCTTCACTTTCAGCCTGAACTTGCATATGAACCATTGATAGTGTGTTCCACAGTATGCCCCTGGCCTTGTTTTGACTGTGATATCCATCTCTTTCCACAGATGTAGTCAGTTTGATTTCTGTGTATTCCATCTGCTAAGGTCCATGTGTATAGACATCTTTTATGCTGGGGTTTTTTTTCTACTATCTTTTTTTTTTTTTTTTTTGAGGTTTTACTGTGAATTGCATGATAGTTTACATGAGAGAACATCAATTTTACACCCATTGTTTCATTGTAATGATTACAATCTCCTCCATGCATCATCACTCACTCAACAGTATTTGCTTCTATTCTCTCTGGGGTTTTTTTGTTTTTGTTTTTTTTTTTGATGGATGTACACAAAAACACTCAGGAATATATAATCATTTAAATAACCAAAGGGCACATTCTGAAAGCCTGCCTCCTGGCTACAAGCACACAGCCTTTCTGGAGTCCTCAGCTGCACACTCTCTCTTTCCATGTCATCATCTCTGCCTCCATCCATCTCTGGTGTCGCTGCTTCTCTGCACACAGTGTTACATTCCACTCAGGCTCTTTTCCCTTGGGTCCTCTGTTCCTGGACTGTAAGATTAACTACTCCCACCTTTTTGTTACAGAACTTCTACCCTTACTATTGTGATAGTTGCAATTAGTCATGATAACAATTGCTCACTATTGAATCATACGAATCTTATCCCCATATCTTTTCACCAGACCCATCTAGACAAGATGACAACTATTCAGTGGGCATTCTTACTCCTCCGCACACTCTTAAACTAAACTCCCTCTTGAAAAGTTGTAAGCCAGTCACTTTGTGCCTTTATACCTCCCTTCTGCCCCCTATTTTAGGTAGCCAATGTCTGAGTTGCCCATCTCTATCAACCCTGTATACAGAGGGGATAGGATTGTGACTCCTTCCCTCTCAGTTGGAATTTTGAGCTAGTGTATCCATAAGTATAGATCAAGTTCATCAAATTGTAGCAATTTACACTTGTTTCCTTTATCAAAAACTTAAAAAAAAAATTTTTTTTTTATCTTTCTCTAGTCGAGTTCTGATCATCCAGACATCTAAGTTAGGTAGAATATTATCTACAAGTTTGAGTGTTCTTTTGCGTCTCCCCTCACTTCATATCAGCTGGACACTTCGCTCTCAGCTCTAGTCCTCCATGGGTATGTCCTTGGTCATGGGCTCAGAAGTCCTCAGGTCTCACCACACTTTGGATCAACCAGCCCTTCCTCTTCTCTCTTTCATCTCCAGGTCAACGGGAGTCTATGGAACATGGCTGAACTCAGCCCATTTCTTCTACTGCCTTCCTCCTCTTCTACTCACCAGCAGACTAAGGTGATCATCAGCAAGCTTACATGCCTGCTCATGCGTTCTCTTTGAGTTTCAGTATTGGAGGTGGGTTTGTCCTGAAGGGACTTGATTGCTTACCTTGATGGCTCAACTTGCCTGTTCTTGTAGTAGTCAATCAGACTGTCATTTTTGATTTTTGGATTTTTGCTGCTACTCTTTCTTTCAAGAAGTATCTTCTGTTCCTCTAGCTGTTCCAGGCTGGTCTGCTTCTCCTT
>NW_006408699.1:2918936-2919640 GCF_000296735.1 Chrysochloris asiatica | reverse complement strand
ACAATGGTCTTAGGCAATATTTTTCCTTTTGAGACTGGCTAATTTCACTCAGCATAATGTCCTCAAGGTTCATCCATGTTATGTGGTGGCTTGTAACTTCCTTGTAATTCTTCAAGGCATCATTTATGCTGTTTTTTGTTTTGTTTTTTAATGTTTTATTGTGAATTATGCAATAGTTTACATGGGAGAACATTAGCTTTACATTCATCCTATTGTATATCGTTTTCATTGCCATGGTTACAATCCCCTCCATGCATCATCAACCAACCAAAGGGTATCTAGACCCTGCAGGCCTTCCCCCTAGTTGTCAGCACACAGCCTCTCTCTCTCTCTGGGTCTAGAGTCCCCAGCTGCTCCATCTCTATATGTCATCGTCTCTGCCTCCATCTCTAGCATCACTGCCTCTCTAGGTAGGGTCCCACATTCCGCTCGTCTCCCTTGATGGTCCCAGAGACCTCCACTCCTGGACTGCAAAGTTAATCACTCCCCTCCTTTTGCTACAAAATGTCCACCTTTACATTTCCAACCCTCACAGTCAATCCTGATGGAAATGACTCACTATTGGGCCACATGAGTGCCATCCCCATCTCCTTTCATGAGCCCCGCCAAGACAGATTCTACCTTCCTCCATGCCCTCTGGATCTAGGCTCCCTCTTGAAAGGTTGTAAGACAGTCATTTCTTGCCTTTGTAGCCCCCCATTTTG
>NW_006408699.1:2908267-2918213 GCF_000296735.1 Chrysochloris asiatica | reverse complement strand
TTGATTATATGTTTGATCAATTTTAGACTGAAGAAGTGTTATAATTCTTAAATTTCATCATCACTGGCTTTAGTGGTTGGTGCATAAATTTGAATAATAGTGGTATTAACTGGTCTTCCTTATAGGCATATGGATATTATCCTATCACATACAGTATTATACTGAAGACAGATCTTGATATGTTCATTTTGATGATAAATGTGATGCCATTTCTCCTCAATTTATCATTCCTGGCATAGTAAACCATGTGATTGTCAGGTTCAAAATGGCCAATACCAGTCCATTTCAGCTCACTAATGCATAGGATATCAATGTTTATGTATTCCATTTCATTTTTGACAATTTCCAATTTTCTTAGATTAATATTTCATACATTCCATATTTCACTTATTAATAAATGTTTCTAACTGTTTCTCTTCATTTTGAGTTATGCCCCATCAGCAAATGAAGGTCCTGAAGGCTTTAACTCCTTTCGAGTCATCACAGTAAACTCTACTTTGAGGAGGAAGCTCTTCCCCTGTTGCATTTTGAGTACCTTCCAACTTGAGGGGCTCATCCTCTGGCACTTTATTTGACAGTATTTTGGTGCTCTTCACCATGTCTCAATAGTCAATATTCTGGTGTTATCTGACAGTGTTCCACTGCTACTCTTAGGGTTTTCAGTGACTGACTAATCGGGAGTAGTCTGTCTCTCCTTCTATCTAGTCTGTCTTCATCTGGAAGCTCAGCTGAAACCTGTCCACCATGGGCGACACTGCTGGTATTTAAAATACCAGTGGCATAGTTTCCAGAATCACAGCAACATGCAAGCCACCACAGTACGACAAACGGAGAGATACGTGGTGAAAAAACCACACAGAACATATAAAAAAATCTGCATTGTTGTAAAACACATTGTCTTGGAAGAAGTACATCCAGAATGCTCCTTAGTATTGAGAATGGTGAGGCTTCATCTACCGTAACTGCACATGTTACATCAGGAGGGACCAGTACCTGGAGAAGGACATCATGCTCAGCAAAGTAGAAGGTCAATGAAGCGGAGGAATATCCTCAAGGCGCTTGATTGGCAGAGTGACTGCAACAATGGGCTCAAACATAACAACACTTATGAGGATGGTACAGGACAAGGCAGTGTTTAGTTCTGTTGTACATAGGGTCACTATGAGTTGTAACTGACTCAGTGGCTCCTAGTAATAACAATAAGACACACTAAACTTTCACATCTTTAAAAAGAGAACTTTTCCTTTGGAAAAATCGAATGGGGATAAAAATATTCTGATGAAGCAAAAATCTCCACAAAAAAAAAAGGCAAACATTTTTAAAAGAAAAACCACAAACTAAACAGATTAAAGAAAGCTCTATTATAAATAAAAAGGCAAACAACAGGGAAAAATAAATTGGTCTAAGTTTATTTTAAAAAGCCACTGACCCTATCAGTAGAAAATATAATGCAAGAAATCTGGGGGGAGAAATACAATCTCACTAGTAAAGATGTAAAAATCAAAATAAACAGACTTAACAGACTAGAAAGTGCTGTCCTTGGGTAAGTACCTAATCTTCATAATCTTTGACCCAGCAATCCTTAGCAGTTTCTACTAAGGCACTCATTGGTTCTCTGCTAGTAGTTACATTTTTCAATGTTTATCACATGTTTATGAAAGATAGGAAATAATCTAAATACTCAACATTAGAGGATTATTTAAACCAATTGTGGTGGCGCAGTGGGTTATATACACTGCCCTGCTAGTTGAACCGTCAGTGATTCAACCCACCAGCTGCTCCGTGGAAAAAATATGAGGTGGTCTGTTCATATAAATATTTAGCCTTGGGAATTCAAAGGAGCCATTCTTCTCTGTCCTATCGAGTTGATGGTAGTGGATTTGCATTTGGGAGGTTTTGTATTGCCTGTGGAACCCTGGTAGTGTAATGTGTTACACATTGGCCTGCTAAGTGCAAAGTCAGCAGTTTGAATCCACCAGCCGATTCATGGAAGACAGATGAGGTTTTGTGCTCTGGTAAAGATTTACAGCCTCACAAACCCAATAAGGAATTGCTATATGAGTTGGAACTGACGCAATGATGCATAGCAGCAGCAGTAGAAGTAGTGTCTGTATATGGTGCTGGTGGTGTGCCGTGGAGCCGGTTCCGACCCATAGCGACCCTGTATAGGGTTTCTAAGGCTGTAAGTAAATCTTTATGGGAGTAGAAAGCCTCATCTTTCTCCCGCAGAGCGGCTGGTAGTTTCGAACCGCTGAGCTTAGGGTTCGCAGCCCGATTCGTAACCACTACGCTACCAGAGCTCCTATCTGTATATGAGGGGGCTTCAAAATGCTCATGGAAAATGGAATTGAAAGATAATGGAATTCCCACGAACTTTGAAGCCTCCTTGTATAATATACATTATATATTTACTGCCGTGGAAGGATACTTTAAAGGAGAAATAAATGCAGATCATTGGTTGAACAAAAACCTAATTAAACGTGTTGCCCTCAAGTCAATTCAGACTCATAGAAACTTTACAGAACAGAGTTCAACTTCCTATAGCATTTCCAAAGCCATAAGTCTTTATGGATGCAAACTCACATCATTCTTCCACAGAGAAACCGGTGGATTCCAATCAGTTAACAGCTGAGCTCTTAGCTTCTGCGGGACCAGGGCTCTGTCATTTGTTTAACACTGCCACTGAGTCCATTTTGACTTATAGCAATCCTATGTAGTGTTTCCAAAGCAGTAAATCTTTTTGAGAGCAGAAAACCTCCTCTCTCCTGTGGTTGGTGGATTCAAACTGCTGACCTTGAGGTTAGCAACCCAAAGGGCAACCCACTATGCCACCAAGGCTACTTCTTCATTAACTTAGTGTGGTGTGGTGCAATTTATGGTTAATTTAAATTTTATTTTGTAAATGTTTGCCTATCCTAAGTGTTCTATTGTAATCATGCCTTATGTAATTAACTTTTAAAAGAAGAAAAAATAAGAAGGCCTTTAAAATTCTTTATAATATTTATAGTAGTCCAAAGTTCCCTCTCTGAGTCAGCTCTCCAGTTTGAAAAACTCTATGATGGTTTCCTTATCAGTTCCAGCTGTTATCACTTCCTGTCTATGAAATGTCCCATGGACTTTTAATCTATTTTACCCTAGTACATACTTGTAAAATGTGACCAAAATGCCACTCGAGAAAGATCCTCAAGGGCAGTATTTAACTAGTTTACAGTTTAGACTTAAGTATTTGCAGATGAGTTTTTCATCCTTATCGCTGACTTAGTGGCAGCCAATGAGACTAATGATTTTTTTTAAAAATTGTAATCTAATTAAATACTGTATAGGTAGCGTAGTGGTTACGAATCAATCGGGCTGCGAACCGCAAGGTCAGCAGTTCGAAACTACCAGCTGCTCCGCGGGAGAAAGATGAGGCTTTCTGCTCCCGTAAAGATATATAGCCTCGGAAACCCTGTTCAGGGTCGCTATGAGTCGGAACCGACTTGACGGCACTTAACAACAACAAACCTAAATTGCTATGTCGTGCAAATAAGACACATTTTCATGTTCTTTAACAGACGACAGTATAAGTCTCCAAAGATTTCATGTGCTCAGGTAATTTTCTATACAATGCATGGCCAGTCCTACTCTGAGACTTCATTTGGGTCTTTTTTTTTAACGGCTTGTGACATAGTTCATATATCACAGAAAGAAAAGTATCATTTGTTCTGTTATAGTGTATAATATATAAGTTAAAGGTAAATGTTGTAAAATAAGAAAAAAAAAAATTCAGTCTCCTACAATTATTTTCCTAAATGAATAATACCCCAAATAAAGTGATAATAACAAGCAAATTTTCAGGAAGCACAAGCAATATTACTAAATATAGCCTTCTGCAGTCCAAAAGTCATGAGTCACTTATTTTAGACACCGCTGGTAGCGTAGTGGTTACGAATCAGGATGCGAACCACAAGGTTAGCAGTTCGAAACTACCAGCTGTTCCGCGGGAGAAAGATGAGGCTTTCTGCTCCCGTAAAGATTTACATCCTCGGAAACCCTGTACAGGGTCTCTATGAGTCAGAACTGACTCCACGGGACACAACAACAACAACAAATGACATGTTTGGAGTCCTGGATCAGCACTGGACTGTAAACCGCAAGGTCGACAGTTCAGTTGGAACCAGCTCAAAGGCACTTAACAACAACAACAATGATATGTTTGGAGTCCTGGTGTGGTGTTGTAGGATAAGAACTGGGCCGAAAGGTTGGCTTGAACTGCAAGGTCAGTGGTTCAAACTCACCAGCTGCTCCTCAGAAACCCTATACAGGCTTGCTATGAATCAGAACCGACTTGACGGCACTTAACAATAACAACAATTTACTATGTGGCACTTGATAGGATTAAACATTTCTCTTCTTACATTCATTCCTTCTATAATAAGCGAATATGGTTTCAATGTAAGGTGTCCCTAATACAATTGGACATTCCTTCAAAGTTTATATTGGTGGTTCATTAGAAATTGTAAGTGCTTTTTTAGGCAAGGGGCATTTCTAAATGCTGGAGTGATGTGAATATGCCTAAAACAGAAATTAATTAAATGATCAAGAGATTTTTAGATACCACAAAGTAATTAAAACTACCATTACAGAGTCAAGAAGAAGTCTGGTACATCAGCTTAGATTTTTCAGATTGAGTTGATCAAGCGTCACAACAATTGGATACTAAACATCTTTTGGCCAAATAGCCAAACATATAAATAGTTCTCAAGCACATCTTTTTTAAAGTGACAGCTTTGTTCAAC
This sequence comes from Chrysochloris asiatica, assembly GCF_000296735.1. Classification (NCBI taxonomy): domain Eukaryota; kingdom Metazoa; phylum Chordata; class Mammalia; order Afrosoricida; family Chrysochloridae; genus Chrysochloris; species Chrysochloris asiatica. The sequence continues at coordinate 2,913,435 of NW_006408699.1, read as the reverse complement.
AACGTCACAGTGTGAAGTTATAGCTTTAGTTCCCATTTGAGTGTATGCTCTAGCAAATGGCTCTTTTCTCATATCTCCTTAATATACACTTATTTACCAGTATTCCTTCAAGGTACCATGTAAGCTGATTTCTGATCATTACTTCACAACTGAATCAGCACTTCCAGGGCAGAATTACAAAGTGGTTAAGGCGCTGATCTCAAAATCAGAGGGACCCTGTTTTGAATCCTGGTTCTGCCAATTATTAACTGTGTGACCTTGGACAAGTAAGGGAATTTACTTTCCTCTCTTAACAAAAGAATAATAAAATTAAACTACCTGATACATTTGTTATAATAATTAAGCAAGATAAGTATATGGTGTGTTTAGCATAGTCCCTGACACATGGTTGAAACATTAACTAGACACTTCATTGCTAAAGTTCCCTCGCTCAGTAAGATCAGCACTGGACTGTGACCCCCAAGATTGGCAGTTCAAACCCACCAACACTTAATAACAACAACAAACCACTGCCATTGAGTCTATTCTAACTCACACTGTTGTTGCTGTTAAGTGCCGTCCAATCATTTCCAACCCATAGGGACCCTATATAAGGTTTCCGAGGAGCATCTGGTGAGCTTGAACTGCCGACCTTGCAGTTCATACCAGAAGTTTGTAGTCCAGCACCACACCAGTACTCCACCACTAACTCATAGTGACTCTCTATTGGGTTTCCAAGACCGTATATCTTTACAGGAGCAGACAGCCTCATTTTACTCTTGCAGAGAGGCTGGTGAGTTTGAACTGCTGACTTTGTGGTTAGCCTAGAGGCAAAACAGACAGTCATTGGATGACCTTCTAATTCAAGAATTAATGAACACTCATTTCCTCTATCTGAGATTCACGTGTTGAGAATAAAAGTTCTATGTTTATTATACGGGTCCAGTTAAAAGATAAGGGAAAAATTTAAGAATTTAGTAACTATTTACTAATATGCAAAACAAATAAGCAAACAAGAAAAAAAAAAAAGAAAAAAAAGTCTCCTACCATGGTCAGTGCACTGATTTCTGACATCTTCTATGCTTTCTGCTTTGATGGCTTCTTCAATAAAAATGTAGCAACTGTCCTGAAACTGAACCCAGGTGGATGAAGGACAATCTATACAGAAAAAGAGAAACACTGTTAAATAACTTGAGAATAACAATTTCATGAATTCCCAAAGATACAGATAGATACTGGATATTAAATTTTCTCAAAAAAAAGGAGGGGGCAATATCCCTTTAGAGATAAGGCTGTCAATCTTTGTTCAAATAAAGAATCAATCTGTGTAATAGGAATTTGGTTTTTTCCATAATACATGTTGGGAAAAGGAGCCCTAGTAGTGTCGTGGGTTGCCTATTGGGTTGCTAACTGAAAGATCAGCAGTTCGAGACCAGGAGGCACTCCAGTGAGAGAAACATGAGGCTTTCAGCCCCCATAAAGATTTACAGCCTCAGAAACCCTATACAGGTCACTATGAGTTGGAATCAACTCGATGGCACACCACCACCACCACCATGTTGTTAAAAAGAAATATGCCAACAATATTTTTTTTATTGGACAGAACAAAGCCACAATTATTTAGGTTGTTTAGGAATTCAAACACGTAAATGATAATGTTATTGCCAGGGCAACAACTATTCAGGAAGAAAAGACAATCAGAATTACAGACTTGTCTTTAAAAGTTATCTTCATAGGCCATAAGTATAATTGTTCAAATGATGCTGTTGGACAGATTTTTTTTAAAAAAACAATAACAAGGATAACAAGTTGTTATATTCTGAATATTCACACGAATGTTCTAGATTTAACACTTCATCAAGGTGGATTCTTTGACCTAGTTTTACGAAACAGAACCACATCTCTTCTTCTATTGTCGCAAGGTAGAGGGGTATCTCTTTCATCTCATTCTTGGTCTCTTTCCATGTTACATGAAGACATGCATTTTTAAGCTCAAGCACTAGAATTTCATTAGTTAGCATTATAAGCAAAAACATGCCAATAAGGAACTGGAAAGATTAGGGAGCAGTGAATTTGTTAATGCTGGATGAGCAACCCAGAAAATGGTTGCACAACTTGAAGAATGCAATGAATGTAAATAAATGGTACATGCAAAAACTGTTAAATTGTATACTTTGCTGTGCATATTTTCAACAACAACAAAATAAAACTTTTAAAGTACATATGTCTGTCAAATGTAGAAAGGAGGATAGTACTGTACTTAATTCCAGTGAATAAAAGAACACAACCATCTACTCTTTTAGGCTTGCTGCCGCTGCTGTGTGCCACCATGTTGGTTCCGACTCATAGCAACCCTACAGAGAGTTTCTGAGGCTGCAAATAATCTTTACAGGAGCAGAAAGCCTCATCTTTCTCCCACCGAGTAGCTGGAAAAATCAAACAACTGATCTTGCAGTTAACACCCCAACTCGTACCCACAAGGCTACCAGGTCTCCTAGAAGAAAAGCAAATCCACTGCCATCGAGTTTACTCCGACTTATATCTGCTCATACAATTTTCTAAAACGACGGTCTCATCTTTCTCCCACCAAGGGGCTGGTGAGTTTAAATCACCGACCTTTTGGTTATTAGCCCAAGCAATACCTAATCCACAGTGCCATCAGGGCTCCTTTTAAGCTTCTTGTTGTTGCTAAGTGCCATCGAGTCTGTTCCAACTCATAATGACCCTGTCTAGGATTTCCGCTCCGCGGGAGAAAGATGAGGCTTTCTACTCCCGTAAAGATTTACACCCTCGGAAACCCTGTACAGGGTCGCTATGGGTCGGAATCGACTCGATGGCACTTAACAACAACAACAAGGATTTCCGAGGAGCAGCTGGTGAGTTTGAACTGCCGACCTTGTGACTCACACCAACCTTATATAGATTAACAACAACAACAAAACTTCAGAAGAAAAAGTTTTCTTGATAAAAAAACCAAAAACCACTCTATGATGGTTATGAAGTCCTGGTGTGGCGCTATGGGTTAATGTGCTGGACTATAAAGTCGGTTTCAACCTCAAGGTCAGCAGTTCAAGCTCACCAGTGGCTCCTTGGAAACCTTATATAAAGTCACTATGGTTTGGAACCGACTCAACAGCACTTCACAACAACATGTTGGTAATGAGGGTAATTATTCACAGGTTAGAGGGTGGACAAGTTCACATGGGTGATGTGATGGGGCAGGCAATATACAATGAGAAAGAGGTTGGCAGAGGAGAGGTAGCAGGAGACGGGGGGAATTAAGAGTTAAAGTGAACTGAGGTAAATACTATTAACTGATGGTACATGGAAGGGACTTCAATCATTGTAATGAAGGAAAGTATATAATTTGTTGAATATAAAACTGATAATCTGCTCTGTAAACCTTCACTCAATTTACAACAACAACAAAAAAAGAATTTGAGCATCAAAAAAACCCACAAAAACTTAAGTGGTTTTTAGATAAATTATCATGAATTCATGTTCTAGAACATGTCTAAAGAAATTATGTTTTGTTATTTTCAAGTTACTTATGTATTACAATTTTACTGAAAACAGAAGCCCTGTTACAAAGATTAGAATTTAACTATCAGGTTGTTGTTGTTTTTTGCTGTGGAGTCAGTTCCGACCCATAGTGACGCTGTATAGGGTTTCCGAGGAGCAGCTGGTGAGCTTGAACTGCCGACCTTGCAGTTCAAACGGCATTGCAGTCTGGTGCGTTAACCCACAGCGCCACACCAGGTCTCCAACAATTAGGTAGGTTAGTCTAAATGAATTTTAACCTCCTGGGTTTACGAAACTCAGAACATGGCACAGACCATTGGTTGTCTTCAGTACCTGATCTCACCTTCTTATACAACACAGAGCACATGGCCACCAAGCTACACTTGGTTACCAGCTTCTGGAAACTTCTGGATAATGAGATATGAACAGAAATGAAATGTGAGATATACAGGAAAGCATGTGCTCCCCTGTTTCAAAATTCTCCTTTCCCACTGGCTAAAATGGTTATTATTCATTAACAATCATGTCACGTGGCCAAACAAAAACTCTAGGAATGGGTGCTACAAGAGGATCCTAGGTAAAGCTATCTATGAGCTCTGGAATACTCACACTCAAGAGAATATGTTTTAAGGGAGAAAAATTTATCTCTTAACTCATTAATTTAGATCAATGTACAGCAGCTAGACAAATAACCCAATTGATATAATTTGTTTTTCTTAAGTGCCGTCAAGTAGGTTCTGATTCATAGCAACCCTATATTAGGGTTTCTGAGAAGCAGTTAATGAGTTTGAAACAAAGACTGAGGTTCAAACCAACATTGTGGTCCAGTGCTTTAGCCCACAGCGCCACACCAGGACGCCAATCGATACAATGGTGGTGGTGGTGTGTCATGGAGTTGGTTCTGACTCATAGCAATCCTGTATAGGGTTTCTGTGGAGCAGCTGGTGAGCTTGAACCAGCAACCTTATGGTTCAAACTGACCTTTCAGTCCAGTGCATTAACCCATAGCACCACACCAGGACTCCAGAACTCCAATAGGCTACTTAAAATTATGCGAGTTTATGAGATACGAGCTTTTCCTGGCCTCCTGCCACCAAAGTTAACAGTTAAATCACCAAAGATAAGCTCAGTTGAGAAAAGGTGTCCCGGAATACAGTGCATTTTGTATTCAGTTGTTTGCTTGCTTTTTTTCCCCTGCTATTTTATAAGCACCTGCATTATATATGTGACAACCTTGTTTTTAACACTGGCAGGAATCTCAAAATCCGCCACTATAGTGGTTTCAAGGTTACTGAATGAATCAAAAGGATTTGACACTTCGGGAAAATGCTCGTAATGAGACATGAAGTAAAAGAATCTGGTTATAAAATTTTACACACAGTATGATGCTAAGATTTAAACAGTAAAGAAGTCTAAAAGGATTCAGGAATTGGAGCTACCAGACAACTCTGTAGAAGGATCCTGAGGTCCTGAAAACAAAGTGCTTGATTTAAAGTCTATCTTGAGCAGTTAGACCCTTAGATCCTCTTCCTGAAAATGTGTACCCAGTCATTGTACATCTCTGCCTTCTTTGGAAAACTGGCTGTAACAATGGCATGACTTCACCGGGGGAGGGAGACTCAAACACAGGCCCAAGGCCGATTCCTATGAGGTGGAGGAAGTGAGAC
>NW_006408699.1:2905907-2907492 GCF_000296735.1 Chrysochloris asiatica | reverse complement strand
GCCCAAAGGTCATACTCCACTCCTGGCTCTTCTTTCATGAGGGTAGTGAGAGCCTCCCTTTCCACTTCATTTTAAACTTAGCAAGATGGCAAAACTGACCAATCTCCACATGACAGTTTCATACAGCCTATTTGTATGGCCTACCCCACATGGGTGCCATATTAGCAAGCGGTCCAACCCCTTTGTTGATTCACAGATACCTCACATGTGCATAGTCCTAAGGAGCTCTGGTAGCATACGAATTGGGCTGCTAACTTCAGGATCAGCAATTCGAAACTACTAGCTGTTCCACAGGAGAAAGATGAGGCTTTCTGTTCCCATAAAGATTTACAGCCTTGGAAACCCTGTACAGGGTCACTATGAATCGGAACTGACTCCACAGCACATAACAACAACAACAACCCAGGCTGCCAAAAGAACAAACAAATCTGTGTTGGAAGAAGTGCAGTATAGCCAGAGTGTTCCTTGGAGGCCAGGATGGCCAAACTTTGTCTCTCATACTTTGAACGTATTGTCAGGAGGGATCAGTCGCTGGAGAAGCATATCATGTTTGGTAAGGTGGAGTGTAGAAAAAGAAGAAGACCCTTCCAATGAGATGGATTGGCCAAGTGGCATCATCAATGGGCTCAAGCGCAGCAACAATTGTGAGGGTGGTCCAGGATGGGGCAGTGTTTTGTTCTGTTGTGCATAGGGTCACTATGAGTTGGTACTGACTCAATGGCACCTAACAACAACAACAACCCATTTGACAGGAATGAGTACTGGTGAGACAATGTAAGATAAGCACTGAACTGTTAGCCACAAGACTGGTGGTTCAAACCCACCAGCCAGTCTTTGAAAACCCTATGCAGGGTTGCTAAGTCAGAACAAACTCAACAACAACAGAATTAGAAGAGCTATGTTAAATAATTAACTGAACTGCACTAGCCAATTCCCACATAGGAAAAAAAATTCTCATCTCTCCAAATTAACATCCAGACCATTGAACGTTATTCTCTCTCTATTCATCCTTTAATGTGTTGGCCATCCATGTGTAACACACTCTCTCAAACATTACCACTGCAATTTACTTTGACTTTGTCTTCTTATTTTGCCACGCACTTTTCCCTTTCTTAAACCACCATCCAATAACAATGTAAAGTATCAAAAGGAACATGGATTTTAAATCACATGTTGTTGTTGTTGTTAAGTGCCGTCGAGTTGGTTCCAACCCATAGCGACCCTGAACAGGGTTTCCGAGGCTGTAAATCTTTATGGGAGCAGAAAGCCTCATCTTTGTCCCACGGAACAGCTGGTAGTTTCGAACTGCTGACCTTACAGTTCACAGCCCAATTTGGAACCGCTGCTACCAGAGCTCCTTTTTAAATCAGATAGACTTAGGTTTTTATCTTGGTGATAAGATTGTGAACAACTTACTTCTTGTGTTTCTTCATGATGCTGCAAAACTACCCAGTACAGTACCTAGGACAAGTAAGGTGCTCAAAAATATGATGTTGTTGTTGTTAGGTGCCATAGAGTCGGCACCGACTCATAGCAACCTTATGCACAGCAGAATGAAACACTGTCTGATCCTGGGCCAACCTCA
>NW_006408699.1:2881951-2904922 GCF_000296735.1 Chrysochloris asiatica | reverse complement strand
AAGATCCATTGGACATCAGCAATGATATCCCTCGTTCCACGGCCTCTTCTGAATCTGGCTTGAACCTTTGGAATTTCTCTGTCAAAGTACGCTGCAGCCATTTCTGTACTACCTTTAGTAAAGCTTTTTTCGCATGCGATATCAAAGATATTGTCTGATGATTTCCACATTCTGTTAGGTCACCTCTCTTTGGAATGGCACAAACACGGATCTCTTCCAATCAGTCTTTTATTAACCAGCATTCTTGGTATCCTTCCACACAAAATAGTGACTTCCCTAAAAGTAGAGGCTGACCTTGATTAATCTTTGAATCCTCAACACGTCAGCTAGCTCTTGGAAATTAATAAGGATTTAATATATTTTGCGAACTGAATGAACAAATTCTCTCTCTTCCTGATCCTTAAATCCTCTCTCTTTAGAATCTTCCAACACTCCTTTTTCAATGGGTTCATTCTGTCCTTGAAGCATGCTATGTTTCTTATATTCCAAAATATAACTGTATTGACCTTAGTGCCAATTCTAGTATACTTTTTAAAAAATGGTTTATTGTGAATCATGTGATAGTTTACATGGGAGAACATTAGTTTTACAGTCATCCTATCATATATCGTTTCATTGCCATGGTTACAATCCCCTCCATGCATCATCAACCAACCAAAGGGTATACACTACAAGCTTTCCCACCTGTCATCAGCACACGGCCCCTCTCCCTCTCTGTGTCTAAAGTCCCCAACTGCTGCATCTCTCCATGTCATCGTCTCTGCCTCCATCTCAGGCATCACTGCTTCTCTGGGTATGGTCTCTAGTGTACTTTTTAAAAAGTGAACTTTGAATTGAAATATAATATATGTACGATGCACAAGTCATAAATAAACAGCTCGGTGAATTCTCATAAAGAAGACACCCATGTAATCAATGAAAAGAAACAAAGAACATAAACCCCTTTTGATTACAACCCCTTCCAAAAGTAATCACTATCCCAGTTTCTAACACCACAGATTAATTTTGAACTTCATGTATCTTGTTTCTTTTGATAAAAATTAGTTACATTAAATTCATTCATACTGCTGTATATAGTTTTGGTTTATTGTTTCTCAATGGTATAGAGTTGTGTTATGGCTGCCATAACTAAGTACCACAAAGTAGGGGGCTATAAACAATGAAATGACTGTCTCAAAGTTCTAGATAGGAGTCTGGATTCAGAGTGTCAGTAAGGCCATATTTTCTTCAAAAACTCCTCAGGAAGATCCTTTCTTGTCTATTTCTGGTTGTTGTTGTTAAGTGCCTTCGAGTCGGTTCTGACCCATACCGACCCTGTATAGGGCTTCTGAGGAGCAGGTGGTGAACTTGAACCACCAACCTTGCAGTTCAAACTGACTTTGCAGTCCAGTGCATTAATCCACAGCTTCTGGTAGCCCTAAATATTCCTTTAAAGTGTCCCTTTAGTGAGATTTAGTAGAAATTGCCAACCATTTTTCCAAAGCGGTTATACTACTTATAAGCAGCAAACAGTGGTTTTTTTTAAAGTCCAGTTTAATAATGGTTTTCTTTTAATTGGAGTATTACTGTTATTATTTAATGCAATTACTACATATTTAAGTTTATACCTACAATCTTACTATTTATTTGTTCCTTTTATTTGATCTACCTTTTTTTCTCCCTTCTTGTTATCTTTTACATTAGTAAGCTCTTTTATATTTCTTTCAGATTGTTAACTACATACTCTTTTTATTTTCTTTTCTGTAATGAGTACCGTAAAAATTATAATGTGCAACTTCACTTTATTAGAACTTGGTGTGACGCTGTGAGATAAAGCACTGGACCGCAAGGTCAATTTGAAACACAAGGTCAGTGGTTCAAACTCACCATCTGTTCCTTGGAAGCCCTGTACAGGGTCGCTCTGGATTGGAACATATTTGATGGCACTTTACAACAAATATAAATTAGGAGCCCTTGTGACACAGTGGGTTAATGTTATATTACTAAGTGGAAGGTCAGTTGTTCAAAATCACCAATTGCTCCATATAAAAGAGATGAAATAGACTACGTCCAGATAGTCAATCTCAGAAACTGTTCTACTATGTTTAACAAGGTCACTATGTGAAGATTGGGAGTCCTGGTGTGGCGCTGTGGGCTAAAGCATCAGATTGCAAAGTCATTTGAATTGCAAGTTCGGTGGTTCAAGCTCACCAGCTGCTCTTTGGAGACCCTATACAGGGTCGCTATGGGTCGGAATCAACTCCACAGCATTTAACAACAACAACATGTGAAGATTACAGCCTTCAGTATGGACTGTACCTCAATGTAAAGAAAACAAAAATCCTCACAATTGGACCAATAAATACATCATGATAAACAGAGATTATGGGTCAGAACCGACTCGACGGCACTTAACAACAACAAACAGAAAACATTAAAGTTGTCAGTGACTTCATCTTGCTTGGATACACAATCAATGCTCATGGAAGTAGCAGTCAAGAAATCAAATGACACATCGCATTAGGATATCTGCTGCAAAAGTCTTCTTTAAAGTGTTCAAGAGCAAAGAGATCAATTTGAGGACTAAGGTGCACCTGACCCAACCCATGGCATTTTCAATCACCTCATGTATATGTGAGAGTTGGGCAATGAATAAGGAAGGCAGTAGAAGAATTGATGCATTTGAATTATATTGCTGGTGAAAAATATTGAAAGTACCACAAACTGCCAGAAGAATCAACAAATCTATCTTGGAAGCAGTACAGCCAGAATGCTCCTTAGAAGCAAGTCCAGTGAGACTTCATTTTGGACATGTTGTTTGGAGTGACCAGTTCCTGGAATAGGAAATCATGCTTGGAAAAGTGTAGTGGTGGTGGTGGTTATGTGCCATGGAGTCGATCCCGACTCATAGCGACCCTGTACAGGGTTTCCGAGGCTATAAATCTTTACGGGAGCAGAAAGCCTCATCTTTCTACCGTGGAACAGCTGGTAGTTTCGAACTGCTGACCGTGAGATTAGCTGCCTGATTTGTAACCACTACGCTACCAGAGTGTAGAGTCAAGAAAAAGAGGAAGACCCCAGCAAGATGGATTGATACAGTGGCAGCAGCAATAGGCTCAAACATAAGAATTGTGAGGATGGCACTGGACCAGGCAGTGTTTTGTTATGAGGTGTATGGGTCATTATGAGTTGGAACTGACTCGTTGGCACTTACCACAACAACATACATCTGCCTGTTCTTGTCTTTTATATAAGCGAAGTCATATGATATTTGTCCTATTGTGATTGATTTAGTCCACTCAGCATAAAGTCTTCAAGCTCTGTCAATATTGTAACATGTATCAAGACTTCATTTCTCTTACTGGTTGTGTAGTATTCCATTGTGTATATGTACCACATTTTGTTTATCCTTTCATCCATTATTGGGCATTTTTATTGTTTCCACCTTTTGCTTATTGTGAACAGTGCTGCGGTAAATACTGGTGCACAAATCTCTTTGAGTCTCTGACTTCAAGTCTTTTGTGTATATATCTAGGACAAGAATTGCTGGGTCATTTGGACATTGGCTATTCCAAATGGGGGGATACAAAGGCAAGAAATGACTGGCTTACAAGCTTTCAAGAGGGAGCCCAGATCCAGAGGGCGTGGAGGATGGCAGAATCTCTACTGAGTAGTATCCAATCTGTCTGGGCAGGGCTGATGAAAGGAGATGGGGATGGCTCTCATGTGGCACAATAGTGAATGATTGCTGTCAGGACTGACTGTGAGGGTTGGACATGTAAAGGTAGACATTTTTTCGAAAAAGGAGGGGAGTGATTGACTTTGTAATCCAGGAGTGGAAGTCCCTGGAACCATCAAGGGAGAAGAGCGGAATGAGCCACCCTACCCAAAGAAATAGTGACGCCAGAGATGGAGGCAGATACGATGACGATGACGTGGAGAGATGGAGCGGCTGGGGGCTCTAGACCCAGAGAGGAAGAGGGGCTGTAAGCTGATGACTGGCGGGCAGGCTTGTAGTGTATACCCTTCGGTTGGTTGATGATGCATGGAGGGGATTGTAACCACGGCAATGAAATGAAATATGAAAGGAGCTCTGATAGCGTAGTGGTTACGAATCGGGCTGCGAACCTTAAGGTCAGCGGTTCGAAACTACCAGCCGCTCAGCGGGAGAAAGATGAGGCTTTCTACTCCCTTAAGGATTTACACCCTCGGAAACCCTGTACAGGGTCGCTATGGGTCGGAACCGACTCGATGGCACTTAACAACAACAACAACAACAGGATGAATGTAAAACTAATGTTCTCACATGTAAACCATCACATAATTCACAATAAAACATTAAAAAAAAAAAAAAAAAAGAATTGCTGGGTCATATGGTAGTTGTATTTTTAGTTTTTTGAGGAATTAATACACTGTTTTTAACGACTGTATCATTTTTCATTTTCCCCAGCAATGGACAAGGGTTCCAATTTCCTTGTCAATATTTCTTATTTTCTGTTTTGCATTTGCTTGTGTTGTTTTTTCTTAGCCATCCTGTTGTCATTGTTAAGTGCCTTCAAGTAGGTTCTGACTCATAGCGACCTTCTATAGGGCTTTCAAGGAGCAGCTGGTGGGTTTGAACCTCTGACTTTGTAGATAGCAAGCAGTCTAGTGCTGATCCTACCGGGCCACATATTCCTAGTGGTATTTTATTGTGGATTTCATTTACATGTCTCAGATGGCTAGTGATATTGAACATCCTTACATGTGTTTGGTGGTCACTTGAATGTCCTCTTGGGTGAAATGTCTGTTCTAGATCTTTGCCCATTTTATGATAGGGTTGTTGGGTTGTTGTTTGTTTTTGTTAAGTTGTTAAAATTTTATACACTATTTTTGTTATTAGATTCTTATCAGACACACGATTTCCAAAGACATTCTCTCGGGTCTTTTCTCCGTCTTAGTCAAGTCTTTTGACGAAGTTTTAGTCAAGTTTTCAATCTTTATTTTATTTGCTGTTTTCTGTTTGTGCTGCTGTTATTATATTAGATAATCTACTATCGCTATTTTACAGTTAATGCACTCTCCCCTTTCTGGCTGCTTCTTTTTTTAAAATTTAAAGATTTTATTGTGAATTAAGTGATAGTTTACATGGGAGAACATCAGTTTTGCACTCATACTATCGTATTTCATTTCATTGCAATGATTACTATCCCCTCCAAGTATCATCATTCAACAGTATTTACTGTTATTCACTCCGTTGGGTTTTTTTTTTTTTTTTGTTATGTGTACAAAAGCACTCAGGAATATATAATCATTTAAACAACGAAAGGTCACATTTTGCAAGCCTGTCTCCTGGGGCTGCCAGCACATAACCTTTCTCTTTCCATTCTCGGGCTGCTTTTAAGATTTTTCTTTGTCATTCAGCCAACAAATATTTCCTGAGAAACACCTATGTGAATGACACAACTCATCTTAACTTGGTTACATCTGCAAAGACCCCATTTCCAAATAAGGTCACATTCGCAGGCACTGGATGTTCAGAATTCAACATAAATTTTTGGAGACACTACTCAATCCATACCACCACCCAAGTCAAGTAAAATATACAAATTACTTCTTTGTACACTTGTAATTCTTCAACTTTATAGATGACAATGAACTCCAATCTTGAAATAATCGATTATTAAAATATATGTTTATCTATGTGACAGCCCATGTCAGTTCTCCACAAAATGTCTAACCCTCCCCTTCCCGTAACCTCTCACTCCTCTGAACTTACCAGGGACTTTGTACTGCAGTGTGCATGAGAGGTCATTTCTGACTGCAGCACTAAAGACATGCTCAGGCTACCCTAGATAGTAGAGATTTATTATAAGGATACACATGATACTATCTCAGTAGTCAAAAAGACCTCTTAGAATTCTTCTACCTGCTTCCCTCTGTGCTGCTGTCCAGTCAGCTTTTGGGGTTTTTTTCCTGTATAAATTTTGATTTATTTGTCAAAAGAAAAACAAAGATTTCTAGATGAAGCACAAAATGTATACATTACATTTGTGGAAAAAGAAAGAAAGAAGATAATTTTCCCAATAGAACATGGAATGTTGGTGGGAATCTGCCATGTTCTCTTTGTCCATCCAGGTGAACCAATTCCTAGAAAGGCCGCTTTGTGTGCTTAATAAGCTCGTCTTCTTCCTCCCACCTAGTTACTTCGAGAAGAAGGGTCTTTGCTGCCCTCAGTTCTTCTTCATCTCCGACCCTGCCCTTCTGGAGATTCTGGGCCAGGCCTCAGACTCACACACCACACAAACCCATTTGCTGAATGTGTTTGACAACTCCAGTCAGCTTTTGACTTAAGAAATTATTTCTATTTCAATAAGTTATGGCCAGGGGGGTGGTCAATATTATATGGCACAAACCATGGGACCTGTGCATAAGAACCACAGGTAGCCCCTCTCCTTGGAAAATGAGCCGAGTTACCCTCTTATAGCCAACACATATTTATATGACATTCATCAAATTTTGCTCGATGTTGTAGTTATCTGATACTTATCCTGTTTTCCCAGTTGGACTGTTAACTGCATGAGAGCACAGACCATGTCTGAGATCCAGTTGTATCCCCAATAATAACTATCATCGTGTCTGACACATAATACAGTACCTCATAGACGTGAGGTACTGCAGTGTTCTGGTTAAGCACATTAGGCTGTGTCTTAGCCTAACTGTGTCCCAGTTTTCTTATTAGTAAAATGGGGTAACAATAGGATGGGGCTTCAAAAGGTTTGTGGGAAAATTCCATTATCTTTTCTTCATTTTTTCATGAACTATATGAAGCCCCCTCATATGTATCTCTAGGGGCTGTTGCGAGGAAACTGTTCTAGGTACTATGTATTCTACAGTGAATAAAAAGGGGAAATATCTTGGAGCTTGTATTTTAGTTGAAGTAGGTAAATAAAAGCAGGATAAATAAATCAAATGATACTAAATGGTACATTAACAATCAACTGCTACATGACAAATTATTTCCAAAATCAGCAGCTTAAAGGAACAGACACATTTATTATCTCACCCAGATTCTCTGGGTTAGGAACTCAGCAGTAGTTAACTGGGTGAATCCTGCTTGGAGGGGTTGGGGTATTCTCTCTGAAGTTGCTGTCAAGATATGGGCCAGGGGTGCAACCATCTGAAGGTTTAAGGAGCCCTGGAAGATCAGCCTCCAAGGAAGTGCATTTACATGGAGGGTAAGTCGGTATATGGGCAGGGGGCCTCAGTTCCCCACCAAGTAAAATTCTCCACAGGACTGCTTGAGTGTTCTCCTGACATAGCAGGTGACTTCTTCCACAGAGACCAAACAAGAGTAAGGGGTATCAGCCTTGAAAGTTACACTCTATTATTTTGACAATATCCTACTGATTATTTTGTTGTTAAGTGCCGTGAAGTCAGTCCAACTCACAGCGACACTATAAAGGGTTTCCGAAGCTTTTAATATCTTGGCCAGAGCAGAAAGCTAACCTTGTGGATCGCAGTCCGGTACTTATCTTATAGGTGGTTTTTCTTGTTAAGTGCTGTGAGTTGGTTCTGACTCACAGCGGCCCTCTCTCTAGAGGGTTTCCTAGGAGCAGATGGTGGATTTCAACTGCCAAGCTTGTGGTTTGGAGTCCAGTGCTGATCCTACAGAGCCACACCAAGCGTCCATCCTCTAAGTTAGTACTATTCAATGTGGGAGTGGTCTATACAAGACCAGAAATACTAGGAATGGAAAATCATTGAAGGCCATCTTGGAGGCTAACAACCAGGTGGTGAGTGCTATGGAGAAGAGTTAAAATAGAGATGCAAAGTCCTGAGTGCTGGGGTGAGGGCCAGCGCTGCAATTTTAGAAAGGTGTCTAGGAAATATCACTACAGCAGTAATATATAAACAAAGAGTTGAAGGAATATGACAAGTGATATGTGGGTCACATAGAGGGGATAGCAAATACATGTGCCCTGAGCAAATACAGGGGATGGTGAGAATGGTAACTGTAGCTACTTAAAAGATTATTGTTGAATTACTAGACAAGCAGTACATGATAAAACAAACAAAAAATAATTGATAAACAAGCTAGATGCAGAACAAAAAAACCCAAAAGACAGATTGTCAACTCACTTCCCCGAAACTCAGTAGCACTAACTCTAGCTACTTCACAAGTGAACTGCTCTTCCTCACTACAGGTTAGAGTTCATGCCCATCAGTAGGCCTATTTCGCCTTTGAGAAAATGATTAAATACAGGCTGGATAGCTCTTGTGAGGAAAATTGTGGAGACTCATGCACCTCATGAAAGGAAGGCTGAACTAAGGTCTTCTTTATTGCTAAGTATTTTTGCTATAATCCTGTTGTAATTAAAACCCTGCCCACAAAGTGTTTTTCTTCACAGCAGTCCCGGAAGATAGGGTTTTTTAAATTAATTATGCACCTAAGTGACTCTTTAGCATTTTATAAATTTATAATTCTCTTTATGGGTTTCATGTGTACAGAAATTTAGAAGCCTGGTGATATTTTTTTTAAATGGTACTTAATTTAATTCCAAAAGTTTCCCTCTAGATCCTCTATCTAAAATTGCTACATGTTTAAAAAGGTCATATCCTCAGGAATATTTTACATTACCAGTCAATTTTAATAGAACGTTCTGTTCTCTCATAATTTATTTTTTAAACCACCAGGCACAGCATAAAAGGAAGTGATTCTTGGGACATACTTATTCTAATTGTTAGGAAAGCAAATGATACTTTTCTTTTCAATGCCAGTAATAAGACCTTTGCTCTTCTCTTGTGCAACTGTGGAAGAGACAGAAGAGAGGTGCTGTTTATTGTGTTGATTATATATGGGACAGTAGGAGAAAGGATGTTCCAAGTCACTGACCAATTCTGATGTACTCTGAGCTACAAGATCTCCCCAAACCCCCAGGAAATCCAGTCACTCTGACACTCTGCTCATTCTCCACACCACCTACTCCTTCCTAACCTAGTTTCTAAGGTATCCACCCTTCACCACTGCACCCATCCCCCTCCTCACAAAAGTTGTGAGATATGAACACACAGAAAAGGGGTACCTGTGTTCATCTGCACCTTTCATGCTGGGCATCACTGGCCTATTTTCCTATTGATCCACTTTCCACACTTGCCCTCCAAAACCTAAAATAATCCATGAAAGGAATGAATTACTCTCTATATATGATGAAAAACTAGAACATAATCCTGTTACAAAACTAGGGTTATCATACACAGACTACCAAACATTTTGAAAACTACACAAACAAAAGTAGACAAAATAGATGATTGGGACATACTAAAAATTAAAAACTTGCGTACATCAAAAGACTTCATCAGAAGAGTCAAAAGGGAACCCACAGAATGGGAAAAACTCTTCTGTAACGACACATCAGACAAGGGACTCATTTCTAAAATATATAGGAAATTACAACACCTCTACAAGAAAAAGACAAATAATCCAATTTAAAAATGGGCACAGGACATGAAGAGACACTTCACCAAAAAGGAAATCTGGGCACACAACAAACATATGAAGAAATGTTCACAATCACTAGCCATTGTTGTTGTTGTGAAGTGCCGTTGAGTCGATTCCAACCCATAGCGACCCTGTATAGGGTTTCCAAAGAGCAGCTGATGAGCTTGAACCACCGACCTTGCAGTTCAAACGACTTTGCGATCTGACGCATTAAACCACAGTGCCACACCAGGACTCTAGCCATTAGAGAGATGCAAATCACAACAACAATGAAATATTATCTCACACCAACAATAAGAGCAAAGATCAAAACAGTAGAGGACAATAAATGGTGGCAGGGATGTGGAGAGACTGGGATGCTCCTGCATTGCTGGTAGGACTACAAAGTGGTCCAACCTCTCTGGAAAGCAATATGGCGCTTCCTCAGAAGGTTGGAAATAGAAATACTTTATGATCCAGCAATTCCTCTACTTGGTATTTATCCACAAGAAATATGAGCCATAACTCGAGTAGATATATGCACACCAATGTTCATAGCAGCACTTTTTACAATAGCAAAAAGATGGAGACAGCCTAAGTACCCATCAACTGAAGAATGGATAAACAAACTGTGGTACATACACACAATGGAATGTTATGCTACTTTGAAGAATAACAAGGAAGCTGCAAGTCACTGCATAGCATGGATGAACCTTGAGGACATTATGTTGAGTGAAATTAGTCAGTCTTAAAAGGAGAAATACTGCATAGGACCACTACTGTAAATACTAAGAAACAGAACCCATACTAAAGGGGTGGGGGGAGGGAATTCTTTGCTGGTTACCATGATGTGGAGGGTGGGGTGAGGGAGGAAGGGGAAGGTGGAGCACAGGGTAGCGAATGGACACAGGATAGGGTGCTAGGAAGGGGGACATTACACAAAAGGGGGAGAGGAATGGAAGAACAAGGCAGATGGGAAAACAATTAGGTAGATTTGCATGGGTTAAGTGGGGCAGAGGTAAAGAATGATGTATGCACAACCTTGAAACAATAGGGCTCTGGGATACTGGGATTGAGGCATGGTTAGAATGGGCAAAATAGGGGAAATAATGTTAAGATGCTTGGCTGTCTTTTGAATCTTGGTTTCCCTGGCATATCATTATAAAATAGACACTTGAGGGGGAAAGAAAGGAATAGCCAGAAATATCACCATAAAAAGCTTGTAAGTCCATCGTCTGTCTATAACTGACTGGAATACCTAAAATGGGGCTACCATATGCTCAGTGAAGGAGGCTTCCTGCAAAGCCTCTGTATTACATAAGACCATAGGTGGAATCCTGAACCCCATCCAGAATCTTCAGAGGTGGGAAATTTCTACTTGAAAGGTCAAGCAGACCAGCCTGGAGTGGCCAAAAGAACAGAAAAATCTTCTTGAAAGAAAGACTGACAGGAAAAATACAAAACAATAATGGCAGTCTGACTGACTACTACAAGAACAAGCAAGTTGTTCGCCCAGGAGCCATTAAGGCAAGTGGTCGGGTCTCCTCAAGGCAAATCCCCTTCCAAGACTAAGACTCAATGGGAATACACAAGCAGACATGTGCTCTGACTGGTGACCATGTTGGTCATGGATAAGAAGAAGTGAGGGAAAACAGCAATGAAGCTGAAAGCTAAGCCCTACAACGTTCAATAGACTCCTGTGAACCCAAGTGGAGACCTGGTTTGCCAGCAGTATGGCAAGACCTGAGGACTCTTGGGCCCAGAGTCAGTGACATAGCCACAGAGGAGTAGAGTAGAGTGTGATGAGTCCAGCTGATAAGAAGAAAGGGCATATGCACAAGAACACCCACACTTGCAGATAATACCCACTTGACCTGGCTTCAACAACTGGATGATCAGAGCTCAACTAGAAGAAGAAAGAAGAGGAAAAAAAAAGTAATCTGATATAATTTGATGAACTTGACCTACACCTATGGATTCAAGAGATCAAAAGAGGGAACAAATCTTTACAGCAAGAATCATTCTCACCCCCTTCATACACAGAGTAAACAGGGATGGGCAACTTGGACATTGGCTACCCAAAATGGTGAGGTGGGGGACTACAAAGGCAAGAAGTGACGGGCTTACAAGCTTTCAAGAGGGAGCCTAGATGCAGAGGGTGTGGAGGAAGGTAGAATCTCCACTGAGTAGTATCCAATCTGTCTGGGTGGGGCTCATAAAAGGAGATAAGGATAGGTCTCTTTTGGTACAATAGTGAATAATTGTTATCAGGACTGACTGTGAGGGTTGGAAATGTAAACATAGACAGTTTGTAGCAAAAGGAAGGGAGTGGTTGACTTTGCAGTCCAGGAGGGGAGTCCCTGGAACCCTCAAGGGAGAAGAGTGGAATGTGGGACCCTGCCCAGAGAAACAGTGATGCCAGAGATGGAGGCAGAGACTATGAAGAGGAGAGAGGGAATGACTGGGGACTCTAGACCCAGAAAGGAAGAGGGATTGTGGGCTGATGACCAGGAGGCAGGTTTGCAGGGTATACCCTTTGGTTGGCTGATGATGCATGGAGGGGATTTTAACCATGGCAATGAAATGACATATGATAGTATGAATGTAAAGTTAATGTTCTCCCATGTAAATTATCACATAATTCACAATAAAACACTAAGAATAAAAACAACTATCAATAAACAAGCAACACATTTTAAAAACCTTCTCAACAATAAAATAAGAAGTCCTAAACTAACGCCTAATTACAATTTCTAGTTCTTTTTCACTGGAAGAAAAATAAACATTTATTAACAGTTCACAGCTTACAAAAATCCTCCGAATACACCTGAGATCATTTCCCCTGAAATATAACCATGGTATTCACAAGAGCCAGAAAAAACAACAACAACTCACTACATAAATAAATGAAGACAATTTAATGATTTTATTAAATCATTATGATTTATTAAATCATTAATGATTTATTAAATCTGTTATTAAATGAGTTTGTAGCAGTTTAAGT
The DNA here is from genome assembly GCF_000296735.1 of Chrysochloris asiatica. Lineage (NCBI taxonomy): Eukaryota > Metazoa > Chordata > Mammalia > Afrosoricida > Chrysochloridae > Chrysochloris > Chrysochloris asiatica. The sequence goes on along the minus strand of NW_006408699.1, from coordinate 2,892,479 downwards.
ACTTGGAAAGAAGTTGCAATCCAACTATCCCTCCCTTAAATATTTTCATGCTTTTATTATACATTAGAATAACATACAGAGATGGAAAACACCCATAAAACAGTAAAGTTCCTGCTATCATGGTATAGCTTCCCAATCTGGTAAGAGGTATAACAAACAAGAAGAAAAAATGAATAAAGAAGCCACATTCAGATATTGCTAAGTGCTTTGATGAAGCCTAAGCTCAAAGCGTGAGGATGTGGCCGAGAATGTGAGGGTGGAGAAGGTGCATGATGAAGTAGAGGTGGAGATGAAATATAAAGAGATCTGAATGCTCAGGGGAGGGGGAAACCATACCAAGTACGAGAGGCAGGGTGTCTTCATCGAAGGACCAGTACGTGTTTGAGTATGGAGAAAATCTGTGTTCATAACCAGAGAAAAGGCAGGCAGGGAGGTAAAGGATGGGGTTAGGAAGGAAAACAGGGGCACTTCCTCTAGGGGTTGTAGGCTATGGCAATGTGAAATTAATAAACTTGTTTATGATTCATGTGATGTCTACAGAACATGCTGATATCCACTCATCCCACATCAACTATGGGATATCAGAGACAGGCCCAATAAACATTTGATGATCATCTACGATGTGCAAAAAGCACTGATTCAGAAGAACTTTTCAAAGGGGATGTCATAGAAATCAGGAATTTAAAGTATGTTTTGTCTATAGTGATTTCCAAGATTGTACCTAAGAATATAAAAGTATTCTCACTAACAAACTCCAAAATAACAGAATAACAATGATTTCACTTTCTATATTCTCTACGCAATACCAAAGGATTGTTTTTTATTTAATTAAGATCTTGCTTTTCAACTATGGAACCCTGGAAGCACAGTAGTTAGGTGCTTCGCTACTAACCAAAAGCTTGGCAGTTTGAACCTACCAGCCGTCTCACAGTAGAAAAATTTGGCAGTCTACTTCCATAAAGATTGCAGCCTTGAGAACCCTATGGGGCAGTTCTACATTGTCCTGTAAGGTCGCTATGAAGCAGAACTCACTAGACAGCAAGGGATGGTGGTGGGCGCATTCAACTAACTTTGTGATAAGCTTCAAAAGTTATCGACTCAGTTTGAATACAACAATGGCTTCTGATCATGTCTGGAAAGGGACGTTCTGAGGTATTTTCATGTAAAACACATAAAGGTGTCTTGTATGTAGCTATGCTCAGTAACCTATAAATATCCAATGCATATTTTCTAGTTGCAATACTTGTGTGAAGACCTCAATGGGAGGGAAACCAAAATTTACCATGCCTATATAGGAGGACTTCAAACATTTACTTATGAAGATCAAAGAGCACAGCCTTCGATATGGATTACATCTCAATGTCAAGAAAACAAAAATCCTCACCACTGGATCAATAAACAACATTCTTATCAATGGAGAAAAGATTGAAGTTGTCAAGGACTTCATTCTTCTTGGATCAACTATCAACACTCGCGGAAGTAGCAGTCGAGAGATCAGACGACGTATTGCACTGGGCAAATCTGCTGCACAGGAACTTTTTAGAGTATTGAAGAGCAGAGATGTCAGCTTGAGGACTAAGGTGCGCCTGACCCAGGCCATGGTGTTTTCAATAGCCTCATATGGATGCGAAAGCTGGACAGTGAATAAGGAAGATCGTAGAAGAATTGATGCCTTTGAGTTGTGGTGTTGGAGGAGAATACTGAAAGTGCCATGGACTGCCATAACTACAAAACTCATGCTGTTTCCTTTTTTTAATCCTTAAAGTCTCCGGAAAGAAACTGTTTAATTAGTTGTTAGGTGCCATAGAGTCTGTACCGACTCATAGAGACCCTATGCACAGCAGAACAAAACACTGCCCGATCCTGGGCCAACCTCACAATTGTAGCCACACTTAAGTTCATCAATGCTGCCACCTGACCAATCCATTTCATTGGGGGAGTATTCCTCTTTTTCTCTGACCCTCCACCCTACCAAACATGATATCCTTCTCCAGCTACTGGTCCCTCCTGACAATATGTCCCAAGTATGAGAGACGAAGTTTGGCCATTCTTCCAACATGGATCTGTTTGTTCTTTTGGCAGCCCATGGCACTTTAAACATTCTCCTCCAATACCATAACTCAAAAGTATCAATTTTTCTATGGCCTTCCTTATTCACTGTCCAGCTTTCACATGTATATGAGGTTATTGAAAATACCAGGGCTTGGGTCAGGTGCACCTTAGTCCTCAAGCTGACATCTTTGCTCTTCAACACTTTTAAAAGGTCTTGTGCAGCAGATTTTCCTCATGCAATTAGTAGCATTAGTTTATTCAAAATGCCCTTCTTCTAAAGCTCTTGAAAAGCTCAGATTCATACCAGACTTATAAAAGGAAAAAGACAAGGTTTTCCAAAGATCACCTGCTCTCTGCTGAAGGGGAGTGGTAACAAAATTTAGAAAATGATTAAAAAATTTTTTTTAATTTGACAAAAATAGTGTTTTTTGATCAGAGCTCAACTAGAAGAAGAGGAAAAAAAGAGTAATCTGATACAATTTGATGAACTTGACCTATACCTATGGATGCAGTCCCTCAAAAGAGGGAACAAATCTTTACAGTGAGGATCACTCCCACCCCCTTGATACACAGGATAGACAGGGATGGGCAACTTGGACATTGGCTACCCAAAATGGGGTGGGGTGGGGGAGGCTACAAAGGCAAGAAGTGACTGGGTTACAAACTTTCAAAAAGGAGCCTAGATCTAGAGGGCACGGAGGAAGGTAGAATCTCCCTGAGTAGTATCCAATCTGTCTGGGCAGGACTGATGAAAGGAGATGGGGATAGGTCTCTTGTGATACAATAGTGAATAATTATTATCAGGACTGATTGTGAGGGTTGGAAATGTACAGGTAGACGTTTTGTAGCAAAAGGAGGGGAGTGACTAACTTTGCAGTCTAGGAGCAGAGTCCCTGGGACCATCAAGGGAGAAGAGTGGAGAGTGGGACACTACCCAGAGAAGCAGTGATGTCAGAGATGGAGGCAGAGACGATGACGTGGAGAGATGAAGCAACTGTGGTCTTTCAACCCAGAAAGGGAGAGGGGCTGTGTGGTGATGACCCAGGGGTGGGGGGTCAGGCTTGCAGGGTATAGCCTTTGGTTGTTTGATGTTGCATGGAGGGGATTGTAATCATGGCAAGGAAATGATATACAATAGGATGAATGTAAAGCTAATGTTCTCCCATGTAAACGATCACATAATTCATAATAAAATATTTTTTAAAAAATAGTGTTTTTTGGCTGGTATAAAGTATGAACGTATAGCAACAGAGGATGGGTTAAATGAGAGTACATGTTACAGAAATGTATAAGGAGAGTCCAGAAGCAGTCTACTCTCCATTTCAGAATCCTTAATCCAGTTTTATTTTTAGACAAAATTAAGGTACTCAGTCTGAATAATGTGAAAATTGGCCCATTTTGTTTCTGCTGCAATAGGCACTATATGACATAACTAGTCATAAATGCTGGTCCACAACAGCTTTTTGGAAAAGCAACTCTGAGTTTGTCTGTAGCGTTTGAGCCCTGGTGTGGTGCTGTGAGATAAGCACTGGACTGCTAACTGCAAAGTCAGCAGTTCAAGCCCACCAGCCAATCTTGGAAACCTTATACAGGTTGGCTATGAGTTGGAACCAACCTGACACACTTAACAACAACAACACTATGCTACTGCCTCGGATACTAACATGCTTTAAAATAGTTCTGCCTGTCAGCAAGATTCAGGCAGGAACTTATCACAAAAATGGCAGTGAAATTCATTAAGAAAGAGAAGAAAAACCCAATCACTTGTGTAACCATTTTATTCAATTCACACAACTGCTCACTCTGTTCTTGCTTATTTGTCTTTAATCCCAAGAATCAATAGTATTTCGGGAGGAGTCTTCCTGAGCGTTTTCCCATAAACACATTTTTTTTTTTACATGCTTGTATGGGAAACTTGTTTTTGAAAAAATAAAGCAAAAGACATATTCAATTGTCTATATTTGTGAAGAATCATGTTGAAAATGACAAATGTGTCATTTTCTAGATATTACATGCACAACTAGCAGATTAGATTTACAGATTTTAAATCACACCATCTATGTAGTATCCAAGTTTTCCCTCTTCATGTCCCTCTTCAACCCAGAGTTTATTTGGCTGGACTGTTTTCCAGTTTCAACAGCTTTAACACTATCCAAATGGACAAACATCTCCACAAGACCCTTTCTCTCCACCCACCCTACAGCGCAGAGCTGGGGAAATCTCCGCCAACTTCCCTGTTTCCCATTTCAGCCCGAAGTGGCCCCTAAACAGTGCCATTCGTGGGACTCGATGTCCCTCTGTTCTCCCGCAAATTACTTCCCCTCCTCCCTGGGTACCCTCCTCGCGAAGTGGTGTCTGTACTGAGGATGTGGAAACTGGAAGGGAGAAGGCCCCCTCGAATCCTTGGCGACCTCCTTTCCCTGGGGTACTCAATCTACTGGAGCCCACAAGAGGGAGAGAGGGGCGACTGGGGATGACCAGACACCAGAGTCCAGGGGGGCGCGATGGGTGGGCTTCCAGGTGAAGGCGACAAGTCAGATCCGGGAGGGATCAGATTCCCGACCGTCCTCGGACAGGGTGGTAGTGGAAAGTCTCTGCCGGCCGCTCGGGTCCGGGGCACTCGGTCCCCGGCTGAGGAGGGGGCGAGGCAGGGGACAGCTTACCCGCGGCGGCGACGGCGGCGAGGCCCAGCAGCGGCAGCAGGAGGGCGGGCAGGGCGGACAGTGCAGCCCCAGGCATGACGGCGGGTACGGGCGCCGAGTGCGGGCGGGGCGGAGGCAGCGGCCGGGCGACAGGGGCAGGGGTAGAGGCGGGGGCGGCGCTTCTCGGAAGCTCGGACCCCTCCCACCGTGCAGGCCCGAGGCGGGAGGCACCCGAAGAGGAGGGGTCCAACCCAGCGATGACCCACTCTGACTGGATGCCAAGGAAGGCTTGGCTCGCTGCCTCCTGTGTCTCTCTCTCTCCTTTTTTACTTTTCATTTCAACTAAAATAATTTCAGACTTTCAAAACGTTGCAAAAATAGTAGGAAAATGTCACCATCCCTCAAACAACTTCCCGAAATACTAACATCTTATGTAACCACAGCACAGTGATCAAAACCAGGAAATTAACGTTGATAGAACACTAACAGCTAATCTGTAAATCTAATCACACGTTACCGACTGTCTCTAATATCCAGGATCATGCATTGCATTCATGTGTCATACATACTGCTAGGAGTGAATTCCGACTCATAGTGACCCTGAATAGTGTTTCTAAGGCTGTAAATCTTTAACTGAGCAGAAAGCCTCAACTCCCCACCCCCTCAGCCACTGTGATCCATTTGAACTGCCGACCTTGAACTGCCAACCTTGAGGTTCCAGTGTTTATCCTTCATGTTTCCTTGGTGTGCTGTGGGATTCGTCCTGACTCAAAGCGACCTTCTACAGAGTTTCCGAGGCTATAAATCTTTACAGGAGCAGAAAGCCTGGTCTTTGGCAGAATAGCTGGTAGTTTCGAACTGCTGACCTTTAGGTTGGCAGCCCAACTCCTAATCACTACCTATGCTTCCTTAATCTCCTTTAACCTGTGACATTTCTTCTGTCCTTCCTTCTCATTCATGCTCTTGACACTTTTGAAGGGCAGTCCATTTGTAGAATCTTGCTGTGTTTCTTCAAGACTGGATTCAGGTTATGACTTTTTGGGAAGAGTAGTAGCACAAAACTGATGTGGCTTTCTTAATATGGCATGACCAGTTATATTAACTTTGATCTCATGGTTAATGTGGTTTTGCCAGATTTCTCCTTTTGATCTAATGATAAGGAAGTCAGACACTTCCTTATCAAAAGCGCCTCTGAATTGACTAAGTCCCTCGGACAATATTTGTCTGTTACTGAATCTTGGATCGAGTGTCTTTAAAATATGCATGCCTTCCAACCACGTTAATCTACAGACCTGACAATACAATTCCACAAATCAGGACCAAACAAGGCTGTTTGTTTAAGCCGTCACACAGCTTAATGTCATTGGCAGAAGAACCCTTTTAAATTGTGTTTAATCATAGTCCTATCAACTAATGAAGTAAATTAACATCAGTTTTCATGATGTGAGACCAGAAGAACTAGATGGTGCCCAATTATCATTACTAATTGCTCTGAAAAGGATCACATTAGAGGGTCTTGGATAGAATATGTAGAACAAAACTCAAAATCATAAATAATAATAATAAAGACTAGGCTTAATGGTCAGATGGAGAATAGTAGAAACCCAAGACTCTGGTCCTTGGTCACACTTTGCTCTGGATCTGAACTCACTCTCATGGATCAATTTTTAGTGACGCTGCAGGTTAATGTGCCAGACTGCAAGTCATTTGAACTGCAAGTTCTAGCTCATCAGTTCTAGCTCATCAGATGCTCCTTGGAAACCCTATACAAGGTAGCTATGGATCTGAACCGACTTGATGGCACTTAAGAACAACAACAACAACAATAGATTAGGGGAGACAATAACACTAATGAGGTATGCACACCATAGAATGGTCACCCATTAGAGTTAAAAGGGGACAGTATTTACATTGGGACAAAATGCAAAGTGCTTGGGAAAGAAGGGGGAATGAAAACAGGAATCACAGGGAGGAAGTAGGATAGGCAACGTTACATTGAGGGAATTACAATTATTGAGGTGAAACCAAGTATATGATTCATTGAATTTAAAACCGAGTATCTGCTTTGTAAACCTTCACTCAACTCACAATAAAAAGTTTAAAAAAAAATCATTACACAAATGTAGAAGAGTTACCGTAAAAGGTAAATAAAACTATACAGGTTACTGCTATCTCCCCCAAAAGATACATTGTACCTGTAAATATGCCCTTGTTTGGAAATAGATCTTTGCAGATGTTATTAGTTATCATGAAGTCATACTGGAATAAGAAAGACCCCAATTCAATATGACTCGCGTCCTTATAAAGAAAGGAGGATGCCATATGAAGAATCAGACAGAGTGGGAAACCAGTGAGGGGAAGATGGAGGAATAGATTGGAGTTAGGCTGCCAAAAACCAAGCAGTGCCTGGGACTTAGAAAATGGAAAAGGCAAAGAAGGATTCCTCCCCGACAGCCTTCAGAAAGAGGATGCCTTGCCAACACCTTGATTTTGGATTTCTAATCTCCAGAACTATGAAAGAATGAATTCCTATTGTAGTAAGTTAAAAAAAAAAGGGGGGGGGGAGTTTAATCAATAAAACTAGATGATGATTCTTTGTAAAGATCAACAAAGTAGACAAACCTTTAGTTAGTCTGATAAAGAAAAAAGAAGAAAAGATGAAAATCACCAAAATAAAAAATGAAAGAACATTACAACCGATCTGACAGAAATAAAGATAATAATGATAAAATATTATGAATAATTGTATACCAATAAACTGGATAACCTAGATGAAATAGACAAATTCTTAGACGCACACAACCTAGTCAAAGAGACTCAAGAGGAAATAGAAAGTCTCAACAGACTCATAACAAGTAAAGATATCAAAAACCCCTCAGTAGAGCAAAGTCCTGGACCAGATAGCTTCACTGGGAAATTCTGCCAACTATTTAGAGACTTGACACCAATACTGCTTAAACTCTCCCAAAAGTTTCAAAAGAAAGGAATGTTCCCTAAATAGTTCTGTGAAGGAAACATAATCTCTCTTTTTTTAGTAAAAAAAAAAATGTTTAAGTCATAAATCTTTCATGACTTCTGAAACTTGACTTCTCATGCTGTTATGAAGTATTTAGTCTGGCTAGTCGGTGTACTGCCTAAGCCTTTTTTTTCTTTAAAGCTTTTACTGTGACTTGAGTGACTGAAGGCTTACAGGGCAGATCACCAGTTTTACATTCAGCAAGTCATTGCAATGATTACAATCCTCTCCATGCAACATCAGCTAACAGTATTTACCTCTAATACTTCTTTTTTTTTTTCAATGTATACATACCACATTGAAAATACATATTTGTTTAAATGTCCAAAGGGTACATTTTGCGAGCCAGCCTCCTACCTGCAGGCACACTGTCTTTCTTAATCTGTGGGCCAATGGTCCTTTGCTGCTCTGTCTCTCTATACCATTGCCTCTGCCACCATCTCTGTTGTTGCTGCTTTTCTGGTTAGGATCCCTTGCTGCTCTCATTCTCGTCCCCCTAGATGGTCCTAGGGTCCTCTGTTCCTGAAGTGACAAATTAACCATCCCCCCTTTTAGTTACATCTCTTCTACATTTACAGTTATGACAATTGCCATTAGTCCTGATAACAGTTACTCACTATTGAATCATAGAATCCTATTCCCCTCATCACCAGACCCATCTGGACAAGAGGAAAACTATTCAGTGGGAATTCTATCTTACTCACCTCGTTCTGACACTAAGCACCCTCATGAATGCTTGTAAACTAGCCACTTTAAGCCTTAATAACTCCCCAATTTTGATATCCGAAGTCTAAGTTGCCAGTCTCTATCAACCCAGTGTACTGAGAAGACACACTTGATCCTTGATTTGAAGAATCCTCACCTTTCAATAGGAATTTTGGGCAATTTCATCCATAAGCAAAGGTCCAGTTCATCAGGTTGTAGCAATTTATACTTGCTCCCTGTATCCAACTTCTTTACCTCCATCTAATCGAATTCTGGTCAGCAAGCCATCCAAACTAGGTCAAATGGCTACTATGTGCAAGTTTGGGAGTTCTCACACACCTCCCTCTTCTTCAGACCAGCTGGCCGCTTCACTCTTAACTCTAGCCCCCAGTGGCTAGGTCAGTGTTCTTGGGCTCTGGAGTTCACACATTGCCCTGACCTTCAACTCAGCCAGCCCTTCCTCTTCTCTCTCAAGGTCACTGGGTGCCTATGGAACATGGCCACTCTCAGCCCATGTCTTCATTACTTCATTTCCCATATTTCCATTCACAAGTTAAAAAGGACAGTCACCAGTCAGCATACAAGATTGTGTGTTCCCTTTGAATTCAATCTTAGAAACCTAAAGCCCTGATGGGCTGGCTTTTTCTTGCCTTGATGGCTCCAAGGCAAATAGTTTACTTGATATGGTCACAGCCAAACAGTCTGTTTACTTCCATTCTGTTGGTCTTTCTCCCAAGAAGTGTCTTCTGTTCTTCCAGCCATTCTGGGTTGGTCTGCAGGTCTTTTCAGTTGGGAATGTCCCACCTCCACAGGTTCTGGATGGGACTCAGGAGTCCACCTAAGGCCCCATACTCCACAAAGGCTTAACAAGAAATCTGTTTTCCTGGGCTCGTTCTAGGCCCCTTTTAGATAATCCAATTGATTATAGACTGAAGATGGGCTTATAAGCTTTCTGAAATCATATTTTCCAATATTCATGTCTATTTCACTTAAATGTCTTTATTTCAATAGTAGTCAGGGGAACACAATATCCACAAAACAGTCAAATACCTTAACATTATTTCCCCTCCTTTATCCATTCAGACTATGTCTTGATCCCTATATCATAGTGCCCTGTTGTTCCAAGGCTGTGCATATTTCACAATCTACCTCTATCTCATTTATCCCATGCATATTTCAGTCTTTCCTCGTCATCCTGTTCATCTACCCACCTCTCATTTCTTGTACACTGCTGCCCCCTCCTATTTATTGTCCTCCCCACCACCCAGTTATTATGCATCTATCCCCAAACCTGTGAGTTACTGTCCCCTTCCTCCCATCTTTGGTAACCATCAAAGAATTATTCTTTTAGTGTGGAGATCTTTTCTTAAGTTTCTACAATAATGATCTTATGCAGTATTTGTTCATTTGTGCCTGACTAATGTCACGCAACATTATATCCTCAAGGTCCATCCATGTTATGAGGTGTTTTGCAACTTGTTATTCTTCAAGGTAGCATAGTATTCCATTGTATGCATGTACCAAAGTTTGTTTATCCATTCTTCTGTTGATGGATAATTAGGCTGTCTCCATCTTTTTGCTACTGTGATAGTGCTGTGATAAACATTGGTGTGTTCTGGCTCATGTATCTTGTAGATGTATACCAAGTAGAGGAATTGCTGGAATATAAGGTATTTCTATTTCCAACTGTCTGAGGAAGCACTATAACTTTTTCCAGAGTGGTTGAATCATTTTATAGTGCCATCAGCAATGTAAGTGAGTCTCCGGTTTCTCCACACCCTCGCCAGCATTTATTGCCCTCTGCTTTTTTTGAACTTTGCTGTTACTGCTGGTATGAGATGATATCTCATTGGTTTTTTTTTTTTCTTAAATGTTTTATTGTAAATTATGTGGTAGTTTACATGGGAGAACATTAGTCTTACATTCATTCTATCGTATATTGTCTATTGCCATGGTTACAATCCCCTCCATGCAATCCTCCCCCCGTACCCCCCAGGTCTTCAGCACACAGTCGTTCTCCCTCTCTGGATCTAAAGTCTCTAGCTGCCCCATCACTCCATGTCATCATCTCTGGCTCCATTTCAGGCATCACTGCTTCTCTGGGTAGGGTCCG
>NW_006408699.1:2870798-2880840 GCF_000296735.1 Chrysochloris asiatica | reverse complement strand
GAAAGATGAGGCTTTCTACTCCCGTAAGGATTTACACCCTCGGAAACCCTGTACAGGGTCGCTATGGGTCGGAACCGACTCGACGGCACGTAACAACAACAACAACAACAACTACTTCTATGAAGTAAAAGGCAATTCATGAAAATCTCTATAATGTGCTACTCTCCAATCATACTTCATATTTGAATTTTCTTTCTCTGTCTTGCTTGCCTCCACTTTGGCCTCATTCCCTGAACTTCTTTTTTTGGTCAGCCTCTCAGTTCTCCCTTCTCCATCCAGCCTAGACACCATACCCTCAGTTCATTTCCCCTTGTTCTTTGGTTGCATCATCTGGGCAGCTCTCATCCTAGGGTCACTGATTTTTGTTGAGGTTTACATATAGTGAGAATAGAAATTTAGACTAGACAGGGAATTAGAGATAGCTTTGTACAGCTCATGAATGTACGCATAAAAAAGTTTTTGAGAATGAGTGTAAATTTATCTTCATAAGAAAGATGATTAACATGAGATTTTTGCTTATCCAAGAGGTTTTTAGAAGAGAAAGCTGTCTGTCCCTGTGAAGACACCTATAGAACCATTCTGCTCTGTCCTACAAGGCCATTCTGAGTTGTAACTAACTCAACAGGCATGGTGGGTGGTTTAATGTAAAAGAATCAGATACTTGTGACACCCACACACAAAACCTCAGCAGTAGGATCAGAACTTGGGGTTCTCTGTATTTTAACAACCATTTGCAAGGGGAAAATCCCAGATAATATGATCTTGCCTTAGGTTCAGGAATGGGAGCATGCGGGAGCAAAGGAAGGAAATTTATTTGTTCCTTATATTTAATCATTGGGGTCCTGGTATGGTGCTGTGGGTTAATGTGCTAGACTGCAAAGTCTGTTGGAACCTCATGTTTGGTGGCTCAATCTCACCAGCTGCTCCTTGGAAACCCTATATAGGGTTGCTATGGATTGGAACCGACTTGAAGGCACTTAACAGTAAGAATTTAATCATTGGGTCTCTTCACTTGCTTAATTAGGTACCTTATATTGGAACATCAATTTTGCTGATCAAGTATGGGATTGGGGGTTAGTTAGGGAGAACCATCTTTGGTTTTTCTGAGGTATCTGAAACAGGGGTAAACAGAGAACAGAAGATAATATAGATAGTTCTGAATTTGTAGAATAGAACTTTCATGTGTAGATTGTCCAGTGGGTAGTTGGAAATAAGAACTTGGAATTATCTATTTGAACTAGAGGTTTAAAAATAATTGTTTAGTGTCTTGGGGAGTAGGTAGGATCTCCTAAGGAGAACACAAAGAATGAAAAATTTGGAAAGTGGAATGCAGATAGAATCACTGCTGATCTTGATAGTTAAAGAAACACCAAACTGCATTGTCACTGAGTTGATTCCCACTCACAGTGACCCTATAGAACAGAACTGCCCCCATAGAGTTTCCAAGGCTGTAATCATTGCAGAAGCAGAGTGCTCCATCTTTCTCCCATGGAACCGCTGCTACTGGATCCAAACTACTGCTGAACTATCAGTTACCCAATGAGTTTTTTTTTAAGGTTTTTATTGTGGATTGAGTGAAAGTATACAGGGCACATCATCAGTTTCACGTTCAACCATTCATATGACTTGTTTCATTACATTGATTATAATCCCCTCCATACATCATCAGTTAACAGTGTTTCTCTCTACCCTCTTTTTTTGGGGGTGGGGGTGGGGGGGAACTTTGCCTTTTTGGAATTTACAGTCTCAGCATTTAGGAAAGGTTTTAACATTTATCTGTGGATATCCAGGGCTCATTTATGCGATTACTAACAAGCATAACTGAATAATCAGATGAGGGACAGTTTGCTATGTCTGCTAGGTAGTTAAAGTCTGATCCTCAGAGCCTGTGGTTTGGACGGTCTGCAACACTTGGGTCCACAGGGCCTTGAACTCCTGGCCAGGTCTGCAAGGTCTGCATCAGTTTCCCCCTTATTTATTATTTGTTTAAGGGACGCTGCCTGTCTTAGGCGGTCAGTGCGAATTCCTCCGTCTTACCTGTCATCAAAACTCATTGCAGCATGGCAATGGCTCTGTCTTAGGTTGCCGAGGTTCCACGTGATCTTTACCCGTCTCTGGCCACACATCCAGCATAAGCAGCCACCATCCGAAGAAGGCAGGGAAGGAGGAGACCAGCTGGGGACCCCATACGCTAGACGTTGCTAGACCACCACCCACTCTAAGGTGACCAAGCAGGATCACTATGCTGAGGTTCAATCAAGTTCTTAGTGGATCTTAATCTCTAGCAGGGGTAGCAAATTAGTAGCCACTCAGTGCTCACTTTGAGAATTACTTATATCAGAAATTTGAGCATGTAGCTGATGAATATCCACAGGTACCCAATGAGTTTTTAACTAACCATGCCACTAAGGCTCCTTTTCCAAACAAGTGGAATCTGAAAAGGAGACTAAAATCAAACATTCAGAGATGTAGAAGTGATTCTATTTATTCTTTAAAAAATACACATAAAATCTGTAAAATGATGCCTCTCTCTTTACTACATGCCTGACATAATAAAGTTCTATGTAGAGATTTTTCCCCCTAGTAAGGATCAACTCCAACACTTCTACTAAAAAGATAAAAGAAAACAACTTTATTGCATCACAACTATATGTAGCTGTACTTTTTGCATCAATTTGGCTAAGTTTTGGGAATAAAGTCTTTATTACATTATACAGATCTAGGGGAAGAAAACTAATTACATACATTTAATAAAAAAATATTCCAGGACAACTGCAGAATAAAAACCCTCTTTGAAAATTATTTACAACATTATCATAGTATAAACACGCTACACTATAAAATGTGCTTTATAAGAAAAAAAAAAACTAGAATACAAATATACATTAAACACTGAATAAAACATTCATTGTGTCCTACTGAAGCTGTTATTAATAATATATTCTAGGTAGTAAAATTTAGGTGGTAGTCACAAAATATTTCATTAATTATTCATAATTTAAAATATTTTAGTAGTAATCACAAGGTTTCTAATTTCATTGTGAAGTCTTCATTTTTACAAATGCAGGTTATACAAATGATTTTCTTCATTGACTCTTTCTCTGTTCAGCTCATATAAAAAAACAACAAACCAATATCAAACTCTTAGTCAGATCCGGCATGCCATCTGAAGTATTAAATTCGTATGCTTTTCAAAAACTGTTATCCTTAGTCGATTATAGGACTTCTAATCGGTGCAACCTTGTTCAGTCATGGGTGAACAACACTAGAAAGAACCAGAATTTTTGTAATGTGGATGAAGTGTAACACTAACCAGAATGGGAAAAATATGGGTCAAAACTTGATCTCTCTCTTTGAAAACAAGGGCAGCATGCGTGTTGCATAGCAACCAAATCTCTTGATAGGATGAATAGAAACCAGCATTGCTCGGCTCAAAGATGGTGGCTGACTGTGCCACCATGTGAAGCCACTATGTGAATTCACCGTGTGAATGTGAGTCAAGTTTCACAGACCTGGCAGTCACCAAGTGTCATACATCAGGCTCGTGGAAGTGCTCATGTCACTTTTTCCAAGTGTCCCATTCTAAGAATTTGACCCATAATGTTTCCCACTCCACTTAGTATTCATAATTCTGAGCCAATAATCTTGGTATGAAATATCTTTGGATTAGTGCAAAAAAAGGGCACCAAGTCATCCCTCCTACAACACTTTCTACTCAACTGAGTTCAAGAATTCATTGCAATGGCCACACAGAACTCAAACCCCATACTCACAGTTATGGGGTCTATTAGGGAACTTAACAGGTTACAATTCAGGGTCAGTGCACAGTTGTTCTAGTCAGGGCGGCCTCTCTTCAGCCATGTCCATGGTCTGGCCTCTCTGTCCCTTCAGTGTTAGGGCTGCTGATAAATGCCCACTCTAGTTCGATGGGTCAGAAAACTTAACCCCCTCACTTAAGTGTCTGGAGGCAACCCACTCTGTAAGCAAGCATCCTGCCCAAAGTCACTCAGCTTTGTGGACTGGGAAGCCCATTGCTCTGTCTGGTGCTCTGGCTCTTGGTTCTGCAGCTACTGTTCCTCTGCTGTTCCTTCAGTGTCAAAGCTTTCTGTCCCTGGGCTGAGGAGGATCAATGAGCTGGGATCTCAGGATCCAACGGACACACTCCTCTCATGGGTCTTCTTTGTTGGTACTAAGATTTCCCCACTTCCCATTTCTGAGATGGCTTATTTTATAAACGTTAGAGTTCGAGGCTTTTACAATTACAAAGAACCCTGTTAGTGACTCACAATGGACTCACATAATCCTGTCAGCATCTTCTCCCACCTTCTTTTAGCCAGACCCATCAGGGCAAAAACATTGTAGGAGTTGCAAAGACTAGAAGAGACGTATTAAATATTCGCTGCACCACAAACAGCCTAAGAATCATCTTGCCTAGAGGTATAGTTTCACTGTGTAAAAAATAAACATGCTGTTTATTTAATCATTTTTTTCCCCAAATGCTACAAATGACTATTTTAAAACAATGGTGATATTATTTACAGTTGATTTGTACTGTGAGGTATTCTTTTTGAATTTGGCAAGATGTTCCTAAACAGTGAAAGGTTGATATGTGAACTAGCATAGTAATATACTGATTCAAATTTTCTAACAAGCTGTGTTAAAATGCCCTTAAGTATACATACATATCCCAGTTACCAACCACATTCTTTCAGAGAAAATATACATTAAGCTTACTACAAACAATTTGGACTTCAATTCCAGTTTCTCTAATCTATTAGAGTTACCAACATAGCATTTAGTGGACAATGAATTATGGCTACTAGGGTAACAACTAAACAACAGGGAAAGTATTTAGGGTTTCTACTTTGGGATACAGTAAATACTGACACTAGACAACTTCAAATGGCTCATTTCCCCTAAGACATTAGTGCAAATTAGCAAACTTTAATAAGAAATTCAGTCATGGAAAGATGGAAGCATAATTTCATCTTCATTCACTCCTTGTTCATATCGAATTGAAGAGAAGCCTGCCCAGTGTAATTGCTTCCTTTGGAAGAGCCACCAAATGAGTCCACTGATGAGCACTAAGAGACTTAGCACTGCAAGTGTGATACCTATTCCTTTGTAATCAGGGCCTGGTACAGAAAGATTTGAAATTGGAGGAGGGAAATACAAAAGTGGTCATTATTATTGAATTTGTACATTAAGCTGAGTGTCATATTTTTAAGCTCTCTATATAAAAAAGGTACTTGATTGTTTCTTAATATTAACACAGAATTCAAACTTATTATCAAACACTTCAGTGCATTCTTTTCAAGTTTAAGTGTTTTCCATTTTATTCAAATCCTTTCATTACTATAGAAATTTTCTTTCAAAGAAATTTAAGCTCTGTCATCAGCCTCACTTTCCCTTTCCATCATCTGGGACTATTACTCCTACTATCACTCCTTCCTTTCTTAACAAGTTGCTAAAAAACGGGAGCGTAGTGGTTACAAATCGGGCTGCTAACCTCAGGGTCAGCAGTTTGAAACTACCAGCTGTTCCATGGGAGAAAGATGAGGCTTTCTGCTCCTGTAAATATTTACAGCCTTGGAAACCCTGTACAGGGTCGCTATGAGTCTGAACCGACTCCATCGCATGCAACAACAACAACAAATTTTCATGTTTGATTCACTTACGGACAAATAAAGTACGGCTTGCTCTAAAACAGTGGTGAGGAACCTTTTATTTGGTTAAAATTTATAACATCATTCACAAGCCATAAAAAAATTACCAACTATATTTGGTCAGGAGTCCTGATGTGGTGCTTTGGGTTAATGCGCTGGACTGCTAGGTCTGACTGAACTGCAAGGATGGCCGTTCAAACTCACCAGCTGCTCCTCGGAAACTCTATACAGAGTCGCTATAAGTCGGAACCGACTCCATGGCACTTAACAACAACAAATATTTGGTCAAGGGAGTCATGGTGTAGCGCTGTAGGATAAGCACTGAATCGTTAAATCGGTTTGAACCAAAAGGCTGGCAGTTCAAACACACCAGATGCTCCTTGGAAACCCTATACAGGATGCTAAGAGTCAGAACCAACTCAACGGCACTTAATAACAACAGATTTAGTCAACCATTTAATTAGCTCACCCCTAATGGCAGGAGTCCTGGTGTGGCACCATAGGATAAGCACTCAACCTCATGGTCAGTTTGAACCACAAGGCTAACACCTCAAACCACAAGGTTAACACCTCAAACTCACCAGTCGCTCCTTGGAAACCCTATATAGGGTTGCTATGAGTCAGAATTGACTCAATGGCATTTAACAACAACAAGAACAAGTGATGACTGGAGCTGCCTTGGCAAGGCCAGACCAAATGTGTGGAGCTGTGGGTTAATGCGCCAGACTGCAAAGCCATTTGAACTGCAAGGTCGGTGGTTCAAGCTTACCAGCTGTTCCTTGGAAACCCTATACAGGGTCCCTATGAGTTGCAACCGACTTGATGGCACTTAACAACAACAACAACAACAACAATACAGTCCAAGGGCCGGATGTTCCCCACCTCTGCTTTAAAAAGCTATTTAAGTTTCTGCAATTACCTCATTTAATTCCTACCAATGAAACTTCAAATGCTGTCCCAGACCCCTTCTCCATCTTGTATACTCCTTAGATGAAGTCATTCTGTCCCATAGCTATAAATACCATTTCTAAGATGAGGACCCTCAGCCCTGTCCTCGCTCATGTGTCCAACTGCATTCTAGTTACTAATTTGTGAAAATCTCATTTCCATAAAGACAGCTCAAAATAGAGGAACTAGAACCGACTTAACCACCCTGGTGTGGCGCTGTAGGATAAGCACTGGACTGCTGACCACAAGGTTGGTGGTTCAAACCCACCAGCTACTCATTGGAAACTCTATTCCGGGTTAGTTAAGTTGGGACCAACTCAACAACAACCCTGTTCCCTGGCGAAGCACCCTGGTGTAGTGTGGTAGGACAAGCACTGAACTGGTCATCTCAAGGTTGGCAGTTCAAATCCACCAGTGGCTCTTGAAAACCCTATACAGGATCATTATGAGACAGAATGGACTTGACAACATACAACAGCCTTGTTCCCAATCACCCCCCAAATTTCTCAGTTGCTATCCATTCTACCTATAATAGAACCAGATCTCTTGGCCCTGTTTCCAAAGCTCTACATGTCTGGCACCTGCCTACCGTTCTACTCTTCCTTGAGCTCTTAGCAAGCTTATCCTGACTCCAGCTGGTACTGCTGTCTGATATGCCTTTCCCCCAGATCTTTGCTTGGCCGTCCTGTCAATGCCTGTCACCTGCCTTACAACATCTTCCCTGATGATCCAATCTAGAGTAGCTACCCATGGAATCTTGGTCACTTCACCCTTCAATTTTTTGCACCAAGTTTACAACTATTTAATATTTTTTTCTCTTTTTAAGAATATACCTGTTTATTTTTTATTTATTTCTTACTTGTCTTCTTCCACTCTACTATAGGCTGTGTAAGAACAGGGACCTTATCTATATAGTTCATTGGTACATCTCAGACCATAGAACAGATCATGACATATAGTTGTTATTGTTTTTAAGTGCTGTCGAGTTGGTTCCGACTCATAGCAACTAACCTTGTAGCTCAGTGCTTTATTCCTACAGCTCCACACCAGGATTCCATGACATACAATAGACACTATGAATATTTGTTGAATCAATTAATAAGTATATAGATACTGAACACCTAGGATTTTATCAATAATATTTGTGTACCAAAATGGATATTCTAATGCTAAACCTTAGAAAATGCTGTTATGAAATAGTTGGAGCTTTTCCTTCAAAAAATAAGTTAAGGCAATATTTTGTGTTTTTTATATATCAATTAATGATGAAATATAATTTCAATATATGATTTCCTACAAATACCCAGAAAGCTGTGAGTAATTAAATCTGGTTTTGCATTGTTTTTAAGTTCATCATGAGTTTTATGGAAATGCAGAAGGGAAATAACAAACTGCAAAAATAGGTCTTTAAGCTTTTACATTTTCACATTATAGAGTAAAATAAACTTAAAAATATCCTCAAAAAAATTACCTCCTTATACTCTGGAAGCTTCCATGCTTATTTTGATGTTGTTGTGAAGTGGCGTTTAGTTGGTTCTGACTCATAGTGACCCTATATAGAGTTTCTGAGGAGTGACTGGGTTTGAACTGCTGACCTTGCAGTTGAAGCTGACCTTACGGTCCAGTGCGTTATCTTACAATGCCACACCAGGACTTCCCCATACTTATTAAGAAACAGTTATACAGACTTCAGACTGTTTAATAGTTCCATATGGGAGCCATGCACATTTTGCAGATTTATTTTTCCTTATAATCAATAACTGTATTTCAGGGGAAAGGCTTTGTATATACTTTACAGACAAAATACTTCAGGGCCAAGTACAACACTATGCACATAATTGAACTGTATATTTACTGACCTGTTCTGCAAAAATATTAGTTAAGGACAGGCTACATACTTACCTAAAGGAGTTTTGCAGACAACTCTTCCATAGCCATGTGAACATTCAACTGTTTTCCAAGTTTCATTTGAAGCTAACAAAATGCTACATTTTCCACCACCACCATTCTTATTTTTGTTTTCCCATTTGACAAATGTCACTACTGATCCATCTAACCAACTCCAAGACTGGTCTGAAGAAAGAAATGAAAAACAACTATATTTACTGATACTAAATTATTAAATTAAAAAGGCATTAAGGTTCATATAACTCATTTAAGTGAATTACACTGTATAATAATGACAGTCACTAACCATATGTGGATATTTAGAATTCAATTTCTTACAACAGAGGGGAAAAAAATCAGCCCTTCTGTTGCACTACTCATATTTCAAGTCATATTATAAACCGTATGTGGCTAGTAACTACTGCATTGGACTGAATACATGTAGAACATTTCCATCTTTGTAGAATGTTTCATTGAAGAGCACTGGGATTTCAGAATGTTTGCATATTTATTGTGCAAGGGATAGTGTTCTAAAGAACCATTCCAATGAAAAGACCTCCTATCATTAAAGATGGATTGGTGAGGAGGAAAGGTCTAGAATGGTGGACTTGGAAAGGCCCCTTCTTTCCCCATGACTCCATTTTTATTTTTCAGCTGACACGGCGCCACCTTGTGGTGATAACGTAAACACAACTAAAGTATTATTCTGGAATTCATATTTATTTCACTGATTTAAAATTCAGCTGTGAAACAGACTTCCTATTCTATCAAATTTTTACTCTTAATCCATTCTTCATAAATTCCAAGTTCACTTAAACCCTGTATCTGTTATTTCCTTATGAAGAATTCTTCCATAAATTCTCTTTTCATCCATTAGTGGATTTTTATTAAGTTAGAGGGAAAAATCACTATTAGGAATTGGTTTAGATTTACGGCAAAAATGCTCAAAGAGAGAAGGGGACAATAAGATAACTTTTTGAATGCAGAGCTATCAGCTGAAAAATGCATGGGGTATAAGACACTAGAACTCTAGGAAATCAAGTCATGGGTTCTTTGTGGGGACACAGTGGACCTGGACATTGGTGTAGAAGAAAAAAAAACATGTTTTAGGAGGACATCTCCAGTATAAATGCAGTTGATTCAAACTTATTTTCTATCTCACTTGTGGTTTCCATTATTACTAATAAGTTACAGATTTATTCATTCCGAATTTGAAAGCCTCCAGAAGAGTCAGTTGCTGTTGTTGTTCTTGTTAGGTGCCACTGAGGTGGTGTCGACTCATAGCAACCCTATGCACAACAGAACAAAACACTGCCCAGTCCTGGACCAACCTCACAATTGTTGTCACACTTGAGCCCATCGATGCTGCCACTTGGCCAATCCATCTCACTAGGGGTCTTCCTCTTTTTCTCTGACCCTCCATCTTACCAAACATGATATCCTTCCCCAGCGACTGGTCCCTCCTGACAATATGTCTGAAGTATGAGAGATGAAGTTTGGCCATCCTGGCCTCCAAGGAGCACTCTGGCTGCACTTCTTCC
>NW_006408699.1:2823687-2870383 GCF_000296735.1 Chrysochloris asiatica | reverse complement strand
TCTTCACTTTCAGAAAGCAAGGTTGTATCATCTGCATATCGCAGGTTGTTAATGAGTCTTCCTCCAATCCTGATGCCACGTTTTTCTTCATATAGTCCAGCTTCTTGGATTATTTGCTTAGCATACAGGTTGAATAAATATAGTGAAAGAATATAACCCTGTCGCACCTTTTAAAATTTTAAACCATTCAGTGTTCCCATGTTCTGTTCAAACAACTGCCTCTTGGTCCAGGTACAGATTTCTCATGAGTACAATAAAGTGTTTAGGAATACTCATATTTCACAATGTTGTCCACAGCTTGTTGTGATCTATACAATCGAAAGCCTTTGCATAGTCAACAAAGCACCGGTAAACATCTTTCTGGTATTCTCTGCTGTCAGCCAAGATCCATCGGACATCAGCAATGATATCTCTCGTTCCATGGCCTCTTCTGAATCTGGCTTGAACCTCTGGAAGTTCTGTGTCAATGTATGCTTGCAGCTGTTTCTGTTATTACTTTGAGTAAAACTTCACTCGTATAGGATATCAAAGATATTGTCCGGTGATTTCCACATTCCATTGGGTCACCTCTCTTTGGAATGGGCACAAATAAGGATCTCTTCCAATTGGTTGGCCAGATAGTTGTCTTCCAAATTTCTTGGCAGAGACGAGTGAGTGCCTTCTGTGCTGCCTCACTTTCTTAAAAGATTTCAATTTTTATTCCATCAGTTCCTGGAGCCTTGTTCTTTGCCAATTCCTTCAATGCACCTTGGACTTCTTCCTTCAGTATCATTGGCTCTTGATCATATGTTACCTCTTGAAATGGTTGAACATCAGCCATTTCCTTTTGGTACAGCGACTCTGTGTAATTCCTTCCATCTTGTTTTGATGCTTTCTGCATCATTCAATAATTTGCCCAGAGAATCCTTCGATAATGAAAGTTGAGGCTTGAATTGTTTCTTCAGTTCCTCCAGCTTGAGAAATGCTGAGCGTGTTCTTCCCTTTTGGTTTTCTGACTCCAGATCTTTGCACATTTTATTATAATATTTGACTTTGTCTTCTCAAGTTGACCTTTGAAATTTTCTGTGCAGTTCTTGTACTTCCTCATTTCTTCTATTTGCTTTAGCATCTTTATGCTGGAAAGCAAGTTTCAGTGTCTCTTCTGACATTCATTTTGGTCTTTTCCTTCTATTTTGTCTTCTTAATGACTTTTTACTTTCTTACTGTATGATGTTCTTTATGTCAGTAGACTTAGCTTATTCATTACTGAGAAGCATTTGAGTTAGGTACCACTTGACATCTGTTAGTGAGACTAACGGTAGATGTTGTTGTTGTTGTTTTGTGCCGTGGAGTTGGTTCCAACTCATAGCAACCCTGTACAGGGTTTCCGAGGCTATAAATCTTTTCGGGAGCAGAAAGCCTCACCTTTCTCCCGCGGAACAGCTGGTAGTTTCGAACTGCTGACCCTGAGGTTAGCAGCCCGATTTGTAACCACTACGCTAGGACAAATTAAATCTCTCTTTGTGTGCCGTGCATACAAATATATCACTCACCAGTGGAATCTTGAGATAATCCAAGCCACACCCTCATGGTAATGTTATTGTTCTCTCTCATCAGTGTGCTCACGAATTTATTCTCATCTTCATTCTCTATAGTAACAATAGTGGCAGAATGATCTGTTGAAGGTAAATAAAGCCCAAACAAATTAGCTTCATGAAAACCAGGGAAGTGTTTTATTCTAAACCAGTCAGTTAGGTAAAAAACCAAACACACTATGATGAACAATACCACTGAGAAATTCAAACTTTATATAAGAAAAACATTTTAAAAAATGGATACTTATGCTATATTCTTAAAAGCAGAGCTTCCAAAAATGTTAGAAATATTTCTAGTTTGAAAGTTTGTATACAAAATTTTGGTCTTCAATGTATTTATTTCGCAATACTTTTCATCTTGGAACTTTGCAACCAGTGGGACCTTTGTATATAAATTGTTGTTGTGGTTGTTAGGTCTCATGGAATTGTTTCCTACTCATAGTGACCCTATGTACAACAGGATGAAGCACTACTTGGTGCTATGCCAACCTAACAATCACTCCTATGTTTGAGCCCATTGTTATAGCTACTATGTCAATTCATCTCATTGAGGGTCGTCCTATTTTTCACTGATCCTCTACTTTAGCAAGCATGATGCCCTTTTCCAAGGACTGGTCCCTTTTGATAACATGTCCAATGTCCTATCCTTACTTCTAAGAAGCCTTCTGACTACATCTTACCAGAAAGATGTACTCATTCTTATAGCAGTGCATGGTATATTCAATGCTCTTTGCCAACGCCATAATTTAAATGTACCAATTCTTCTGTGGTCTTGTTTATTCATTGTTCATGATATTGTTTATTGGTCCAGTTGTGAGCTTTTTTTTTTTTTTCTGTGCCAGTCTTTATACAATTTACCTTTACTTTTTTTTTTTTAAGGTTTTTATTGTGAACTGAGTGATAATTTACATGGGAGAACATCGGCTTTATACCATCATTTCATTGCAATGATCACAATCTCCTCTGTGTATCATCATTCAACGGTATTTGCTTTCATTCCCTCTGGTTTTTTTTTTTTTTTTGCGGGGGCGGTGTGGGGTGGAGTGGGGTGGGTAGATGTACACGAAAACACTCAGGAATACATAATAATTTAAACAAGCAAAGGGCACTTCTGCAAGCCTGCCTCCTGGGCACCAGCACTCAGTCCCTCTCTTTCCATGAGTCTAGAGTCCTCAGCTGCTCCATCTCTCCATGTCCTCATCTCTGCCTCCCTCTCTGGTGTCGCTGCTTCTCTGGATAGTGTTGCGCATTCCGCTTGTGAGCCTCTCCCTTGATGGTCCAAGGGTCCTCTGTTTCTAGACTGTAAGATTAACTACTCCCCTGATTTTGTTACAAAACTTGTACTTTTACAGTTGCGACTGTCGTAGTTAGTCATGATAACAATTACTCACTATTGAATCATAAGAATCTTATCGCCATCTCTTTCTACAAGACCCATCTAGACAAGATGAAAACTATTCAGTGGGGACTTTACCTTCCCACACACACTCTTTTTTTTTTTGTTAAGTTTTTATTGTGAATTGAGTGAAAGTTTACAGGATAGATCATCAGTTTTACATTCAGCAAATAATATATTTTGTTTCATTAAAATGATTATAATCCCCTCCACATACCATCAGTTAACAGTATTTCTCTCTATTCATTTTTAGTGCCTTTTCTTTTTTTAAAATCTCTCAGCAAGTTCTGAAAGCCTGCCTCCTGGCTATCAGCTTTCAGTCCCTCTCTTTCCATGAATCTAGAGTCCTCAGCTGCTCCCTTTCTCTATGTCTCCATCTCTGCCTCCATCTCTGGTGTCGCTGCTTCTCTGGATAGGGTTGCACATTCCTCTTGTGCTCTTCTCCCTTGATGGTCCGAGGGTCCTCTGTTTCTGGACTGTAAGATTAACTACTCCCTCATTTTTGTTACAAAACTCCTACCTTTACAATTGCGACAGTCGCAATTAGTCATGATAACAATTATTATTGAATCATACGAATCTTATCCCATCTCTTTTCACCAGACCCATCTAGACAAGATGAAAACTATTCAGTGGGGACTCTGTCTTCCCCCCCACATTTTTAAACTAAACTCCCTCTTGAAACCTTGTAAGCCAGTCACTTCATGCCTTTATCACCCCCTCATTTTAGGTAGCCAATGTCTAAGTTGCCTGTCCCTATCTACCTACCCTGTGTACAGAGGAGATAGGATTGATATGAAGACTCCTTCCCTCTCCATTGGTATTTTGAGCTAGTATATCTGTGAGTACAGGTCAAGTTCATCAACTTGTAGCAATGTACCCTCATTTCCTTTATCAAAAATTGTTTTTTGTTTGTTTTTTAAAAATCTTCCTCTAGTCGAGTTCTGATTATCAATCCCTCGAGGCTAGGTCAAATGGGTAAGTTGTGAGCATTTTTGTTTTCTTGACATTGAGGTGTAATCCATACTGAAGGTTGTAGTCCTTGATATTCATCAGTAAGTGCTTTCTTTCAGCAAGGAAAGTTATGTCATATTCATATCACAGGTTTTTAATGAGTCTTCCTCCACACCCAATGCTTTGCTCTTCTTGGGATGTTTATATATATATTTGCTCAACTTACAGACTGAATAAGTATGGTGAAAGAATACTTCTCTGATGTACATCTTTTCCTATTTTAAACCAAGCAGTACTTCCTTGTTTTGTTCAAACGACTATGTCTTGGCCTATGTACAAGTTTCTCGGTGAGCACAATTAAGTGTTCTGGAATTACTATTCTTTGCAATATTATGCATAATTTGTTATGATCCACACAGTCAAATACAACACAGGAAACCTCTTTCTGATATATGAATAGTTAGTCATAATGAAATATTTGATGACATAAATATCTATTTTTCCTATATATTTTTAGTACCCCTCAGCAAGCATTTTTGCATAATGACTCATCTTTAAGTTTGTTTCTTTTAAATGAAAATAAAAGCAAATAGGTTTGGAATATTGGGGCAGCATTAGTCCTCTGTTAATATTCTCTTAAGTGTACTTTGCTATGGGCATATTAAGTTCCTAAATATAGTATGGGATTGAATGCGTGAGTATTTCTAGAGTTTGATATGTAGCCCTAAACTCACAGAGAAAATAGTATTATTACCAACTTCACATAAGGGACTAGGAAGAAACTAATAATTAGATTAGGAAATTAATGTAAATGGAATAAAATAGACTTCAACAGATATAATCCTAAAATACTTAAATACAAGCTTTTCTTTTAGAGGTGGGGGAAATATTTTAATAATATTTAATTTTAATGGAGCACCTCTGCCTACGGGTGCTTTACATGTTACTGGGTTTAACAGTGTACAACCCTGCAGAGGACGTGTGACCACTATCTTATAGACAAGGAAAGTGAGGCTCAAGGAGATTAAATAAATTGGTCATGTTTACAGAGCTAGTCAGTAACAGAATTAGAAAGTTAATCTCAGTCTTTCTAATATTAAGAATAGGTTTGAATGCTCACTATGCAAACGGTACTCTGCTACGTTTGCATATATTATCTCATTTCATTCATTCTTATACCAATCCAACCATAACCCAAACTTTGAAGTAAATACTTATTTCATTTTCACGGTCCAGATAGTAAAAGAGATATAATTATGTAACTTCTCTGTCACTTGGCTAATAAGTATGAGAGTCAGAACTTGAATACAGGTTTAAGTACTAGAAGTAAGCCATTTGACTTTTCTTTTAGGAGGAAGAAGCTTCTGACTTTCAGAAACTATACAGCACTCAATATCTTAGTTTCACTTATTTGCCAAGTTCCCATCATGTAGCTAAACAGTAAATAGGATATTTTAAAACCAGTCGAGTGTTTCCACAACAATTAGCAAAATAAATGACATGGTGTATCTGCTTCATTAAACTGCTACACCAAGATACAAGTGAACAGTTTTGGTCTTTGGAATATTCTAAGTTGTCTCTCTAGAAGTCATTTCATGCTTTCACTATAGGCTAAGTTTATCATGGGAGAGAGTTGATCACTGCTGCTCTTTCTCAAATAACTTAACGAGTAGACCAAAGTCCTGTCCCTTGTGGTTTTCAGAGGATGTGGGTTACTGCTATTTAAGAATGGATGGACAACCCATGTTTCTTTTATCACTGTGGTCAGGTTAAGCTTACTTATTAAGAACTAAGTGATGGGAAGTTTATGATTTTTTAATGTACTCCTTAATGAACTTTACAAAAATTTTCTTTCTTAACCTGAGCACATCTAGCTGTATTTAAAACTGTTTCAATTAATTTGTTAGTATTTTTACATAATAGTTCACTTAGTAATTTTATATTCGACTTCTTCCCATTTAATTTTATTGTCCATTACTTACTCTTACACTGATCATTTTTAACGGCTATCCCATGATTCCATTGAATGCATATGTGAGTACGTAACCATTTCCCCACTACTGAGTAATTAGGTTATAATGTTATTATAATAAGTATTTTTAAAATGCAATTATGATTTCAAATTATTTCCTTAAGAAAAATTCACACAAAAAAGATGATTGGCTCCAGGAAAATCAGAGAATTTTAACTCACCAAGTTCTGCACACAACTCTTCGGCCTCTGAGAAACTGTGCAATGCCTGGTCAAATATGTAACAGTGATCCTTGTATTGGATCCACTGCAACGCATCCCCTTTTGCTGCTGGACATCTTGATGAATATTTATGAGGGGATGGCTCTTTAGCTATAAAAAATTGAGACACAGTTATAAAAATGCAGAGAAAGAAGTGACTATCTTTTCCTGTTTTCATTAAATGCTACTATTTGACATTGTTCCTGTTGGTAAGAAGCTTTTAATTCAATATTCATACTACAGAAAGTCACAGTCCACAGTCTAAGAATGTACATTGTAACTACCTTTTGGTATGCCACAGTTTTCTACTTTTATTCGCATTTTATTTTAAACCGAATTTATTAACCAGTCATAAATTTTTGTTTCCTCAGTTTCTTCTGGGATATCTTTTGCTTCTGTTTAACTCTTTTTCTGGTTTGGGAACAATTTGTTCCTCTGTAGTAAGGATCATTTAAAGACAAGGGTTAATCTGACTCTGAGCTCTGTATATGTAGTGGCACATCCTGGGGGCTTTGTTCACCTGAATGTGCTCATTGATGACAATTTAATCCTAATTTGACTTACACTAAAATATTTTTAAGAACCATGCTTACAAATAAAATGTTGGTAATTTGTTTACAAAGCACAATATATCTGTACAGCAAAATCCATCTCAAGAATCAGAGTAAGTGTAGCTTCTCAGCTCTTAAAAATTTCCATGTTTTCCATTGAATTAGTTTGGTTTAGTTGTGTTTCACTATACAAGAAGGCTGTTTGTGCTTCTCACTTGGCTAGTTATTAATTTTAACAGAAGAGAGTAATAAATCCTAGAAAGTAAACAATACCGTGCTAATATCTAACCTGGTTCCAGACAGGTAATCCCAACATAAATTGTTGCTTTGTAGCAAATTCTGTATGCTCTGCATGCTCTTTAATGACTGAAAACTTTTCCTGGATTTTTCTCCACATCTTTACTTGTGGGCTTTGAGATCCTAAAAGAATGGCTGCTGTCATTAATTCCTTCTATTTCTCTACCTCCTGTTTCTCCATCTGGGTGTGATATTTTTGAACTTTAATTATTTGATTGGCTTTTGTTTCCATTCTTCCTACTGAGACCACCAGTTTGAGGTGTCAGTCTTTCTTTATGCAATCATTGGTGACACTTGGATAAATTCTGCAAGTAACTGCTGATCAAAACTCATCTGCCCAAATTCATCTGTACAAGTTGTAAGACTCACAATTCTTTATAAATAATACTGCTGATCGAGAGAGGTGTTACTAGCAGCCTCTTGATTTTACTACCTTGGAAAGATAGCTTTGGCAAGGGAAAACTGTTGACTACTCCATCATTGTCCAAGGTTTAATTATAATTGTGTTGTTTTATTAGATGCAAAACAGATTGAACACTGGCTACCACCGCACAACTAGGACTGGTGGATTTTTCTTGTCTTGCCTGTAAAGGCCTGCATTGTAATAAGTTTGTTATATTGCTCTTAAAAGAAGATGCAATTTTTCAAACTGGCCCTCAAGTTGTGGTTGAACATATTATCATTCTGTTTCATCCTATAATGTTTGTTTCTCCATTTCTGCATACTTTAACCTATCTCTCATTTATCCCAACCATTGTTTTAGAAGATTACATTGATTTCTGAACTTAATCACAAAGACAGCAATTCTTGATATCTTTATTCTTAATTATTTACTCATTCTCCCTTTCTTTTATCTGTTCATCAAGTGCTTTCTGATACTTACTTGCTTCTCTAAACATGCTTGTTTCAAGTTCTAAACATTGACTCTTTTCTTGAAGATTTTCCAGAGCAGAAAACATGGCGAGCATTGTTGTTAGCTGCTGTTACGTTGGTTCCGACTCATAGCTACCCTATGTACAAAAGTATGAAATACTGCCCGGTCCCGTTCTCACAATTGCTGGCACACCTGGGCCCATTCCACTAGCACTGCCAACCAATCTTGTTGAGGGTCTCCCTCTTTTTCGCTGACCCTCCACTTTACTAAGCATGATGTTCTTCTCCAGGGACTGGTCCTTCCTGACAATATGTTCAAAGTATGAGAGATGAAGTGTACCCATCCTGGCTTCCAAGGAGCACTCTGGTTACACTGCTTCCAATACTTATTTGTTTGTTCTTCTGGAAGTTCATGGTACATTTTTAATATTCTTCTCGAATACCATAACTCAAATTCATCAATTCTTCTAGGTCTTCCTTACTCATTGTTCAACTTTCACATGCATATGATGCTACTGAAAATACCACGGCTTGGGTCAGGTGCCCTTCAGTCCTCAAACTGAACACTTTAAAGAGATTGTATGCAGATTTTCTGAATGCAATATATCGTTTGGTTTCTTGACTGCTGTTGCAAGAGTGTTAGATCCAAGCAAAACAAAGTCTTTGACAACTTCAATCTTTTCCCCATTTATCATGATGTTATTTATTGGCCCAGGACTAAGTATTTTTGTTTTCTTTACATTGAGGTGCAACCCACACCAAAGACTGTGGTCTTAGATCTTCATCAGTAAATATTTTAAGACCTCTTTACTTTCAGTAAGCGAGGTTATATCATTTACATATCGCAGGTTGTTAACGAGTCTTCCTCCAATCCTGATGTCACGTTCTTCTTCATATATGACAACCATATGACAAGCATAGAGAACTAGAAATTTCAGAGACCAACACTGCTACCAACTTTCTGCCTACAGGTCTCTGAAGCTCTGGGGTTGTCTGCTGTCTAGTGGTCATCCTCAAGGTTTGAATTTTATTCACTAAGGGTGACCCTGAGCCCCGATCCTTGATGGAAGATGATTTTTCCTTGGATTTCAAGGATCCTGTAAGTCTGGAAAAATGCCCAAGCATTTTTAACCCACAGTTAAGCAGACTTCTTTATTATAGAACCTCTAAACCCTCTACAGGGTCACTAAAAGTTGAAACTGACTCAACATCACTTAACAATAGCAAGAGACTTTATTATGGTAAATCAACATGAAGTATTTCTAAACTTTTATGCTATGGGATACCTTTCTTAAAGGAACATCTCAGCCTTTGATCAACAGTGCTAAATGTTCTCTTTTAAGAAATCTCAAATGCTAGAGTAAAATATACCAAGTGATAACACAACTGCAAGTCTTTGGGAACAAATTCCCTAACTAGATATAATGTATTTCTTTCTAGTCACAAAATTTCAAAATTATTTTTATAAGACTTATAAACATATGTCTTGAAAAAGCCATAAATACAATTTGAATACTTTATCATGCACATCAAATATGTTTGTTATCTTTTAGTAAATTTACATTTACTCAAAATCAAGGCTTACATTTTATAGGTTTATAGCAAATAGCACCATCCTTAACAGAGTTGCATTTTTCATGTTTCCAATTTCCTTTTGGATCCAAGATAACACAGTTTCCAGGAGATTTTTGGCCTTTCCATGGGATGAAGTCAAATGTGCTACCATCAGACCATTCAAAATTTGATTCACTTCCCTGTTTTAAAAGTAGAAATAACCTAATTCCAGATGTATGCTTTCACAAAGAACAGTATACACAATCTAAGAAATATCAGAAAGAAGTGTTAATTCTTTTCTTATAAGTGAGCAGATCCTCATGTGGTAGGTTTGGATCTATCTGTAAAATCACGTTTACTTTTGACATTTGCTATGGCATATTTTAAGTGGGACATGAAACTAAGAGATAGAGTTATACTCTGTCTCTAGGCTTATTATTAAGAGCTCTGGTAGTATAGTGATTATGAGTCGGGCTGCGAACCTTAAGGTCAGCAGTTCCAAACTACCAACTGTTCCGTGGAAGAAAGAGGACGCTTTCTGCTCCTGTAAACATTTACAGACTCGGAAACCCTGTACAGGGTCTCTGTGAGTCGGAACCAACTCCACAGCACATCACAGCTATGATGAGGCTTATTATTATTAAGGATGAGTATACATTACACCTGAAATTAAATTGTGTACAAATGGCTTTCATTTGTCACAATTACAGGTTTGCCATCCCAACCTTCATATATTATCCTGACTATGTATTTGGCTCCATTTTTCGTATTAGACAGTCCATCAGGCAGCATCAAGGGCTGGAGAAAGTTAACACTTCCATGAAACTCTCACAGAAAAACTATTTTTATTAATTGAAATCTCTAATCCGAACTTGCTATCCTTTTCTTTTCACATTACCCCCTCTTTGTTCTAGTAATACTTTAAGTTAGGCTTACAGCTCTAACCTCATTAAATGGCTATGTTTTTGTATACCAGCCCTTATTGGTGGTGGTGGTGGTTATGTGCCATGGATTTGGTTCTGACTCATAGCAGCAGCCCTGCATAGGGTTTCTGAGGCTGTCAAGCTTTATAGAAGCAGAAAACCTCATCTTTCTCTTATGAGTAGCTGATAGTTTTGAACTGCTGACCTTGTGGCTAGCAGCCTAACTATGCTACTAGAGCTCCTCCAAGCATAAATATACTCATTAATAAGACTCAAATAATGACGAAGATGTGTTTACTAGCAAATGATTAACCTCAAAAGGTGTTTCTGTCTCAGGGAAATGTAGGAAGACAATAAACATTAGTCCTAACATGTTTTAGGAGTCCTGGTGTGGCGCTATAGGTTAAGCACTTGCTAACCACCATGTCAATGGTTCAAACTCGTCAGCTGCTCCTCAGAAATCTTAAGGTCACTATGAGTCAGAACTGACTTAGCAGCACTTATTAAGCAACAAAACGTGCAAAGAATTTTATTTTCTATATATGTTTTTGATTAATCTTCACTATAATCCAATCTTAAGGTAACTATTATCCCAATTTGTTTATGAGGAAATAAATTTGTGATGGTTAAATAACTTGATCATGATTACCCATTTAATAATAACAACAACATGTGCTAAGACTTGCCATTGTTATTGAAATTCATGTTTGTTTCTTTATTCTTTGTTGGCTCTGTATGATAAACAACAGACTGAAAACCACAAAGTTGGTTGCTAGAGCCCACCAGCCATTCTGCAGGAGAAAGATGAGGCTTTTTGCTCCCACAAAGATGTACAGCCTCAGAAACCCTATACTGGGACGCTATGAGTTGGAACCGACTCTACGGCACTTAACAGCAACAACGACATCCTCATTTCATTAGCTTTCCAACTGGTTTGCCCTAAGTAATTTATAGTGTTGTTGTTGAGTTATTTATTCATTTGGCTGTGTCTTTGACAGCTGAAGTTTCAGGCCATTTGTCCTGGGGTAATTTACAAATATAAAATTTTTATTTGTAGTTTCAGTACTGTGAATTACTTCATACAGCTCTTCTACCCATAGGTTTTGTAACTCCCACCAAACAACATTTTTGCCCGCAGAGTCTGGGTAAGAAAAAGGTGGGAGAAGATGTTGATAGGATTATATGATTCTGTTGTGAGTGGTTAACTGAGTTAACTGTGATTGTAAAAACTTCAAACTCTAACATGTACAAAATGAGCCCTCCCCAAAGCAGAAGTGATATATGTTTTTGGATCCTGAGATGCCCTGTGCAGGGAGGAGCAGCAGTGGAACCAAGAGCCAGAGCATGAGATAGAGTGGTAGGCTTTCAAGTAAAGTAAAGTGATTTTGGACAGGAGATTTGCTTGCAGAGTTGGGTGTGCCTGTAAGTACTTAACTGGGGCAGCTAGAGTCTAGTGTCTTCAGGCTGAAACCTATGGTGGAGTGGTGTGCCCTGTGGGCATTTATTCGCAACCCCAAGAGAGCTTTGTAGCATTGCCAGAGCAGGGCAGGTATCCTTGTGTGATGCAGTAGGTTAAGCACTGGGTAGTTAAACACAAGGTTGGTGGTTCAAACCCAGCAGCTTCTCCTTGAAACTCTATACAGGGTCACTTGAGTCAGAACTGATTCAATGGCACAGCACAATAACAATACACTACAAATAGTGTAAACATAATTTTTATATGTGCAAGGAATGAAAAAATTCACATGCCTTGCTTTATTTCAACATTTGCCTCTTTATTGTAGTGTGGAATCAACTCTGCAATATTGCCAAGGTATGCCTATACTCCGAATTAATATTTTTTGCTATTATTTTTAATCCTCAAAGTAACAGGTTTGAAAAATTTCTAGAAAACCAATAAGGCCAAAAATAACAACAAAATAAATTTATGATTTGTGACATTTATTTAATCTTTGTTGTTGTTAGGAACCATTGAATCGGTTGATTCACAACGATCCTATATAGGGTTTCTAAGGAGCAATTGGTGGGCTTGAACCACTAACTTTGTGGTCAGCAGTCCAGTGCTTATTCTACTGTTTCACACCAGGACTGCAGTTAGTCTTTACTCTTACTTAGTTGTTGTTGTTAAGTGCCATCGAGTTGGTTCCGACATAGCAACCCTGTGTAAGGTTTCCAAGGAGTGATTGGTGAGCTTGAACCACTGGCCTTGTAGTTTAAATGGCTTTTCAGTCTGGCATATTAACTCACAGCACCACACCAGGGCTCCACTCTTACTTTACACAAGCATATATTACACAAGTATATATTACACAAGCATATATTTTAAAACAACAGCAACAAAACACTGATAATATGTGACTAATTAGGCTATAGATTAACACACACAAGAGTATAAGGTATGCTTACATCATGACTTGATAGCCCAACCCACAATGGGAACCCGTCACGTTTTGCGATGTCTTCCAGAAAGAGCTGGTCTTTTTGGTCATGAACACTTGCCAAATGACCTCCACTTTGAGAACACAAGTTCAATGCTTCGTACCATGTTACCTTTTTTTGAATAACATTGTAAATACCATCTTTATGAGGAATAAATTGAGGCAGGGTTCTATTATATTCTTCCTTGTAGTCAACTATAATGTTAAAATACAAAGCATTAGTGACTATATTGAAATTATTCAAAATATATATTTTGGGTAAGACTAGACATGCAATTATTTCCAAAGTTAAATAAAATTGGGCTTTTTATTAATAAGGGAAATAAAAAATACTTTATTTTTTATTGTTGTGTGTTGTCAAGTGCTGTAGAGTCAGTTCCAATCTATAGCAACCCTGTAAAGATGAGGCTGTCTATTCCTGCATAAAGACTACAAATCTTTACAGGAATACACAGCCTCATCTTTCTCCCATGGAGTGGCTGGTGGATTTGAACTACCAACCTTGTGGTTAGCAGCCTAACACCTAACTCACAGCACCAGGAAGGTTCCTTTAGACATATAAGGTCTTAAATAATTATAGTTGGATAGCTGATTTTAAAAACTATACAAACATAGTTTCATTTAAGGAGCTCACGCAGTAGTTGTGAATAGAAAACTACAACACCTGGAATAAAGGAGAAGCAATTAAGTACCGGAATATGTAAAACTGACCAGAGAAACTGATTCATTGAAATCAGAGAAGTCAGGAAGCTTGATTAAGCCTGGAGGGCTAGGTGAGATTAGGAAGAAAATATAAAGCATAAAAAGGTGCAAATATGAGAACTGAGAAACAGATGTGTACCTAGCAAGATTAGGGACCATAAATGGCAGCTTGGAGAAGGCCTTGAATTTTAGAATAGAGACTGATTTTTAAAAGTCTCAAAAGATTACACAGACTCAACTGATAGTTGATGACTGACAAGTAAGTCCATGGAGATTGTTAATGAACATGGTGCTTCAGGAAGCTATTCTGGAAGCACCATGAAGGGAAACGTCAGCCAGGATGAAACTGAAATGTAGGCTCTGTGTCGTCAGAGAGCTCAGAGAAGAGCTCTGAGAGCTCACTGGTTACAAGTCAGGTTGCTAACCTCAAGGTCAGCAGTTCACAACTACCAGCAGTTCCATGGGAGAAAAATGAGGCTTTCTGCTCCCGTAAAGATTTCCAGCCTTGGAAACCCTATTGCAGGGTTACTATGAGTCAGAACTGACTCAGTGGCACATAACCTCCAGAACAGAGTGGCAGTAATAAAAGTTTTAATTTGGGAAATAATCAAAATCAACATGCATATTAAATAGATTTATTTAAGGCATTAGATTGGGAGACACTCATTTTTTTTCATCTGGAATGTCAAAACTCTACCTACATATACATTCTTGTTTCTATAAAATATCCATCCTTCAAGGCCCAACCAAATTTTATCTCCTCCTCGAGGCATTTTTCAGTTATTTCTGTTCTCATAGATCTCTTTAGGCTTCCCCTAAAATTGAAGTGTGTGCCAAACAACCTATGATTAACCTACATATAACAATGATAAAGAATCTAATGTTATCTCCCTGACAGTATTTTACTCCTTGAGGTCAGAGACAAGGACACCACGGACCATGTCCTATTCTTCCTCCATATCCTCTCCAGAACTGCACTGCACATAGAACTGAATATAAAGGAGATATTTAAAAAATAAATTGCATGATTCCCACTAGTGAAGCTACTAAGAAAAAGATGCTTACTAAGCAAGGATGGGGAAAAGTTATATTCTCTTTCCCTGGAGTGGAAATCCTACATTAGCACACTTACCCATTTCAATTTTACAAGCAATAATGCTGTGCTGGTTAAAATAATGTCTTTCTCTAAAAGAACTAAAAGTTTGAAAATCCCAGAGGCCATCAGTTCTCAAACCAGCAAAAAACTTGTCATTCTTTATAGTTGGTCTTCCTGCTCTCCAGTTTGTATATGACAGCATGGTCTTATCCGACCACATGAGAGAATCATCTAGAGAAGAAACCATTTTACTCTGGTTAGATATTAAATCAGGATTTGAATTACAGTTCAGAGGCTAACAGTATATCATGCTTATTTTATTTTTAATTTAGGAAATATGATTACAAACACAAAAATTTAAATTTGCCTTTGTTATTTTTACAACCCACAATTTCTCTTACATGTTATTAATAAGCTTTAATTGCAATGTCAATTAATACATTTTTTAGAAGGAATCATTTATATCATATTACAAAACTAGATAGAAATATCTTCTCTAGATCTAAACTGTGCACATTTATGGTCAATCGATTTTGCTGATGTTATTGATTTTTGACAAGGGCACCAGACCATTCAGGCAGAAAAGAGTAGTTTTTTCAGCAAATGGAGCTGGGGCAGCTGGATACCTACAGGCAAAAGAATGAAGCTGAGCTCTTTCTGGGCATTATACACAAAAATGAACTCAAAACAGATCATAGATGTAATGTAAGAGATAAAGTGATAAAACCCTTAGGAAAAAAACGTAAGGAGTAAATCCTCATGAAGGTGAACTAGGCAAAGTCGTCTTTGACATGTATAAGCTATAAAAAGTTTTAAAATATATAAATTTAGCTTAATCAAAATTAAAAACTTTTGTGCTGAAAATATCATCAAGAAAGTGATGAGAAAATATTTGCAAATTGTGTTTGACAAGGGACTTGTATCCCGTATATATCAGGAACCCTTACAACTCAAGAATAGAAAGCAAATAACTCAATTTAAAAATGGCCAAATGATGAGAATAAATATTTCTACAAAGGTGACACACAGATGGTTAATGAGTACATAAAAATATTCTCAAAATCATTAGCCATCACAGAAATACCATGAAAACCTCAAAGAGAAACCACTTCACAATCATACTGTTCTTGTTGTTAAGTGCTGTTGAGTCAGTTCCAACTCACAGTGACCCTGTGTAGGGTTTCTGAGGAGCAACTGGCGGGTTTGAACCACAGATGCTATGGTTAGCAGTCCAGTACTTATTCTGCAGCACCACACCTGGGGTTGTACAATCACGCTAAGATAGCTATAATTAAAAAAGATATCAAATGTTCTTGTTGTTAAGTGCCACTGAGTGGGTTCCGATTCATAGCTACCCTGTATAGGGTTTCTGAAGAGAAGTGGCCGGTGAGCTTGAACTGCCAACCTTGCAGTTCAAACCGACCTTGCAGTCGAATGCATTAACCTGCAGCGCCATACCAGGACTCCAGTGTTGGTGAGGATAATAGATAAATTAGAACCTATATGCACTATTAATGGAATAAGAAATGGTATAACCACTTAGGAAAACAGTCTGGCAGTTCTTTGAAAAGTTAAGCAAACAATTACCATACAATCCAGCAATTTCGCTCCTAGACATATACCCCAAAGAAATGAATACAAATGTCCACATAAAAAACTCGTACACGAATATTCACAGTAGCATTATTGGTAATAGCAAAAAAAGTCAAAGAGAAAAAATTCAAATGCCCATCAACAGATGTAAAGATAAAATACGGTTTAAATTCATACAAAAAATATTGTTCAGCCATAAAAAATAACAAAGTACTGATACATACTACACATGGGTAATCCTTGAAAACATTAGGCAAAGTGAAAGAAGTCAGTTATAAAAGACAATGAGGATAAGATTCCACTTATATGAATTGTCTAGATAGGGTAAATTCATATTGAGAGAAGGCAGATTAATGAATTCCCGGAGGTAGTTTGTGAGAAGAATGACAGGGATTGCTTAGTGGTATGATGGTTCTTCTTTGGTTGCTTCTGGAATTAGACAGTGGTGATGGTTGTACATGATTTGGAATATACTAAAAATAGTAAATTGTGTACCTAAACATGGTTAAAATGATAACTTTTATATTATGTGAATTTCCTCTCAAAAAAAGTAAAATATGACTTAAAAAAAATTATAGTATTTTAAGGAGGGATGCCTAAAACATGCATAACCTAAATCTTAGCCCTGAATTGAAATTATGTGTGAAACATCAGAACCATATTGTTTTAGCTGCTGAAATGCTCTTATGAGAATTCCCATTGACATTAAAGCTTCTCATTAAACCCTTTTTGGGTTGTTGTTGTTGTTAAAGCTGTCGAGTCGATTCCGACCCATAGCGACCCCAAGTGTATGCTTTTGATAGTTTTAATTTATTGTATCTACTACGCTACCAGGGCCCCTTTGTATACAACAAACCAAGGTTATAAACCCAAATGTGCAATATTAGTAGAAGTCCAACTCTATTCTTGCTCATCTCACATGCTTAGAAGAGATATAAAGTAAATATTGGAGATTTATATGGAATGTGGTCATCTTTAGCTAATGTTGAGTTGTTAGGATGGAGAGTAGAGAAAGGAAATTATTTTCCACCATTGAAATCTAAGCTTGATAGTAAAGGTATGTTAATGGCAGAATAAATACCCCCAAATTGTCTTTGTATTTATATAAGTTGTGCAAGTACAAATTACATTTTAGTATATTGATTAAACACATCAATACTGTCTTACATGCTAGTAGAACTATATTTTATAACTTAATAAATATGAAACATGAGTATAAACATATAATAAATATGAAACATGAGTATAAACAGAGCAAAAGATTTACAACTTACTTTCATAAGTGATACCCAGAAATACCCATGAAACCACATAATTGAAGTGCAGAAGTTGCTCAAGGACAAAGTTATTCTCTTTTTCATCTCGAATACTCAAAATACGTGATTTTGGATCTGTTAAATACAAATGTCAATAATCTTAGTAATTACTTATCTATATACTTCATATTTTTTACAGCTTAAAAACACTTGATTCTCCCAGTTTAAAATATTACAAAACTCAAGTGATAGTGGGAAATTTGAACCATCCACGGCCATCTAGTTGATTCCAACTCATAGTGACCCTACATAGGGTTTCTAAGGCTGTAAATCTTTATGGGAGCAGAAAGCCTCCTCTTTTTCACTCAGAGCATTCAGTAGATTCAAATTGTTCACCTTGTGGTTAGCAGCTCAATGTATAATCCAGTATGTTACTAGGGCTCTTTAGGGGATTGGTGGAGGTGGTTATGTGCCATGGAGTCGGTTCCAACTCATAGTGACCCTGTACAGGGTTTCTGAGGCTGTAAATCTTTACAGGAGCAGAAAGCCTCATCCTTCTCCCCTGGAACAGCTGGTAGTTTCGAACTGCTGACCTTAAGGTTTGCAGCCTGATTCGTAACCGCTATGCTACCAGATACATAACTTAAAACTATGTCAATGCACTAAAATGAAGAGGTTAAAGAGTCCACAAACATTTTTCATGATAAACTTGGTCTTAAATTACAGTGGAAAACTAGTAGCTGATTAAAGAGATTGAAACACTGATCTATGTCATTTTCCTCTTTTAAAGTCTGTTTCCAAACTGCTATCAAGTTACTTTCGACTCATATAGACCATTGTTGTGTAGTTGTTAAGTCCCGTCGAGTTGGTTCCAACTTATAGTAAACCTATATAGGGTTTCCGAGGAGCGGCTGGTGAGTTTGACCCACCAATCTTGCAGTTCAAACCACAAGGAGTGCATATCCTACACAAGTTTCTCTCTATATAAATATTCAAGCTAATAAATAGTTTGCTTAGGAAGGCAGGATAAGTGCCCAATGCTTACCAATTTTCAGAATAATGAATTGCTTTCCTAACATTCTCCAAAGATGACCAACAAAAATTTTGTTTCTTAGTGCTGGAGTGTTTTGTTATTTTTTGATGTGTTTGAATCCAGTGCAGTTATTAACCTTACTATCACTCTGTTTGTGCTATCTTTGGCTAGTGGGGACCTCTTTAATTGACTCCTGAGCCATTTTGAGATAACCCTGTTTTCATGTGCTATGGAGTCAATTTCTACTCATAGAGCTACTATGTGATGGTGTAGAACGTCCCTACAGGGTGTTTCTTAGGCTGTGTCTTTATGGAAGATTGCCCGCTCTTTTCTCCTGTGGATCCACTAAGTGGGTTTGAACTGCCAACAGTTTGGTTATTAGCAACTAACCATTGAGCCATCAGGGATCCTTTGAGACAATCCTAGTAATCTTTAATAACCTCTAGACATTCTGGTATATTTTATAAAATGCCCATGTTCATCTGGTGAAACGTGGATTTCTATTAAGTATAACTGTTTCTTTGTAGCGTATTTCAGCTTT
The DNA here is from genome assembly GCF_000296735.1 of Chrysochloris asiatica. Taxonomy (NCBI): domain Eukaryota; kingdom Metazoa; phylum Chordata; class Mammalia; order Afrosoricida; family Chrysochloridae; genus Chrysochloris; species Chrysochloris asiatica. The sequence goes on along the minus strand of NW_006408699.1, from coordinate 2,851,370 downwards.
TGACCAATCAAAACAACAACCTAGCTCTAGTTTCACTTTACCCACAGTCTAGCTAAATTAACCATCCTAATTCTCTGCTCCATAAAGCCATTTATTTTCCTTGTTAAGTATAATCATATTATTTACACACACAAAGGCAAAAAGGTAAATCAGGTCTCTAAAGGTTGGATTAAGAAGAGGTTACCCCCTATTATGCCTTCCATTTTGACAAAACATAAAATTTAATACTTTGTGGTTGACAGTGTAGAAATTAGGAGATGAATATTTTTGAGACGACTGTGAAATGCTTACTAGAAATGTTCGTTCATATAACACATTCAAGTGAGGTTTTGGCTTTTGCTGTTTTTTAAATGAGCATAATGCAACATACCATGGCAGTATAATACACTTACTTAGTTTCTGGCATTGAGAATGAACTTCATCTTGTATATCTGCCAAATGTCGACTCTTAGCTATCATGAAATTGTAGCAACAATTCTGAAATGGTATCCATGGAGTATTTAGAACAGGAGATGGACACTTAACATTTTTAACTGGTTTGATCTCTTTTTCAGTTTCATCTAGAAAAAGAGTTAATGGTAAGAATTCTAATTCCAGATATAATGCATAGTTATTAGGACTTGATTTATAGGCATCATTTAGGAAGTCCAGAAATAAATGACCCAGTGATGCTTGTTCTCTCTGTTTATACAGTTATTTGTATAGTGTAATCTTTTAATATTAACACTGGCTTTCTATAGGGAGAGTATGATTTGACATAATTTTTTGCCCTTGCTATGGAGTAGAAAAATATTAAAAATGAGGTGCTATTAGTTTAAATGCAGTTTCTATCTTTTTGCTCAACCAAATTTCAAGTACAAGTGGCCACTTCAGAGGACTTATACAGACATATTAATAATAGGCTTTTTAACTATCTAATCATAACTTTGAAAGTCCATTTTTAGGTTTTGATTACTGACATCTTCACTAATTCTAAAGGAATATATTAATGGAGTGCTTGGTGTTTTATATAAATTACTGCTTTCACCAAAGCAAGCAGAAACATCATCTAAAACCTGGCATCTAGTCTGATTACGGTCTTAAAAACAATTGGATGATAAGGCTATGCGTTCAAGAATGACATGCACATAGATACGCTCTAGTCAATGTATACCATATTGGGTTAATATATAGTAGAGATAAAGATCTCTCTCAGCTTACAACTCCCTTTCCCTCTGAATTTGTCCTATTTAGTCTGGCTAACAGCCTACTAGCTGAGCTATTTCTGCCATCTTGTGAAGTGATGTTGTTTTTTCCACCACAAACCTACCAATGTGGGTCTATAGCAACCATAAAACCACCTTGCTCTGATTGGACTAGTGATGGCATCTCTAACACAATGGAGTCATTAGAGTCTAAGAATTTGAAAACGTGCATTCAGAGATGCTCAATCAACTCCAGTCTGAAAACTGAACTGAAAGCTTCAGGGTAACCATGTTATATCACATGCAGAGAAAATATAAAGAGAAGAGTGCCAATCACAGAGAGAAATACATGATACGTGGAAGAGAGTATCATCAGGCTGCTAAGTCCCATTCAGTTCCTGATTCCTATTTTCCACAAGGCTCAGTTCTATTGCCATGTTGTTTGTTAAGTGTTAAGTGCTTTGTTTGTTGTTAAGTGCTGTTGACTGAGTGTTCTAAATTTCTCTTTTGATTTTAGCTAGTTTGAATTGGTTCCTGTTACATGAAACCAAATGGGTTTTAGTGGCCCAAAAGAATGTTAACTGCTGATGATAAGAATTGAAGAATTCTCACAAATATCAATTTTTTATAAGGATGTAAACACAAAATATATACAAAGGGACTTCAAAAAGTCTGTGGAGAAGCAGAATGTCAGTTGTCATCTGACTTAAAGACACGTCTGAATAACATAATGGCAAACATTTTCACATATAATAATTCTACTTAAATACAAAGTTTTACAACAAAAGGAAGATGATCATATACTTCTTATGATTCTAAAACCAGATTTCACTAAAAATTCTACTATTCGTGAGATGATAGAAATTTAAGAATGAATATATTTAAAATTAGTATACTTCCTGCATAGTAGCAAATAGCGCCTGGTTGATTATCATTGCATTCAAATGTTTTCCAGAATCCATCAGTGTCTAATATTACACAGTCTTCATGCTGTTCATTATTTTCAGCCCAACGACTAAACTGTAGATGTTTCCCATCAGACCAACCAAAGTTGAGTTCATCCTGTAAGCAGTGAAAATACATGTCAAGTGGTAATGTTGTTGTTGTAGTTAAGTGCCATCAAGTTGGTTCTGACTCATAGCTATCCTGTGTAGGGTTTTCAAGGAGCAGTTGGTTAACAGTCCAGTACTTACTTACCTGATAGTGACACACCAGGACTCTCAAGTGGCAATATTTCCTGCCATTTCCCTGGTGTTACTTTGATCCTCATGGTCAATCTAATAGCTCCCTGTATGATGCAAAGGGTTTGTATTCGACAACTAACTGAAATGTTGGTGACTGAATTCACCTATGAATCTGAACTGACTTGATAGCACTTAACAACAATGTTCATGTTATGACTCACCTAGCCAGGCCTTCTTAATTTCCTCAACTTTTCTGTACTTTCACTTCTAAGTGTAGATTGAGCCACTACCATAGCCACCCTGTAGGCTTTATATCATCCAGGACCACTGCTCCTCAGACACTGTAAATATGCTTTGGTTCAGGCCAACGTCATTTCCTGCTTGAATGCCAACAAGAAACTGATTTCCCTATCTCTAAACTTCTCCCTCCTTCCTTACTGTTTGTCCAGTAAGTAAAAATCTGTCCAGCAAGTAAAAGTTTGTCCAGTAAATAAAAATTTATTAAGTAAAAATCTGATATTTTTTTACTGTCTTGCTAAAATTCTTTCAGTACTTTTTCATCCCTTTTACTGTAAAGTTTTATTTATACCTTGTCTTGTTTCAATGATTTATAAAAGCTGCTTATAAAGACACATAATAAACAGTGACACAGAATATGAGGGGCTTCAAAAAAGTCACAGAAAAATTCATTATATTTTAATTCCATTTCACACAAACTTGTGGAAGCCCCTTGGTATACTAAAATTAAGAATGAAAAATCATTAAAATGGGGGATGTTTATAAAACAGTAGATCCCCAATTCTAGAAATTCCCAATTTCTAAAAATAGAAAAATAAAGATATATACTAAAATACCATATTTATCTCTAGATAAGTCCTGGTGTGATGGTGTGGGTTACTGTGCTGGACTGCAGAGTTGGTTTGAACCTAAAGGTCGGTGGTTCAAGCTTACCAGCTGCTTCTTGGAAACCCGACATAGGGTCACTGTGGGTTGGAACCGACTCGACGGCACTTAACAACAATAACAACTGGGATTATAGGTGATTTTAATTTTCTTCTTTTAACTTATTGCATCTCATGAATTTTCCACAATGACATTATCACTTTTGTTTCAAAAGGTTCTAGATGAAGGGACTTGATCTGGGGGTAAGTTTTTGATGATTCTGAGGCTCAGGGAGACTATTTTTTTCAAGTACTTCCTAAATATCACTTCTTTGAGTTGAATTAGTAAATGCTGGTAGTAAGCCCCCCACATTTTTCCAAAGATAATATTTCCTTCTGAATCTATCTGAAGTTTTCTCATTCATTCTCCAGTTCAGTTCTGGGTTGGCGCTAGGACTAAATTGTTTTTAAGTACATTTTCTGCATACATCTTGGAATAATGTGGGTTATCCTAAGCTATGCATGGTAGAATTTGCTTCATAATAGAATGATTCTTCTCTCCTACTTTGCCAATTAAGAAGCCTAGGTGGTGCTGTGGGTTAGGCATTGGACTGCTAACTCTAGGGCTGTTGGTTCAAACTCATTAGCTCATCCATAGGACACAGATGAGGCTCTCTGCTCCCCTAAATATTTGCAGTCTTTCAACTCTATAGCAGTAGGTTTGGTGGTTTGGTGCCAATTACTCACTTTTCAAGATTGGATTAGGAATACTGGTCTACATGATACTTAGCTAACTAGGGTTGTACAAGTTGTTACTGTACAAATGCAGAGAACAATCTATCTATGTAATGGCACACCCATGTAGTATACAATGTATGCACACTTATATGCAGGCCCTGTATCTACCCTTCAATGGATTTCAGTTGGGTAGTGTCAAATTATTACATAGAAGACTAATAAAAGTAGCAAAAATGACTGACGATGCCAAGAAGATGTTTAGTTAGTTGCCACTGACTTGATTGCAACTGATGGCGATCCCCTGAGTGAGAGAATGGCTTCACAGGATTTTCCAGGCCGTGCCAATTCAGAAGCACACTGTCAGCCCTGTTTTCTCAATTACCACTTGGTGAACTTTCAGTTAGCAGTTTAGTGCTTAACAGTTTGTGCTACCTAGAGACTCCGCAAAGAGAAATACTACAGCTTTGTAAAAAACATTCTCCAGTTAATGACAGTCAAAGCTTCAGTAGCACAAACATTCCTGTTCACATTACAGGTGCCTGGTTTGTATTAAAGAATTAACAAGAAAGTAGCATTCTTTGCCAAATTGAGACCAATGAGAAATACCACAGACATCTATCCAAGATCAGTGTTTGAGATGTAATGAAACACTATTCTAATTCCTTTTCATTGGGGCTTAATTTCACTCTGCTGACTCTGAAAAGGATGAAAAGGCCTTTTCAAAAACATCCACTTCAGTCACCATCTAATTTTTCTAATTCTTCCCTTCTCATTTTTTCACTGGCTGAAGAGATATGGAAGCTCCCAATTTCAATTCAGCCTATCATTGGGATAAACAAAAAGAAGTGCTTATATATACGTATATATATATATATATATATATTTACTAGAGCTTTTTCTTCATCTAAAAAAATAAAGCAAAAGATCTTTCAATAGTGAAAAGATAATTCCTACTAAAACCTACATCCCCCAGTATATGAACTTACTGGAGGAAGATTTTAAGATCTCCCATTTCTTATATAGTCTGCTATGAGAGATGCTAAGCAAAGTGAAAAACATCATATTTCATAGCCAATCCTGGTAGTTGGGACTGGATACTTACATCTTGACTGGAGAGTCCAATCCATAAGGAAGAGTTTTGCAGGACAGTCTGCACGGTTAGGAATGCCTGCTGGTAGGGGTCTGTGATGCTCACCAGGTGCATGTTATATTTCAGACATTCCTTTAGTGCATCGTACCAAGTCAGAGTTTTCGGGATTATTTTATACAGATTGTTTAGATATTTCACAGTTTCTGAAGTATTCTGCAAGGTCTGTTGGCTTTCAATTTCTGTATGTTAAAGCAAAACAAACACACAAACAAACTCAACTTGACAAATTCTGAGACTCCCCCCCACCCCTCAAATTTCTACTTATACTAATCTACCTATGTATTTATTTATTTTAGGTCTTGGGTAAAAGAACTAGGTATATCTTCTGTAAAATGCTTGAGCTACAACAATGTCTTCTAAAATTAGCACAAAATTCTGCTTAATTGGTCTGATTTGGAAAGGAGTAAAACTGTGAATAAAAATAGTCTGCTAAAAGATTACCATTTTAGGTTGGTGCCAACTGTTTTCTTTATTCCAACTGCTTCTACAAGGGAAGGTATTAGGTGTCCCCTTACACAGCTTTCATCTGAGAGAGCTAACATGAAAAAAAAGGTAGTACCAGCCTTAAAGCCATATATTTGAATTATTGATTTACAATACTTCTCTGAGTTAACCAGATACTAAAAACTGTGGGACAAATGGATAAAGATGAATTTACCATCAAAGTTCCTCAAAGATACTTGGAATGCTCTAACTCTAGAGTTACAGATTGAATATACATATGAGGGGACTTCAAAAAGTTCATGGAAAAAATCCATTATCTTTTCATTTCAATTTCTATAATCTTTTTGAAGTTCCCTTGTATATATACACATATATATATGACTTTTCCATACAAGGCATCAACCTGTGAGATGTTTTTTCTCATCATTGTTTAAAGGTATCCTAGGTTTTTGGCTCTTCTTGGTCTATGCATGTAGCATGGCTCTCCAGTGATGCTTGTTGAATCCTCACTGATTAATATTACCACATCTATGCAGCCCAGCTGTTCCATGGGAGAAAATGGAGGCTTTCTGCTCCTGTAAAGATTTATAGCCTCGGAACCCCTGTGCAGGGTCACTATGAGTCGGAACTGACTCCACGACACATAACCACCACCAAGCAGCCCACAATTGACCCTCTACTCAGAAGTGATCTTCTTGCTCTAGAGAATTTTCAAAGCATGTGTACACTGTAACTGAGGATTGCCACATGCCTTGTAGTCATTTCTATAGAGATCTTAGCTCCTTTAGCAAGCTCCTTCTGGACCATGATCTGAACATATTTATATTCCTAAAACATTTAGTATTGCTATTGCCCATTGTGGGGGCTTAGTTAGATCTGTTTGGACAAATCTGACTTGGTGGGTTGGAGGAAATGGTTCCAGTTTTAATGAAATGGACATTCCTTTCATAATCAAAAGTGTTTTGTCCCCAAGTGGCACTGTAAGTCCTTGATAAATCAGCAGTCAAACATCTTTCTAGTTATAGTTATTCTAAGGCTACTTGAGGTTCTGGCATCCATTAGTTTTTTTAAGGATCTCTGGCCATATAGTGAGTTATGTATTGTGCTGCTAACCACAAGGTCAGTAGTTCAAACCCAGAAGCTGTTCTGTGGGAGAAAGATGACGCTACCTACTCCTATAAAGATTTATAGTCTCAGAAACCCAAAGACGCAGTTCTACTTGGGCTGATAGGGTTGCTGTGAGTTATAATCCTCTCAGTGGAAGTGGGTGAGTTCGTTATTTTTAGAATTCTATTTTTTAAAAATCTGTTATGTCACATTTTAAAAATAAAATCAACCCAAATATTTTAAGTACTGGGAATATTTATTTAAAGTTTTCATTACATGTCAAAGTATTTAAACAAAAACAAAAACAAAAAAACCCCAGAAATATTTGTTAAAAACTCATGTGATCCATGAGTAATAATTTATTACTTTAAAATCTTTGGATGTATGAAAGATTCTGATTTTAAACAATGAATTTTACTTTTATTTAGATTAGAGAAATGCATAGACAGGGATCTGGTCCTAAAGCTTCACATATTTTACCACTTAAATCAATTGAAAAAAAAAAAAAGAGGTTTCTTATTCCCTTTCCCATGATAGAAAGTAAAATCTATAAAATACTCGAGTAGAAAGGAGAATAAAAATCAACCCTTACTAGCCACCAATAGACAACCACTATTCTCATATCCCTTCAGATACTTCATTTTGATGCTTAATTAACTACAGTAATTATGCTGGAAAAAATTAAATTCCATTTGGGATAATCTAACTCACCAAGCTAATTTGGACTTAACCAAATTGAAATTTTATAAAAGGCTACATAATAAGAAATCAATATGAGTTAATGTATAAGATATTTCTGGGGAAAAAAAAAGCTATACAAATGTAACAACATATTGTCATATGTTAACAAGACAATAATTATATTTTTAAGAAAAGGCTCTAGTAAACATAATTAACCAGACAATAATCTATACCTGAATACTTCTGACAAAGAGAAACAGTGTTATGTTCAGTGCAGGAAGTAAAATTCCACGTCCCGGTGAAAGGTGACTTTTGAAGGTTGAGCATTAGAGTGCAGTCGTAATAGGACTCATCATCAAAAATCTAAACAAAAAAGTAGATATGTACAAGGAATCTTAAAACTAACAGTCTGAAGATTCTGTTATGAAAACTTTAACTCCATATTGGATTTTTCTTCCTGTAAAGAATTCCATGAAGAAGATTACCTTAAAATTACGAAGAAAATTCTGATAAACTTTCAAAGATGGAGAAAGAGCAGTTAACTTTAGAGATTACAAAACCGTGGCAATATTAATAGATATATATCAAAACAGAAAAATTCTGAGAATAAGAAAAAAAATCATAACTTCAGTAATATTTAAAACTCTGTGATCAGTCATGAGAGTTCAAGTAATAAAAAAAAGTAATGATGAATTCAATTCAATTAGATGCATGTAAACTTTTTATAATGAAAAACTGGGTACCACACAACAGTTTGGACATATTGTCAGGAGGGAACAGTCGCTAGAGAAGGATGTCATGCTGGGTAAGGTGGAGGGTCAGAGAAAGAGAGGAAGAACCCCAACGAGATGGATCAGTCAGGTGGGATCATTGATGGCGTCAAGTGTGGCAGCGGTAGTGAGGTTGGCCCAGGATCGGACATTGTTTCGTTCTGCTGTGCATGGGGTCGCTATGAGTCGGTACTGACTCGATGGCACCTGACAACAACAACAACTCAACAGAAAATACACCTTAAAGCTTTGACCCTTTACTAAACCCACTGCCTTTAAGTACTAGTGACTATATAAGCCTCCAAAAACAAAACAGGAAATTATCTACATTTTTCTCTCTGGTCACAGATCAATAATACTAGAAATAAAAAAAATTCAAAGTCTATTGTTCCTATACTTTTTGTTGTTGTTGTTGTTATGTGCCGTGGAGTCGATTCCAACTCATAATGACCCTGTACAGGGTTTCCGAGGCTGTAAATCTTTAGGGGAGCAGAAAGCCTCATCTTTCTCCTGCAGAACAGCTGGTAGTTTCGAACTGTTGACCTTGTAGTTCGTACTTGTGGATTATGATGATCCAACTAGGAAACCAAGTAAAATAGAGTGAAGTACTCTGAAAAGTAGTAACAGCTTTTAGTGAGATGGATGCCTATTGTCACAGTTATCTAATGCTACTATAACAGAAATGCTACAAGTAGTTGGCTTAAATAAACAAATTTATTTTTTCATAATTTAGGTTGTTAGAAGTCTGAATTCAAGGTTCTAGGGGAAGAATTTCTTTCTCTGTAAACTCTGGTGGAAGGTCCATGCCTCCATGTGACTTGGCATCAATCTCCCCCATCTCTACTTTATATCTCAAAATGGATTGATTTAAAACACATTCTACACTAATCCTGCCTCATTAAATAGTAAAGGAAATACATTCAAAAATTAGATTATAACCACAGGCGTAGTGGTTAGGAATTACAAGACACTTTTTGAAGACACATTTCAATCCATAACATTCCGCCCTTTGTAATGATTAGGGGCCATGATGTTGATTCTAATTTATGGTGACCCACTGTGCAACAGAATAAAACACTAATAGTCATGCACCATCTTCACAGTGTTTCCTATATTGGAGCCCATTTATTTTGTAGCCACTGTGTTGACCTATATCATTGAGGATCTGACTCTTTTTCACTGACCCAATACTTTACCAAGAATGATGTTCTTTTCCAGAGATTGTTCCTTTCTGACAACATGTCCAAAGTACGTGAGATGAAGTCTCTCTGTCTTCCCTTCTAAGGAGCATTCTGATTGTACTTCTTTCAACACAGAATTGCTTGTTCTTCTGCCAGTCAATGGTATATTTAAGGTTCTTCACCAACATCATAATTAAAATTCATCAATTCTTCAGTCTTCCTTATTCATTGTCCAACTTTCTAATGCATATGAGGTGTTTTGAAATACTATGGCTCGGTTCAGGTGCTCCTTAGTTCTTAAAGTAACATTTTTGCTTCGAAACTCTTCAAATTGATCTTTTGCAGCAGTTTTACCAATGCAATATGTCATTTGATTTCTTGACGGCTGCTTCCATGGGTGTTGATTGTGGAGGCAAGTAAAATGAAATCCTTGACAACTTCAATCTTTTCTCCATTTATCATGATGTTGTATATTGGTACAGTTGAAGGATTTTTTTTTTTTTTTCTTGATGCCAAGGTGCAATCCATACAGCAAGCTGTAGTTTTTGAACTTCATCAGCAAGTGCTTCAAATCCAGTTCACTTTTAGAAAGGAAGGTTGAGTCGTCTGCATGTGGCAGATTATTAATGAGCCTTCCTCCAACCCGGATGCTGAGTTTTTCTTCATATAGTTCAGTTTCTTGGATGATTTGTTCAGTATTGAAATATCAGGTTGAAAAAGTATTGTGAAAAGATACAACCTTGATGAGCACTTTTCCAGATTTTAAACCACTCAGTATTCCTATGTTCTGTTTCAAATGACAGCCTCTTGGATTATGTACAGGCTATCCTTATACAAAATTAAGTGTTCTGAAATTCCCACTCTTTGCAATGTTATCCATTGTTTGTTAATGATCTACACAATCAAAAGCCTTTGCATAGGCAATAAAACACAGGTATATGTCTCTCTTGTGTTTTCTGCTTTCAGCCAAGATCGATCTGTAATGATAGCCCTTTTCTGAATCCAGTTTGAATTTCCGACAGCTCCCTGTCGATGTACTGCCGCAACCACAAATTTCAAGACATTTTGAAATATTCTCAGAAAAATTTTACTTGCATGTGATAATAATGATAATGTTCAATAATTTCACATCTGATTCTTTGGAATGGGCACAAATAACAGATTTCTTCCAGTTGATTGGCCAGGAAAGCTGTCTTACAAATTTCTTGGCATAGGTGAGTAAGCATCTGTTTATTGAAACATTTCAGTTGGTATTCTGTCGATTTCTGAAGCCTTACTTTTCATGAATGCCTTCATTGAAGCTTTAATTTCTTCCTTCAATGCTAACAGTTCTTGATCACATGCTATTGTTTGAAATGATTGAATGCTGATCAATTCTTTTTAGTACAGTAACTCTGTATTTCTTCTTTTCTTTTGATGCTTTCTGCATCCTTATTTTCCCCATAGCATCCTTCAGAATTGCAAGTAAGGTTAAAATTTTTAATTCAGTTCTTTCACTTGAGAAAAGCCCAGCATGTTTTTCCCTTTCTGTTTTCTAACTCCAGGTCTTTGCAAATCTCATTATAATACTTTGTCTTCTCAAGCTGCATTTTGACATTTTCTGTTTAACTCTTATACTTCATCATTTCTTCTTGTAGTTTTAGTTATTCTACATTTAAACGCACGTTTCAGAGATCTTTTGACAGCCATTTTGGCCTTTTCTTTCTTTCTTGTCTTTTTAATGACCTTTTATTTTCTTCATGTATGGTTTTTTGGTGTCTTAACCTTGCATATAAGCAACTAAATATAGTCAGCCTTGTTTTTGGCTAATATTGACTTTTTCCTTTGTTTGTCTGGAGATGTAGGTGATATTATTTCTGTGTATTCCATATCATAGGTCCATGTGTAAATTGCTGTTTATGTTGTTTAAAAAAGGCATTTGCAGTGGGTAAATCTATGTTCTTTTAAAATTCCATCATATAATCTCCAGTGTCATTTCAACCAGCAAAGCCATATATTTCAACTACTGATCCTTTCTCTTTGTTTCCAATTTTTGTATTCCAATCACCAGTAATATATCAATTCATCTTGATTGCATGTTTGATCAATTTCAGACAGCAGAAGTTGTTATAATTCTTCAATTCAAAATTAGAACGTGGGATGTACAATGTGTGAATTTAGGAAAATTGCAAGTTGGCCAAAATGAAATGGAATGCATAAAGATCAATATTCTAGGTCTTAGAGAGTTGTAACAGACTGGTACTGGCCATTTTGAATCAGACAATCATATGGTCTGTTATGCTAGGAATGACAAAGTGAAGAGGAATGGCAGTCCATTATTTGTTAAAAAGAGTATCTCAAGATTCACCCGGAAGTACAATCTTGTCAGTGATAGGGTAATATCCATACGTCAACAAAGAACAGTTAATACAACTATTATTCAAATTTATGCATAACCATTAAAGATGAAGAAACTGAAGAATTCTACTAACTTCTGCAGTCTAAAATTGGTTCCACCCCTTGGCCTCCCAAAATTCAAGGCTTTGCCAATGTAAAACACATTCACCTCATCCCATCATCCTGTCTTAAATCAACTCCAAGCCAAAAGATCATCTTATAAATCATCTAAAGCAAGTAATGTTGAAGTGTTAGGCAAATTCCTCTTTAGCTGCAAACTTGTGAAAGCTAAAATGCTTACTCTTGCTTGCTTAGTATCTTCTATATTTCAAAGTAGCTTTACATATAATAGAGTCTACTTTAATTCCTGCCTCATTAACAACAAGACACACATGTTCTCTCAGTAATACACTTGTCTCACTAGTCTCGTTAGGGTGCCTTCAAGAAAGGTCCAACAAAACAGCGACTTCCAAGGGGGTTTGTTAGACCAGTTAATTCAGGCAGAGAGGGCAGCTTGGGAGACTATGGCAACTGTGTTTTGGGATTCGAAAGAGGGCACTCTTGATAGATTTTCTCAAAGGATACAGGACAATCATGAGGACTTATTATGAAGAAGTTTTAAGAAAACTAAAAACTGCATTGGTGAGAAACAGGCTAGGGAAGCTGCATTGTGGAATATTTTTCCATCATAGCAATGCACCTGCTAATTCTTTGAGGGCAGCAAGGATTGTCCTATGAGAACTTCTTTGGGAAACTTTACCCCATCCACCTTATAGACATTTCACACTTCTTTTTGTTCCCCAAACTAAAAACAAACAAACAAACAAACAAAAAACACACCATATTTAAAAGGAACACAGTTTGAGTCTCTCAATGATGTAAAAACAGTAGTTTCAATGTGGTGTAAATTGAAGAACACAGAATTCCTCAGGGCAGTAGAAAGACGGAAATACTGTCTTCAGAAGTATACAGACTTGAATGGAGGATAAGCTGAAAAACAATAGCTTCATATTTTGATATTTTGGTTTAATAATGGTATCTATGATTTTATAGAAACACTTTTTGACTTACCCTTGTATATCAGTAAGAAAATGAAGAAAAAGCTGTCACTCAGTATCAATAAGTAAGAAACAGAACTCCTATAAAACTTCACTGAAGAATCTAAATAAAGACTTGAGCAAATAGAGATATGCTATATGATAGTCCTGAATTGGAAGATTAATAAAATAAATTAGCTCACCTGAAAATTTAGTCAAATTCTCCTCAGGATTTAACAAATATAATCATTGTGGTTGAAAGAGTGGCTAAATTATCCTAAAGTTTGTTTGAAAGTACGTACAAGAATATCTAATAATGTTTTTAAAGGCATTTAAGAAAACTGATCATACTATATGAGTAAAAATATGGTACAATTATACTATTTAGATCAGTATAGTAGTTATGCAAAAATATGTGTTTAGTAGATATATGTGGAGCTGTAAATAAGCACTGGACTGTTAACCATAAGGTCAGCAGTTCAAACCCACCAGCTGCTCCTTGGAAACCCTGTACAGGGTTTCTATGAGTCAGAATCGACTCCACAGCTCTTAACGACAACATAGGACAAAGGAGGCATCCTATTAGTTTTACAAATAGAACACACTCCATAACTGATGCTAGGATAATGGCTAGGATTAGAGGAAAGAATGAAATATTTATTCACAATATATATCATGGATATATCATGCTGTCCGGAAAACAAAAAAAAGACAATACATAAAACAAAACTAGAAGAAAATATGAGGGTAAATCTAAAGGTACTGCTACTGTGGTTCTGGTTCATACATGCACAGATTTACTCCAAGCAAAATGTGTTTAAACATGTGTCTGTGATCAGTGGATGGCTATAGACATGTTCTCTCAGTAATACACATGTTTTATTCTAGTTAGTGTGTCTTCAGAAAAAAATGATACTTTTTTATTCCATGGGGGGAAAAAAACAATTTTGAGGTCAGGGCTAGTATCAAATGTTAAACAAAATTCAAGTGGATATCTTCCCAAATCACTGAAACTTTGCAACAAATTTTCGGAACTACTGGGTTACATAAAACACTAGTTTGTAGATGGATCAGGCATTTTAAGGAAGGTTGGGAAGAATTCTAAGATGAACCAAGAGAAAGGAAACTGTCAACATTGACAAATAGGAAATGGTGGCTGAAGTCCAGAAACAAGTGAGAAAAGAACTGCACTGAGGCAATAGATACTGAGATCTCATATGGTTCCACATTTTCATTGCTAAGCAAACATCTTGGTCTCAGCAAGCTTTCGGCTTAGTGGGTACCAAAAACGTTTCTCAAAGATTAGCTAGCTCCAAGAGCTGATATTTTCATCAGTGTTTAAAGCAAGATTTACGTTACTGAAGATTTGTAACCAGGGAGGAGTCTTAGATTTACCAATACGATCCAGAGAGTAAGGTACAATCAAAATAGTGGCTTCTGAGAGGATCTGCTGGGCCAGTTAGATGAAAATCAGAGATTAGTTCTGAAAGTTATAGTGATTGTTTTTGGGGATCCCCAAGGGGTAATCTTATAGATTTTCTCAAAGGACATGGGATGGTCATGGGGTCTTATTGTGAAGAAGCTTTATGCAAATGGAAAACTGTATGTATGTGAAAAAAAAACCAAGAAAGTTGTACCAAGGAATTTTTTTTTTCTATCACAACAATGCACCTGCTCATTCTTTGAGGGTAGCAAGGGCTGTCCTACACGAGTTTCTTATCCTATCCACTCTCCAGTCCTGATCTTGTCCTTTCGGAAGACTTCTTTTTGAACATTTAAAAGGAACATAGTGGAGTCCTAGTGTGGCACTGTAGGATAAGCAATGGACTTCTAACAACAAGGTCAGTGGCTCAAACCCACCAGCCACTCCTTGGAAGCCCTGTATGAAGTTGCTGCTAATTGCAACCAACTTGATAGCATTTAACAACAGGATACTCAAAATACCGTTTTTAAGGTAGTATCAATCAAAGAGTGAAGATACAATTTGGGAAGATTATTGTTGTTAAGTGCCATCAAGTTGGTTCTGACTCATGGCGACCCTTTATAGGCTTTCTGAGGAGTGGCTGGTGAATTTGAACCACCAATCTTGAGGTTCAAACCAACTTTGCAGTTCAGTGCATTAACCCGTAGTACCACACCAAGACTCAAGATTGTTGTTAAGTGCCGTCAAGTCGATTCTGCCCCATAGCAACGCCGCATAGGGTTTCCAAGGAGCAGCTGGTGAGCTTGAACCAACCCCCTTGCAGTTTGATGCATTAACCAACAGCACCACACCAGGACTCCATGACTCAAGATTAGAGAGATGGAAACACCACTTTCAGACGTGTATAGACTTAGATGGAGAATATATTAAATAACAATATCTTCACATTTTGATAATTTTGCATAATAAAGGTTTCTATGGAGTCCAAGTGTGGCACTGTAGGATAAACACTGGACTGCTCAGCAAAATGTCAGCAGTTCAAATCCACCAGCCACTCCTCAGAAACCCTATACAGGGTTGCTATAAGTCAGAATCGACTGGCATTTAATAACAATAACAACACTGGTTCAATGAAGTTGTAGTTATATTTTTTGACTCATATGCCTATATGGGGACCTGGTGTGGCACTGCAGGTTAATGATCTGGACTACAAAGTCGGTTTGAACTACAAGGTAGGTGGGTTCAAGCTCACTAGTTGTTCCTTAGAAACCCTATAGGGTGTCAATATGAGTTGGAAATGACTCGACAGCACTTAACAACAAAAACAACATATGCCTATACAAGGGGGCTTCAAAAAATTCACTGTAAATCAGAATTGACTTGATGACAATGGGTTATGGGTTTTCAAAAAAATTGTTAAAAAATTAAATTGAAAGATAATGGAAAATTTCCATAAACATACAAGTATGATTTACACAATGCAGAACTTCCTAACCTAAAAGCAATGGCAGGGAACAAACAGGAAATAAATACATTAAAATACATACACAAAATATAAATGTGTTTCTGCAATATTTTTTGGTATCCAGATTTTAAAAACAAAACAAAAACCAAACTAAATTTTTCAATAAGCAACAGAAATCAAAGGTCAGATCATTTAATATTCACAAAGTCATGAAATCTTTAGGTTGAGAACCCCAGATCTCAAAATGTTAACTTTATATTTGCTTCTATTTATGACTCATTAATTGATGCTTTTGCAGGTTGTAAAATATGTGGTATGGAATCTGATGTTACTGTGAAAAATTAGGGCATCCAATGAAGTCTAGTGTTTTTGTAAAAGCTTTGAAATACAATTCACAGTCCATGTAGTTCACCCATTTAAAGTGTGCAATTCAATACTTTTTAGTGTATTCAGAGTTCTATAACCATCATCCTAATGAATTTTAGTCATCATCCCCCAAGAAACACATACCCTTTAACTATTACTCCCCAATCCTTCCATGGCTCACTTGCATGGCCTGGAAACCACAAATCTACTTTCTATATCTACAGATTTTCCTCGTGGACATTTCAGATAAATGGAATCATAACAAAAATCTTTATTCCCAATCCAATAATTTATGGAAGACTTGAGTATTTCACAGAGCTATAAAGACGATTAATTTTAAAACACTTACATTTCTTGGTACTCTCAACATCTGCTCAGTCGATAATGGGTGGAAGTTACTGTATGTCAGCTCTCTGTTATCTGTCCATTTGTGAATCTTTTCATAGGCCTTCCAGGGCAATCCAATCCATAAAGTAGCTCCCATACCAGGAAGCAAGGATGTAATAAAGTCTGTTGGAAAGAGATTTTTTAAAAAGGATTTGATTTATTAAAATGAAAGATATACCCAAAATGCCAATGATTACTTCTTGCTTATCTATCAGGATAGTCTTTGGGTCTGTAAGTAGATCTGCACTGTAAAAAGTATTTAATAAGATTATTTTTTATATATTACAGGTTGGAGTCCAGTTATGGCTCTGTGGGTTGATGCACTGAACTGTAAAGTCAGTTTGAACTGCAAGGTCGGCAGTTCAAGTTCACCAGTCACTCCTTGGAAACCCTATACAGGGTCGCTATGGGTTGGAACACACTCGATGGCACTCAACAACAACAACAGTTTCCCACAATGAATTCAGTTAGCAAAAGAGGTCTGGTACCTTGCTCACTCTGGCTTAGTATTGAAGGCAGGGTACCACCATGGGCAAGACAAATGTCACTTGCTTGAGAAAATGTAACAGACTTGGGCTTGATCTTCAGAAAACACTGCAAACAGAGAACACATAAGAAGCCTAAGATTCTAGATCCAAGAATAATCACACAGGAAGTAAATGTATCATTTTTAGACATTTACTAATTTTCAGGCTGTGAGATACAGAAATTTACAAAGAAGTAGAAAAATTCAGGCTTATACTCTCCATTTAAATAACTGCAAAGTAGTACTCAAATGACTATCATTACTTTTTAGATCTCCTGTTTGCTGAGTACTAAACAGTTTGCATAGCTTCAAAGCATTTAATTCTCCTAAAAAACTTGATGCATAGTTATATAAGGTCAGCATTTGGACTCTTGCATCTGCTTTCAACATCTGTGCTTTTCTTATCCATCACCTTGCTACATCAGAAACCACAATTTCAAAGAGATTATACCCCCATTTGGCATGATGTTTTAATTCAAACATATCAATGATATAAATTAACATTGGCCCAGTATCTTAGGAAAAGATTGTCCTAATTAAAAAAGTCAAAGGACACCCCTAATGCATAAAATTTTGAACTTTTTAATTGTGAATTGAGTGAAGATCATAGAGAAGTTCATCGGTTTTACATTCAATAATTCATACACACTATATATTTTTTCTTTTTTTCCCCTTGGGACAGTCCTACTCTGTCTTATAGTCAGAATCGACTATGAATCATGCAAACAGTAGCCAAGAAATCAAACGATGTATTGTAAATCTGCTGCACAAAACCTCTTTAAAGTGTTCAAGAGCAAAGATATCAGTTTGAGGACTAAGGTGTGCCTGACCCAAGCCATGGTATTGTCAGCAGCCTCATATGCATGTGAAAGTTGGACCGTGAATAAGGAAAACCATAGAAGAATTGATGCATTTGAGTTGTGGTATTGGAGGAGGATACTGAAGATATCATGGGCTGCTAGAAGAACAAACAGGTCTGTTTTGGAAGATCAGCTGGAATGCTCCTTAGAATCATGTCAAAGTCTTTGACAACTTCAATCTTTACTCCATTTAACACGATGTTATTTGTTGGTTCAGTTATGAGGATTTTTATTTTCTTTACATTGAGGTGCAACCTATACTGAAGGCTGTGATCTTTGATCTTCAGCAGTATTTTTAAGTCCTCGTCGCTTTCTTCAAGCAAGGCTGTATTATCTGCATATTGCAGGTTATTCATGAGCCTTTCTCCAATTCTGATGCCACATTCTTTTTCATGTAATCTAGCTTCTCAGATTATTTTCTCAGTATACCGACTGAACAAGTATGGTGAAAGAATTACAGCCCAGGAGCCCATCTTTCCTGATGTTAAGCAATTCAGTATCCCCTTGTTCAGTCTTGGTCTATGTACAGGTTCCTCATAAGTACAATGAAATGTTCTGGAATACCCATTCTTCATAATGTTGTCCATGGTTTGTCATGATCCACACAGTCAAAAGTCTTTGCATAGTCAATAAAGTGCAAATAAGCATTTTTCTGGTATTCTCTGCTTTCAGCCAAGATCTATCTAATGTCAGGAATGATACCCTAGTTCCACGCCTTCTTCTGAATCCAGCTTGGATTTCTGGCAGTTCTATTTTAATGTACTGTTGCAGGTGTTTTTTAAAATTATCTTCAACAAACATTTACTTGCATGTGATATTAACCATACTGCTTGATGATTTCTGCATTTCAGTTGGGTCACCTCTCTTTGGAATGGGCACAAATATGGATCTCTTGCAGTGGGGTGCCATAGTAGCTGCCTCCCAAATTTCTTGGTATAGCACCTCCAATACTGCATCAATTTGTTGAAAGATTTCCATTTGTATTCCATCAATTCCTGGAAACTTGTTTTCCACCAATGCTTTCAGTGCAGTTTGGACTTCTTTCAGTACCGCTGGATTTTGATTATATGCTACCTCTTGAAATGGTTGATCACTGACCAGCTTTTTTTTGTACAGTGTCTCTGTGTATTCTTTCCTTCTTCTTTGGATGCTTCCTAAATTATTCAATATTTTACCATAGAATTCTTCAATACTGTAAGTCAAAGCTTGAATTTGTTTTTCCAGTTCTTTCAGCTTGAGAAATGCTGAGCGTGTTCTTCTCTTTTGGTTTTCTAACTCCAGATCTTTTCACATTTCATTATAATATTTGACTTTGCTTTCTGAAACTGCCCATTGAAATTTTTTTGTTCAGCCATTTAATTTCCTCATTTCTTCCATTCGCTTTAGCATTTCTATGCTGAAGAATAAATTTCAGAATCTCTTCTGACATACATTTTGGTCTTTCCCTTCTTTCTTGTCTTCTTAATGACCCTTTGCTTCTTTCCTTGATGTCATAGCACAGCTTTCTTGGTCTTCAGTCACTAGTGTTTAATGTATCAAATCTGTTCATGAGATGGTCTCTAAATTCAGCTGGGACACGTTCAAGGTCCTATGTTGGCTCTCATGAACTTATTTAAATTTTCTTCTGCTTCAGCCTGAACTTGCATATCAGTAATTGATATTATGTTCCATAGTCAACACCTGTCCTTGCTTTTTTAAAAAAGGTTTTTATTGTGAATTATGTGATAGTTTACATGGGAGAACATTAGCTTTACATTCATCCTATTGCATATCATTTCATTGCCATGATTACAATCCCCTCCATGCATCATCAAACAACCAAAGGGTATACCCTGCAGGCCTGCTCCTTGGTTGTCAGCACACAGTCCCTCTCCCTCCCTGGGTTTAAAGAACCCACCCGCTCTATCTTTTCATATCATCATCTCTGCCTCCATCTCTGGCTCACGTTGACCTTTAAGACCAACAGGTCAGCATCTGTATTCAACCTGGTTTCCAAATGTCCTAAGGGTTCCCAAGATGTAGAACCCACTCTTGGCAATACATAACACAAAAGAAACAAACATCTCCCTCTTTCAGTCTCCAGGTAAAAGAAAAAATATCCACTTCTTGGGCCCTTATGAGGGCCCATCTTAGTGACCAAGAGTGTGCCTGGAACAGTTTGGTTTACACCTGTACCCTGGCATCCATTCCAGTATGATATTTTTCCAGGGCAAAAGTCACAGCCTCCCCTAGACATGAATTCCCAACTCCCCACCCGCTATGTCTGAATCTTCAGTGAGGGCTGGGCTGGTGACTACACAGTTTCCCATTTGAACTGGGAATGTGTGGCAAACTTGACAGTGCCTTCCTTGCTTTGACTGATGATATCAAGCGTTTTCATCACCTCTTCTCACAGATGCAGTCATTTGATTCTGTCTAGGAGGCCCATGTGTAGATTATTTTTAAGTGCCATTGAGTCATTTCTGACTCATAGTGTGACCCTATATAGGGTTTCCAAGAAGCAGCTTGTGGGCTTGAACTGCCAACCTTGAGGTTCAGAGTCCAGTGCTAACCCTACAGTGCTACCAGGAGTTCGTCCATTTGAATAGTTGCCTTTTATGCTATTTAAAAAAGGAACTTACCCTCACGCCCAATTTTCAGCCAAGCAGTAGATAGATGTACAGGGGACAACAACACTAGTAAGGCGTGCTCACCATGGAATGGTCAATCATTCAAAATCAAAAGGGCAACGTTTACCTAATGACAAAGATGAGAAGGGATGGGAAGGCAGGTAGTATAGAAATAGGAGCCACAGGAAGGAAGAAGGATAACTGTTGTTTTGTGGAAGGGACTGTAATCATTGAGATGTAATAAAGTATATGATTAGTTGAATGTAAAACTGATCATCTTGTTTATAAAACTTCACTCAGTTCACAATAAAAGTAAAAAAGAAAAAGGTATTTGAATGAATAGTGCATTGGTCTTGCAACATTCCATCTCCAGCATCATTTCTGCAATGAAGGCCATATTTTCCAAATACTGATCCTTCCTCTTTGTTTTCAACCTTCACATTCCAATCACCAGTAATTTCCAATATATCTTGATTGCATGTTTGATAAATTTCAGATTGAAGAACTTGGTTACTGTTGTTAAGTGCTGTCCAGTGAGTTCCGACCCATAGTGCCCCTGTACAGGGTTTCCAAGTAGCAGCTGGTGAGTTTGAACCGCTGACCTTGCAGTCAAATGCTTTTCCTACAGCACCACACCGGACTCCGAAGTTGGCAGAATTTTTCAATTTCATCATCACTGGCTTTAGTGGTTGGTATATAAATTTGAGTAACAGTGGTATTAACTGGTGTTCCTTTTAGGTGTATCATTCTATCACAGACAGCATTATACTTTTAGATCTTAAAATGTTCTTTTTCAGGATGAATGCAACACCATTCCTCTTCAATTTGTCATTCCCGGGATAGAAACCATATGACTGTCTGATTCAAAATGGCTAATACCAGTTCATTTCAGCTCACTAATTAATGCCTATTGCTGTTGTTGTTGCTGTTAAGTACTGTCATGTTGATTCCAACTCTTAGCTACTGGTGGATTTGAACTGTCAACTTGTAGTTCAAACCGACCTTGTGGTCCAGTGCTTATCCTACAGCGTCACACTAGGATAACAATATTTATGCGTCTCATTTCATTTTTGACAACTTCCAATTTTCCTAGATTCATACTTAGTTCATCCACATTCTGATTATTAATGGAAGTTTGCAGTTGTTTCTCCTCATTTTGAGTTGTGTCCCAGCAGCAAGTGAAGGTCCCGAAACCTTTACTCCATTCGTTTCATCATGGTCAACTCTACTCTGAGGGGGAAGCTCCTCCTCAGTCATAGTTTGAGTACTTTCCAACCTGAGGAGCTCATCTTCTGGCATTATATATTAACAATATTTTGGTGCTTTTCATAATGTTTCAATAAACAGTATTCTGGTGCTATCTGATGGTGCTCCACTGCTATTCATAAGGCTTTCAGTGGTTAAACATTCAGATGTAGTCCACTTCTCCTTCCTAGTCTGGTTTAATCTGGACGCTCAGCTGAAACCTCCTCTCCCATAGATGATCCTGCTGGCATTTAAAATACTAGTGGCACAGCTTTCAGAATCACAGCAACATGCAAGTCACTACAGTACACAACACATTGACAGATGAAGGGTGGTTAGTGATTGTAGTATGCTTCAAACAGATACATATTGGCATGTGTATATGTTAGGTGTTGCATTTTGGCTGTTAAAAACAGAGAATGCTACATACAGTATGTTAAAATGTTTGTTCCTCACATAAAAGAAGTCTAATAGTTGTGTTCTTTGAGATGTTCCCCAAGATGCTTTTAAATATTTTACTTATTCAAAATGTTCTATGGTAAAATAAATTTGGAAATGTGGGGTTAAATAAAGTGAATTAGGCTCTGTTTTGTACATCTCTCCTTAGTAAACTATGGAAGAAATTGCTGCTTGCCTACCTATTTTCCACCTCTTCCTTCCTAGAAGGAACCTTATATAATTATGGATGGAAATGTGCCCATGCAAAAAGCATTTCTTAGTCTTCTTACAGATATGAGTGGCCAATGAGATACAAGCAATATTACTGGGTGGGACCTCTAGACAAGCTACGTAATAGAGCATACCTAAACTTGAATATGTGAGCCCTATCATGTTAAGGGCAGCAGAGCAGAAAGATAAAAGGAGTTGATTTTGAAGATTTCTGGTAGCTTCTATAAAACTCACAGCCATCTTCCCTTCAGGCTTCTTTTATGTGAGAGAACAAATATTATAACATACTGTAGCAGTCTCTGTTTTTAGCAGCCAAATGTAATGCCTAACAGATACATATATCAATACAGATTATGTATCACAAAGAGACAAATACAGAAAACAGCATTTCCCAAATACATTTAACCATAAAACTCCCCTTAGGAAGCAAGATTAATGATTAACACGTTATATTATATGTGAATTCCCTGAAAGGTAGTTTGGGAAATGCTGGTCTAATTTGATTGGTAGACACAGCTTGATTTCCCTAAGGGAAAGAAAGAAAACATCAGCCAAAAATTAAATCAATTTTCTAAATACCACAGAAAAGTTGTTACTGTTGTTAGATTCCATTGTGTCCCTTACAACTCACGGAGACAGAAGTATGCAGAGGAGAACAAACTGCTCCAGAGGGTTTCGAGGCTGTGATCTTTCAGAAACAGATGGCCAGACCTGTCTTGTAAGGCATCTCTGGGTAGGTTCAAACTGTCAGCCTTTTGGCTAGCAGTCAAGCACTTAACAGTTTACACCATCCAGAACTGCTGTCACAAAACAGTCCTGATTATTCAATGTACTATTATCCATTGACAGATGAACTTCAAAGATTTAAGGAATTTAAGTATTATCAGCAACAAAATAACTGTTGTTATTAGCAACCAATTAGAAACATCCAAAGGCATAACTAACTTGTGAGTCATTTTTTGATACCATTCAGGGTTTCCGACACTGTGAAGAACCAGGTAGGGTGTTTAAATATGCAGAGACCATCTTTGTGAGGTTTTCTGATGGGGTACCAATTAGTCATTCAACTTTCAAGAGAGCATTCATCATTTGCACAATATACCTTATTCCGAAATGGAATCCAATCCCCAGAGCACTGTACTTTAGCTGCAGACTCCGGACTATATTTCTCTAATGAAGATACATTATATTTTTCACATATGAAGGGTAACTTGGTATTACAGTCTGCTGGTTTATTTAAATCTGAGAAATAAAAAGCAGGATTACTGTGGTGGGAATTTTTCATTCTGCACATTTTAAAAACAGTCCCGTAGTAAAGAAAGGTGCTTTAAAATCAACCTTCCCCCAAACGCCAAAATAGATTACCTTTCATCTCTAGCTACTTTTGTGTTCCATTATTATTTATATCAGTTGGTTAAAATATACCAGTGCTGCCTATAAAAGGCACACATTCAGTGCAACTATCACACCATCTGAAAAGTGAAGAAAGGTGAAGAGGAAGGCTAGTGAAGGAGAAAGGGACTAAACTATATCTGAGAGTTGCTGCCTATTAGCTTTGCAAATTTGTTTAAATGCTTATTCATTATGAGCACGGTAAGTTTTATTCCTAAGTAATCACCTTAGGATAAAGGAAGTGAAAACACCCAAAGAGTAAAAAGTATCTTTGTTTGCATTTGGAATTTGAGCTATTGTCATTAACAAGAAATCAGAATGAGATGTAACTGCCAAACATGTAGTCAAAAGGAAAATAAGATTTTGCTAGCAGAACTTCGACCTTGAAGTTCCCATATGACATGAACAACTTTTAAAGGATTCAAAATTAACTTCACCTCTAAGCCAACTCTTGGCAGACATGTACAAGCATTTCTCTTCAAATGTTCTCAAGGGAAAGTCAAACCATGAATGTCGTGAGCTGAAAGAAAATAAACGATTTGACAAATGGTAATGTGTTCAGATTTTCCATTCTATTTTTTAATGGAAGTAATTTTAATTCTAAATTTAATGTAATTTTTATACTACTTATCTCTTGACACTAGCATGCAAAAGGACTTGATTTCTTTCGTGTAAGCACTTTATAGATTAGTGTTCAAAACTATTTAACCATCCAAGTTAGCAACAGGGAAATTGATAGCTTCACAAAGGTAGCATCAATAATATGACATACTATACAAAACGAAGATCTGTTGGGTGCTCAGTAGTTCTCAGCCACCACTTCTGCTCCTCACCAGAGATCTGAAAAACACACCAAACTTCCTTACATAGGTTGGGTTTCTATATATGAGTTTTGATTACTGTCTCACTGTAATCACAAACCATGAACATTTCCAGACATTTCTTCACTTCGATCTCCAAACTGTATAAGATTTTTCACCAAAAAAAGTAGTTAGAAAACTCTTTGTATATTTACAAGCCCTATTTGGTAACAAGAATTCTGGTGGTGCCAAGGCTTAAGCACTGGATTGTTAACCAAAAGATAGGCAGTTTGAGACCACTAGCCTCTTTCTTTCACAGGAAGATGAGGCAGTCTGCTTACATGGCCTCAGAAACCCCGTGGGATGGTTCTACTCTGTTCTATATAGCCTTTATGAGTCAGAATCAACTTGACAGCAATGGGTTTGGTTTGGTTTGATTTGGATGCAGCAATATGCTGTCTACAACTATGTTGTTATTGTTAAGTGCCATCGAGTCGATTCTGACCCATAGCGACCCTGTATAGGGTTTCCAAGGAGCAGCTGGTGAGTGTGAACCACCGACCTTGCAGTTCAAATGACTTTGCAGTCTGATGCATTAACACACAACGCCACACTAGGACTCTGTCTGCACTATGGGTATACAGTAATTAGACTAATATGAGGGAGCTTCAAAATTTTCATTGAAAAATGGAATTGAAAGATAATGGAATTTGTCCACAAACTTTTTGAAGCCTCCTTGTACATTAATCGGGACTATAATCAATGTCCTATTGCAGCTAATTGTAAAATTTAAAATACTCAAATAGTTTTTTTTCTCAAATCCAAGCTATTCTGCAATGTTAGTATCAATAGAGAGGGTAGTGATGGTTGAATGCAGAATTGTTGCCCTCTATTTTGGAGACTTGGGATTGATTTCCACCCAGTGCACGTACTTCAAGCACAGCCGCCACTGGTCTGTCAGTGGAAGTTTACATGTTGCTGTGATGCTGAGCAGGTTTCAGCAGAGCTTCCAGACTCAGACAGACTAGGAAGAAAGGCCTGGGGATCCGTTTTTGAAAATTAGCTGATGAAAAACTAGCTAATGTGTCACAACTACCTGATCCTGATGTGTATGCTGTCACCATGAGTTGGGCAGCTAACACTGTACTCATTGATAACTAATAACAACAAGACTAATAGAAAGGAACATGTGACAAGCCTTTAAGATAATCTATGCTATCTCCTGGTTTTCACCACATATATTGACATTTAAAATTAATCCCGAATGTTTTAAACCATTAAGCTTTCTTTGTAAATTTTCTAACATGAAACAATGGAATCTGGGAACACTGAACTTTTTTAGATGGTGGCAAGGTTTTTAAAATCATGAATAAATAAGAAAAATATGTAAAAAATACATTCTTTCTGGTTACATTTGCTATTTTGTTTCTGATGGCTTTTAATCCAATATACGATGTTAAAGTGGCAAGAGAGCTGTGGTTGCTAGCACAGTACAAGACAGCTTCTTCGTAGTTTAAGTGAGGATCAGCAACAAACCAATATTCACTCCCTTCAATTATAACTGGAGGTCCGTGAATTCCAGCACGCTCTACGGAAGAAAAGGCAGAAGAGCATCAGAATTATGCCCAGCGAAGTGTCTCCTCTAAGCAGCAAGAAGAGTGGCTCTTTGTGGCCAGGACAGTGCTAAATGCATAGGATTAAGGATTATCGAGCCAGCTACCCTGCCAAGCCCTGTTCTCAGAGAGAGGAGGGGAAATGCAGTACCTGTCACACAGGCTTCCTCCTCTCCTGCCTGCAGACTGTTATCTCACTTGAAGTTGTGATAGAGAAGAAGCCGACACTTAGGTTTGGGCTTAAATGATGAACTAAACACTTTATCTAAAAGGTAAAAGCAGCTTCAGCTAAATTTCAGTTTTCTTAACTCACCTGGATTGTACCAGTCTGGAGTTTTTGGAGTACGGCCTGTGAAAGGAGGAAAGCAAGCATATTACTTAGACTATTCAATGACTGATCACAGTACAGAGAAAATCAGAGCCTTGGAAGCAGCTCAAAGGTTCACCCATTTCTGGCCAAAACGTTTAGTTCCAGGTTATCATCCCTCCAGGATAAACGTGGAGGGGCCTGTGCTAAAGCTATTTTAGTGGCAATCAAGAAGACCGATTTATGAAACATTAATAGAGCAATCGTAGTTTTTCTTTACCTTGTACCACAGAAGTCAGAAAGGAAAGGGCACTGTATCTCTATCTTAAAGAATTTGTTGTTTATCAGAATAGACTAGATGGATAAATTACAATGAAAAATTAACAAATACAAATAAGTAAAACATGATATTGTATGCATTATAGAAAGGAAGTGTTGTGGCACTGTAGGATAAACACCGGACTGCCAGCCACAATGTCAGTGGTTCAAACTCGCCAGTCATTCCTCAGAAACCCTACACAGGTCGCTGTGAGTTGGAATCTACTTGATGGTACTTAACATCAACAACAACATAGAAAGGTAGTAATGAGTTTGCACCAAGATAATCATCACTGTTGTTGCTGTTGTTGTTGTTAAGTGCCATCGAGTTGCTTTGACTGGTGAGCTTGAACCACTGACCTTGCAGTTCAAACTGACTTTGCGGTCCAGTGCATTAGCCCACAGCGCCACACCAGGACTCCGGAATGAGGTTATTCAGGAGACACTTCTCCATCTAGTGGCATGTGAGTAATTGTTCTGTAACCCGGAGCTGGTGGAGTTTACGGTCTCCTAGGATATAATGTACAACGATCCAACACTGAACCTTCTGAGAATGTGACAGAAAAAAAACTGGAAGGAAAATAATAAGAGTCAACCCTGGCTTCTTGGAAGACACAGAGGAAATATGGTGTTACCAAGGATTATGGCTTTGAAGTTGGTTGTATCAGTGCTGAAATGACCTCAGACACTTTGGACCTTTAGGAACACATCTACACACACAACCTCCCTTGTATTTAGTGGCAGTCAGTTTGCCTTTATGAAAATGACTCACTAGTTATGTATCTGAGACTCTTTAAAGATAGTAAAGTAGCCTTTTAAAGAAAAAAGAACAATCTAATCATTTTATAATGTAAACTTTGGGTTCTTTGGGAACTTGTCAAAAAATACACCTTTTGTTCCAAAGATATGCTTACATTTACTTCATAAATTTCTTCTAAAAATTTTCTTCTTTTACTACTGTTGTTGTTGT
>NW_006408699.1:2820177-2822137 GCF_000296735.1 Chrysochloris asiatica | reverse complement strand
GAACATTTACTACTAGTTGATTTAATATATCCAATGGTGGTGGTTGTGTGCTGTGGAGTCAGTTCTGACTCACAGTGACCCTATTTAGGGTTTCTAAGGCTATAAATATTAAAGGGAGCAGAAAGTCTCATCTTTCTCCTATGGAATGGCTGGTAGTTTCAAACTGCTGACCTTGAGGTTAGCAGCTCGACTCATAACCACTACACTACCAGAGCTCCTTAATATATCCAATATATCTGCTTAAAAAAAAGTATTTTGGGAGTTGAAATCTCCTTAACGTTTTTCCTTGCTAAAAAACAAGGTGAGATTTATTTCCCCTAATGTTCTTTTTGTCGTCAAAAAGCTCTACTACTATCAGCCTAACTGGTTTTCTGAATGTGAATCACACAGATTTTCGGTTATTTTAGAATTCCTTGAAAATTACTTTTCAATTTTGCATGGATCTGTCCAATTTTTCTTTGCTCCTGCTTCATTCTTCCCAAATTTATCTTCATTTTGTCCTTCATTTCTCATAAAACTAAAAATGAAAACGATTCCCTCTGTTTTTACTTGAAATAATCTTTCATTCCAAAGCATAATGGCCTAAACAAGCCTTGAAAGGCCCCTGGTGGTGCAGCAGGTTAAGGGTTTTCTAGCTGCTAAGGTGCTGTGGGTTCATGCACTGGACTGCAAAGTCGGCTTGGACAGCAAGGCTGGCGGTTCAAGTTCACCAGCCGCTCCTCAGAAATCCTAAACGGGGTCTCTATGGGTTGGAACCAATTTGATGACACTCAGCAACATCAACAATCAAAAAGTTGGTGGTTCTAATCTGCCAGCTACACCATGGGAGAAAGATGAGACAGTTTGCTTATGTAAAGATTTACAGTTTCAGAAATCCTATGGAGCAGTTCTACTCTGTCCTACAGGGCTGCCATGAACCAGAATTGACTTGACAGGCAGTGGAAAATACAAGCTTTAAATTTTATTTTCTATATAAATCCTTCAATGATCAAAGAGAAACGTACCACCTAATTTAAAAAAAATCAGCCATCTACTAATGCGTGATAGAATTTTACAAAACCAATGACCTCTTCATTGCAAATACCTTCTTTAAACAACATAAAAGATACACATGGACCTCACCAGAATACAATTGACTACATCTGTGGAAAGAGATGGTGGAAAAGCTCCATATCATCAGGCAAAAGAAGGCCAAGGGCAGACTGTGGAACAGATCATCAAGTGCTCATATGTAAGTTCAGGCAGAAGCTGAAGCAAATTAAAGCAAGTATATGAGAGCCAATATATGACTTTGAATGTATCCCACCTGAATCTGGAGATTATCTGAAGAACAGATTTGATGCATTAGACACTAATGACCAAAGACAAGAAGAGTTGTCTTCTTTGACCAAAGACAAAGACATTAAGAATTTAATACAGGAAGAAAGCAAAAACTTCATTAAGAAGACAAGAAAAAAGAGAAAGACCAAAATGTATTTCAGAAGAGACTCTGAAACTTGCTCTCCAGCATAGAGATGCTACAGCAAATGGAAGAAGTCAGGAGGTACAAGAGCTGAACAGAAAATTACAAAAGTCAGCTCAAGAAAACCAAGTCACATATAATGAAATGTACAAAGACATGGAGTTAGAAAATCAAAAGGGATGAACACACTCAGCATTTCTCAAGCTGAGGGAGCTGAAGAAAAAATTCAAGCCTCAACTTGTAATAATGAAGGAATCTATGGGCAAAATATTGAATGATGCAGAAAGCATCAAAAGAAGATGGAAGGATTACACAGAAAAACTGTACCAAAAAGAAATGGTCACTGTTCAACCATTTCAAGAGGTAGCATATGATCAAGAACCAATGATTCATAAAGAAGTCCAAGGTGGACTGAAGACACTGGCAAAAAAATAAGGCTCTGGGAACTGATGGAATACAAATTGAAATCTTTCAACAACCTGATGAAGCACTGGAGGC
>NW_006408699.1:2812647-2819337 GCF_000296735.1 Chrysochloris asiatica | reverse complement strand
TATGTCTGACCCAAGCCACGGTATTTTCAATAACCTCATATGCATGTGAAAGTTGGACAGTGAATAAGGAAGACCATAGAAGAATTGATGCATTTGAGTTGTGGTGTTGGAGAAGAATATTAAAAGTACCATGGACCACCAAAAGAACACACCAATCTGTGTTGGAAAAAGTACAGCCTGAATGTTCTTTGGAAGCCAGGATGGCTAGACTTCGTCTCTCATACTTCAGACATATTGTCAGGAGGGACCAGTCCCTGGAAGTGGATATCATGCTTGGTAAATTGGAGGGTCAGAGAAAAAGAGGAAGACCCCCAATTTGATGGATTGACACAGTGGCAGCAGCAATGGGCTCAGGCATAGCAACAATTGTGAAGTTGGCACATGATTGGGCAGTGTTTTGTTCTGTTGTGCATAGGGTTGCTATGAGTCTGTACCGACTCAATGGCACCTAACAAAACAACACAGCTAAGGCAAGGGACTTCATCTATTTATTGCATCTTCATAGACTTTGTTCAATTATAAGCTAAAATGCTTTCTTTTGGCTCAGCATTCACAAAGCTAACAAGAGAAGGTTATGAAAAGGAATAGCTAGCATTTACCTTTTGGAATCTGGCACACCCATTCAAGTTTTGCATCACAAGCAAAAGGCCTTAAATAAATAAATTCTCTCTCATCATGGAAATACCAGTGTCTTCTCCATGGCCTATGAGTGACCTAAAAGAGGAAGACAATAGTAGAATATATTGAAGTTGATGCAATCCTTATGAAATACTAAGTTTAAAGCCCTATGGCCTTTAGTCTTGATCTCTATTTTAGTTCTAGGGTCTAAGATATTTATTTAGTGAATGAATGCATATGTGAATGGAGTATTAAAACAGTAACAGCCTGAGAAACAGCCTTCAAAGAGGTTGATAAATGGAATATATCTTAACAAAGATTATGTGCATGTCCAAAATGTAAATTATTGTCTTTGTTTTTGTGCTGGCATGAAATTGCAGAATCATGCACCTTTAAATATGGGGAAGAATTTTGAGCTCAGTGGTTTCCAAGCAGACTGAGACCAAAGCAGATGAAAGTGACATAGAAGTCCCATCAACTGAGGCTCTGTCATTTCTAGTATGTCACCCTCCTCTGAGTAGTTCAAGATATTGCAGTTGTTGGTGTTAGGTGCTGTCAAGTTGGTTCCAATCATAGTTATCCCATGCATCACAGAATGACACCCAGCTAGTCCTTCTCCATTAGCACAATTCTTATGTTTGATCCCATTGTTGAAGCCATTTTATCAATACATCTTGTTGGGGGTCTTCCTCTTTTTGCTGACCTTCCACTGGCCAAGCATGATGTCCTTTTCCAGGGGCTGGTCACTTCTAGTTCAAGATGGCTCACTTCAAATTCTAGCTAGGAGGTAGAAGGGTAGGGAGGAGATGGACAGACAATATTTGGACTGTTTTCACTGGTGGGTACAGTGGCTGGTGAGTTAATAATCTCCTCACAGAATACTGCGTTAGCGAGGTTTGCTCCATTTTTTTTTTAACTTTTTATTGTGACTTGAGTGAAGGTTTACAGAGCAGATTATCAGTTTTGCATTAAATAAAACAACATACTTCGTTTCATTACAATGATTGCAATCCTCTCCGTGTACCATCAATTAACAGTACTTACTTCTAGGTGTGGCACTGTGGGCTAATGCGTCAGACTGCAAAGTCACTTGAATTGCAAGGTCAGTGGTTCAAGCTCACCATCTCCTTCTTGGAAACCCTATACAGGGTCGCGCTATGGGTCAGAATAGACTCGATGGCACTTAACAACAACTTAACATCAGAAGTCTAACTCTGGTAGCGTAGTGGGTGCAAGTCAGGCTGCTAACCACAAACTCAGCAGTTTGAAACTACCAGCTGTTCCGTGGGAGAAAGATGAGGCTTTCTGCTCCTGTAAAGATTTACAGTCTCAGAACCCTTATACATGGTCGTTATGAGTTGTAACTGACTCCACGGCACACTACCACCACCACCACAATCTAACTCCGGAATCCTAGAGTCCTAAAGTCTGTGGCACCTATGGTGATAAGCAGCCAACCTCAAGGTTGGTTTGAACTGGAAGGTCAGTGGTTTAAGCTCACCAGCCACTCCTTGGAAACCCTATACAGAGTCGCTATGAGTCGGAACTAACTTGACTGCACTTACAATAAGAACTGTAACCCTAGCATTCCTCCCTGTCTTCGGCTCTCTTTGTCTTTCCTCTGCCAACCTCCTAGATTTGTTCTTTAAGTAGGAAGCATCAGTATTTCTTTTATTAAGGTTTTTGGTAGAGTTCCAAATCTCTTCATATATAGTGGACTGTAATTATATAGAACAAAGTTTATTGTTTCAGTGTTCAGAACACTCCTGGGTAGCATCATAAGCTCTGAAGATTTTACTTTCTTAATGTGTTAAAGTGGGAATTCTATAAAGATGGTACTGTACAGCTTATTGGAGTCCTGGTTTGGCGTTGCAGGATAACGTGCTGGACTGCAAGGTCAGTTTAAGCTGTAAGGTCGGTAGATCAAACTCCCAGCCATTCCTCGGAAACCCTATACAGGGTCACTGTGAGTTGGAACTGACTGGACTGCACTTAACAACAACATTATCTGTTACTACACCTGTTACTTTGCAAATGGTGCTCTCCTATGGCTTTCTCTTGTTTGTCTCTCTCACATCTGCTCCATATACAAACGCACTCCATGCAACTGCTGACTGACTTAACTGGTGTATGTTTTAAACGTGCAGATTTGTCAGCATTGTACTAACCTTAACAGCAGCACAGTCTCTGATGTCATAATCCTCATTTGCCATGAAGACAGTAGACACCTGAGAAGTCAAGAGAGGTTTGAAAATTTAAAGCTGATGCATACAATTTGCAATTTAGATGTAATTTAGTAAGTTCTAATAACTCAAGCAGTCATATGCCATGGAAGGGACACTTTTTCATCTCTTTTTAAAAAATAAGTTCGCTAAATCATGAGAAGACTTAGAAAATGTCCTAAGTTTCTAAACAAAGAAAGCCACAGTTTCAGAAGGGGAGGTTAATCATGTATTAAGTTCACCACTGGAGCCACAGTGAAGCATGCGTTTGCAAAGGATTCCCCTCCCCTGACCCCCACCCCCTATGTACTGAAATGCTAGTTATTTGGTTAATAATGTCAGATATGCTCCAATTTCAAAGTCAAAGTAAAGGCATTTTATACTTTTGAGGAAGACACAATGAACTGATACCATGATAATGTGGAACTATTTAATAGGCAAGGATAATTTTGCTTTTTAAATACTACTTAAACCCCTTCAGAATAATGTAAAAATTTGAAATGACATTTAAAAAATTATAAGCATCCCTAAAACAAATTATTTCCACTAATAAAGATATTTTTCTTTTATGTAACACTTGTATTTTCAGATAACAAAAACAAAAAACAGTATAAAGAAAATAAAAATCAATGACCACCTTTAAGCCTTCCGAAAGATGACCATTACAAGTATGTATCTATATTTTTCTTTTTTGTGGAAAACCAGAATTGACAGGCAATAGAATTTTTCTATGAAATTTTGAAGCCCCTTCATATAGAGACTATGTGTATTTTTAAAAACAAAATACAGAGTAGTAATTTGAATATTCCCTATTTCATATATCAATCAATTTCCATCTCCATATGAAAACATCTACATAATTTTAATGGTTGCCATGGTACAACAGGAGAGCCTCAAAATATGAGAAAAAAATGGAATTAAATGATAATGGAATTTTCCATGCACTTTTTGAATTCCCATCATATGTGGATGTATTAGTTAAAGATCAAATTACTTGTAAACATGCCTCCAAATTACCAAATTATCTTCCAAAATAAGATAGTTTGAACTTACTGGCGTACGGTCACTCCACTGCCAAGATCCTTGTAAATCTGGGCTCCTTTTGTTCAAACCTATCCACAGCCAATGCTGCCCACTACGTAAAAGACATGAAATTTAACATTTATTTAAAACATAAGAGCATAGGCACTTGGCAAAAATATTTGGTATTCACATATTTAAATTACTAAAGATTAGTTAATTTAGAATATCCTTTTGTTAACTGAAAGTCACAGTTTCAAACTATATAAAACAATTTTTCTGAAATGAAAATGAATGGGTAATATGATATAATCTAACCTAATCAACCCATTAAGGAGCTCTGGTAGCATAGTGGTTATGAATTGGGCTGTGAACCACATGGTCAGCAGTTCGAAACTACTAGCTGTTCCGCGGGAGAAAGATGAGGCATTCTGCTCCCATAAAGATTTACAGCCTTGGAAACCCTGCAACAGGGTTGCTATGAGTCGGAACCGACGGTAAGGCACATAACAACAACAATAACAATCAACCCACTGCTGTTGAGGTGATTATGACTTACAGCAGCACTACTGCCCCATAGGGTTCCAACAGCTGTCACTTTTATGTACACACACTGCACCTCCTCTCATGGAGTGACTGATGGGTTTCACCCATTTAGCAGCGAACACTTAGTCACTACGCCACAAAGACTCCTTTTATTGTGGAGTTTTGTAATTGTTGCTGTTAAGTGTCATCAAGTCAGTTCTGGCTCATGTGATACTGTACAGGGTTTTTGAGGAGTGGTTGGTGGGTATAAACTGCTGATCTTGTGGTTAGCCATCCAGTGTTTATCTGATAGTGCCATACCAGTACTCCACGAAGGCACCCTAACAAGACTAAAACAAGTGTATTACTACAAGTACTTGTCTGCATCCATCCACGGATTGCAGAGATGTGTTTAAAGATGTTTTATTGGAATAAAAATAATGTATGGCTGGAATTCTAGTAGCAATATTTTTTTACTTACCCTCATATCTCTCTATCTATCAATACATAAACATATACATATATATATTAAATCCACCTCTCATCTGTCAATTGTTCCTACTGTGGTCTCTTGTGTGTTGCTGTGATGCTTGAAGCAATGCCACAGGTATTTTAAATACCAGAAGTGGTATTTTAAATTACCCATGGTGGACAGGTTTCAGTGGAGCTTCTACATTAAATAGACTAGAAAGAAGGAGAGGAGAACCACTTCTGAATTGTTAGCCACAGACAACTTTGTGAATAGCAGCGGAACATTGATACAGTACAGGAAGATGAGTCCCTCAGTTTGGAAGGCACTCATAATATGACTGGGGAAGAGCTGTCTTCTCAAAGTATAATTGACCTTAATGTTGTGGATGGAGCAAAGCTTTCAGGACCCTCATCTGCTGACTGGGCACAACTCAAAATGAGAAGAAACAGCTACAGACATCCAATAACTGGAATGTGGAATATACAACGTATGTGTCTAGGAAAATGGAAAGCTGTCAAAAACTAAACGGAATGCATAGAGATAGATATTGATTGACAGGAGAGCTGCCAGAAATTCAGGCTGGATTCAGAAGAGGATGTGAAACTGGGGATATCATTGCTGATGTCAGATGGATCTTGGCTGAAAGCAGAGAATAACAGAAAGAAGTTAACTTGTGCTTTATTGACTATGCAAAGGCATTAGGCTGTGTGGATCACAACTAACTATAGATAACATTGGGAAGAATGGGAATTCCAGAACACTTAATTGTACTCATGAGGAACATGTATATAGATCAAGAAGGAGTCTTTAAAACAGAACATGGGGACACTGAATGGTTTAAAATCAGGAAAGATGTGTGTCAGAGTTATGGCCTTTCACCATATTTATTCAATCTGTATGGTAAACTAATAATCCAAGAAACTGGATTATAAAAATAATGTGGCATGAAGATTAGAGGGAGACTCATTAACAGCCTGTGATGTGCAGATAACACAACCTTGCTTTCTGGAAGCAAACAGCAATTGAAATAGTGATGAAGACTGCCCCTCAGTGTAAAGGAAATGAAAATCCTCTGGACCAATAAATGACATTATGATAAACGAAGAAAATATTGATGTTGTCAAAGATTTCATTTTGCTTGTATCCACTATGACTACTCACTAAAACAGCAGTCAAGAAATTAAATGATGCATCACAATAGACAAATCTGGGGCAAATGATCTATTTAGAATGTCAAAAAGCAAAGATAGCACTTTGAGGATTAAGTAAGCCTGACCCAAACCATGGTATTTTCAATCACCTCATAGGCATGAAAAAGTTGGACAATGAATAAGGAAGAATAAGTAGAACCAATTCATTTGAATTATAGTGTTGGAGAAGAATATTGAAAGTACTATGGGCTACCAGAAGAACAAACAAATTTATCTTGGAAGAAGGACAGTCAGAATGCGGCTTAGAAGTGAGGCTAGTGAAACTTCGACTTTTGAACGTTGAGTGTGTTATCAGGAGGGACCAGTCCTGAGAGAGTGACATCATGCTTGGAAGAGTGGAGGGTCAGAAAAAAAGAGGAAGACTTCAACAAGATGGATGAGAATAGAGGCAGCAACAATGAACTCAAAAATAAAAACAATTGTGAGGATGGTGCGGTACAGGGCAGTGTTTCGTTTTGTTGTACACAGGGTTGCTGTAAGTCAGAATCGACTCAATGGTACCTAACAACAATGCATGATCAATATACATATGCACTTAGATATGTTATTGTGTTCTGTCTAATTGATTCCGACCCACAGTGACCCTATATGACAGAGTAGAATTGCCCCATAGTGTTTCTTT
>NW_006408699.1:2808998-2812440 GCF_000296735.1 Chrysochloris asiatica | reverse complement strand
GGTTGGTTCAAGCTCACCAACCACTCCTTGGAAACCCTATACAGGGTTGTTATGGTCGGAACTGACTTGACACACTCAACAACAACAACATATTTATACTAAATGTACATATATGAGAAGACATGGGACAGTGTAGAAACCTAAAACCAATTCCTACCTTCAAGCTCAGTAGAATATATGGACTATAAGGAATGCATAGCTGTAAGACCTACTGGGAACTATAATAAGCCCTGCATTTTTACAAAATTTTTTTAGTCATTTAGTGAAGAAAAAAAATTAATGAAGTCTAGAGCAACCTTAATTTAAGTTAATTTCTCAACTTTTAATGAGTTGCTTAAAAAATTTTTTTTTTCCCTTTTGTTCAGCATTCCCTCATATTTCAGTATCATTAAAGACATTTTCATCTTTTCAACCTTAGGCTTTTCAATGATTTTGAATATGAGGTCTGCCCCCTTTGGTTTTTATAGTTTCATAAAGATCACCATTTGTAGACTCAACATAAACCCAATGGAGACAATTAAGTTCAGTTTGAATGTAGTATGCATAAGTGAATTTGCAGTTTGGATCTTAAACTTTCTTACCAGCTTCCAAATTTATCATACTGCATATTGTTGCATTGTAGAATTGTACAGTTCACATAACTACCATTGTTGTTGTTGTTAAGTACTGTTGAGGTGGTTCTGTCTCAGAGAGACCCTGTATAGGGTTTCCTTGGAGCAAGTGGTTAGTTTGAACCACTGACCTTGGGATTCAAATGGTATTGTGGCCCAGTGCTTACCCTACAGTGCCACACCAGGATTCCCATAACTACCATGTTGCTGTTGTTATGTGCCGTGGAGTCAGTTCCGAATCATAGCAACCCTGTACAGGGTTCCTGAGGCTGTACATCTTTACGGGAGCAGAAAGCTTCATCTTTCTCCCATGGAGTAGCTGGTAGTTTCGAACTGCTGACCCTGAGATTAGCAGCCCGATTCGTAACCACTATGCTACCAGAGCTCCTTATAACTACCATACACAGTATTATTAAAGCCAGATGGCTAGAATAAAGTTTCCTTAATGATATAACTTCATTTTTCTCAAATCTTTACATATTATGTGTTTGTTGTTGTTAAGTGCTGTCAAGTGGATTCCGACCCATAACGACCCTGTATAGGCTTTCCAAGGAGCAGCTAGTGAGCTTGAACCACATACCTTGCAGTTCAAATGGCTTTGCAGTCTGGCGCATCAACCCACAGCACCACACCAGGACTCCTAGGCTTGGAGAATTTGTGCAGAATTTAGTGATTCCCTAAAGTAAGCCTTAAGGAGCTCTGGTAGCATAGTGGTTACGAGTTGGGCTGCTAATCTCAAAGTCAGCAGTTCTCAACAACAGGAGCCCTGATGTGGTGCTGTGTGTGGGTTAATGCACTGCACTGCAAGGATGGTTTGAACTGCAAGGTCGGCGGTTCAAGCTTACCAGCGGCTCCTCGAAAACCCTATGCAGGGTGGCTATAGTTTGGAACCAACTTGACGGCCCTTAACAACAACAACAAACATTAAAGAATTCTGGTAGCGCAGTGGTTACGAGTCAGGCTACTAACTTCAAGGCCAGCAGTTCGAAACTACCAGCAGTTCTACAGGAGAAAGATGAAGCTTTCTGCTCCCATAAAGATGTACAGCCTCGAAAACTGTATACAGGGTCGCTATGAGTCAGAACCGACTCCACAGCACATAACCAACACCACCATCACCAAAATAAGCATTAGACACTTTCTTTATATAATTAACAGTACAGCCAGGAAGATAATGATAGATTATTTGCCACCTGCATTTAATCTAGAGTCATTTTAGATTGGCACTCTCTTCTGAGGTCTTTCTTTATTCTTAAATTTCCACCTAGTCCTCTCAGCCAATGGCTCCACCTCCTCCCACTTAGAAAACTCTCTGATTTCATGCCTATATCTGGCTCCTTTGAGGAGACTCAGAGAGCAATTTCCTAAATAAACGTAATTTGTCCAGTTGTCCAAAGTTTCTAAGCTTCACATCTTTCTGAGATTGGATTTAATTTCAACCATTTATAGTTTTCAGGTTCTATTTCAACACATTTAATCAAATGCCAAAAAAAAAGAAAAGAAAATAGTAACAACTTCTGGAGTGTTTGTTTCCTCCCCACAGTAAGTGTTGAAAGATTCCTTGAGACATAACTTGTCCCTAGTTTGACTTTAGTGGTAAACAGGTAATTGAAAGAAGAAAATGGAAATCACATTAATCATTGTATACTTACTTCTAATGTGGGTTTTAGAAAACCTGAGGGAAAATATTCTCCCGATCATAACTGGGGAATCAAATCAAACTGAGTCTTTCTCTTTCTACATTTCTTCTACTCCAAGCACTAAGTATATGGTTTAAAGGCTATTCGGTTTAAGAAGGCCTTGCACAAAAGGTTAATATGTGTATTTGTATTAAAATTCCTACTCTCAATCAAATTTTCTGCTATATCTGGTTTCTAAGGAAAACACTATCTCAGCTATAACCCCCAATAAATACTATTTGATGAGGACGTTTAGTCTGTAAAGCCCCAGATTTATGTCTAAATCCATTCATGCCACACCACAGGAGGTAGTGTACATAGCAGCAGTGGTATTGAAAACAAGGCTTTCTTCCCTAATCCGATGAATATTTTTGCTCTACAATAGTTTTTCCTGTTGGGTTGCCATTACAAGTTACAAAGATCTTAGAGTATAATGACTCGGTTCACCATGAATCCTTTTCATTGAAATACAAATAGAGATTTGGAACACAGATCGTGAGAATATAGCAGTAATCTGACTTAATGCCTTGGCATGCAATACACGATTTAGGCAATGGACACCTTGCTGAGAATGGTCAATTCCTGCAGAAAATGTTAAAGCTTTTCAAGAGTAAGCTTTACAATCATTTTCTAATATAAATGAGTTTTTGCTTCCTTCCTTCTTTCAAGCCACAACTACAATTTGGTTTTAGAATACGTTCTCTAAGTGCAACATAGGAAAATGATCTCTTTATTAATGGAGCACACATTTATTAGGCAGACACTAAACTGAAAGCAATGTGTTAGCTTGTTGTTGTTGTTGTTAGGTGCCATCAAGTCGGTACTGACTCATAACGACCCTATGCACAGCAGAACAAAACACTTTAGCTACTGGGATAAAAATACCAATAAAATATGATCCCTAATAGAGAATGGATTATGGAGATTTGTTTTTTTCTTTGTTTTCTAAATTCAGCATACTTTACACTTAAGCAAAAAAGTGAACATATTACATTCCATGGAAAATCAAATTTGTAAAAATTACATATAGAAATGATAGAAGAGGGACAGATTTATACTAAATGTTTATAGTGGGAAAAAGGATTTGAGGCGCTTTTTATTTTCTTCATTAGAATGTCTTATATTTTCCTAATATTACATAATATTTGCTGA
>NW_006408699.1:2806740-2808588 GCF_000296735.1 Chrysochloris asiatica | reverse complement strand
CCATAGTAACCCTATATAGGGTTTCCTAGGAGCAGCTGGTGAGTTTGAACCACCGACTTTGCAGTCCAAACCGACTATGCAGCCCAGCGCATTAACCCACAGCACCACAGCAGGACTCCTGGACTCTTGAAATATAGTGATTAGAACATCAAAAGGACAGACTGCTGGGTCATTGTCAATCTTACAAGCTGCCTGACATACTGTGTGCCTGCTTTCGATTCATGTTTGTTTAATAACTGTATGTCGGTGTGGAAAGACAGTTCCAAGTTTTCCATTCATTATAACCTACTCCCAGGTTTATACAAATTTTATAGGGAGCAGCTAACCAACACTCCCCTCAAAAAGGACCTAAAAGCTAATATGTCCAAAGTGATTTAGGCCAGTCTGCAATGAAAGTTTGTATCTTAATTTCTAAGCTATACAGTGATGCTCAGAATAATTGACATTATACAACAGGTGCTTAATAAATGAATATTTACAAATATACCACTATATTTCAAATCAGTTTAATTGCTAAGTAAAACTTTACTTTCTTTAATGATAAATATATAACAATAGACATGAGAGTAAAAATCTTAAAAATGTAGGAAATTTCAAGGAGAACATCTTTAAAATCATTCAAAATCTTACCTCCCAGCAATAACTAACATTATCTTTTTTGTGTATTTTTGTATTCCATTATTTAATTTAAAAATAGTTCATATTTTGACTCTTATATAACCTGCCTTCCCCTCACTTAATATATTATAGACATTTATACATTATAGTATTCTCTTCTTTTATCTTAAAACATGGGATAAATTATAAACAAAGATCAATAATAGTGATATTAATAAGGATCCTTATCTTTTTCTGACTCTCAAGAAAATGCATTTAATGCTTCATCAAATATGATTTTGGTTAATGGTTTAAAGTCTCTATTCTTAATTTATTAAAAATGTATATATTAATTAAATATAAGATATATGTATAGATTAAGCTGGAAATGAATATTAAATTTTATGAGATGCATTTTCAGGAACAATTAAAGTGATTTAATGATTAAATGACTTATTACATGTACAGTTGCTACCATTGATCCAATGTGTTCTTATAGGATTAAGGCATGTTATTCTAGTACTATAATGAACTGGGCTAGGAACTGGGCTCTAGGGAAAGACAGTTGGGGTTCAGATACTGGATTCTTTACTTATTAGTCATATGACCTTGGGCAGGTTATTTTATTTCTCTGTTATCTTTTATCTCCTCATTAGTATAAAATGGAATAGTAGTAGCAACTAAGGATCCCAGGTAGTGTAACAGTTAAGCACTCAGCTGCTAATTTGAAGGTTGATAGTTCCATGGGAAAGGAGCTCTGGTAGCGTAGTGTTTACAATTTGGGCTGAGAACTGCGAGGTCAGCAGTTCGAAATTACCAGCTGTTCCGCAGGAGAAAGATGAGGCTTTCTGCACCCATAAAGATTTACAGCCTGGGGAACCCTGTATAGGGTCGATATGAGTTGAAACTGACTCCACGGCACATCACAACAACAAAGAGTTCCATGGGAAAAAAGACCTGGTCATCTGCTTCTATAAAGATTATTATTATTGTTGTTATGTGCCACTGAGTTGATACTAACTCATAGTGACCCTATACGACAGAGCAGAACGGCCCTGCAAGTTCCTCAGCTATGATCTTTATGGGATCAGATTGCCAGATCTTTACTTCTGCTGAGCAGCTGGTGGGTTTGAACCTCAACCTTTCAGTTAGTAGGTGAGGGCTTAACCATTGTACCATCAGGGCTCCTTCCATAAATATTGTTGTTATTGTTGGTTGCCATCGAGTTGGTACCAACCCATAGCGACCTTA
>NW_006408699.1:2804802-2806170 GCF_000296735.1 Chrysochloris asiatica | reverse complement strand
GGGCTGCGAACCTTAAGGTCAGCGGTTCGAAACTACCAGCCGCTCCACGGGAGAAAGATGAGGCTTTCTACTCCCGTAAGGATTTATACCCTTGGAAACCCTGTACAGGGCCGCTATGGGTCGGAACCGACTCGACGGCACTTAACAACAACAACAACAAATAACAGTAGTACCTACCCCATATGTTGTGAGGATTTAATAGGTTGTTGTTGTTAAGTGCCATCGAGTTGGTTCACTTAAGACATCACCAAGCACATAACCATTCATCTGTCAGTTTGTCATGCTGTGATGACTTGCGTGTTGCTGTGATTCTAGAAGCTATGCTACTGGTATTTTAAATGCCAGCAGGATTTCCCATGGTGGGCAGGTTTTTAGACTAAGACAGACTAGGAAGGAGAAGTGGGCCACTTCTTAATGGCTAGCCACTGAAACCTTATGAAAAAAAGAGTGGCGTATTATCTGATATAGTGCTGGAAGATGAGTCACTCAGGTTGGAAGGCACTCAAAATATGATTGGATGGAACCCATTTAATGATGTTGCCTTGAATCAGAATAAAAAATCACGTTTGTTTTTTAGTTTATTTCCTCTCCCTAGTTTTGTATCTATATTTAAAATAAATGGCTTCCTACTCTGAAAAAAAAAATATATATGATTGGGGAAGAGCTGCCTCCTCATAGCAGAATTTACCTTAATGACATGAATGGGACAGAGCTTTCTGGACTTTGCTGATGGGGTACAACTCAAAATGGAAAGAAATAGCTGCAAACATTCATTCATAACTGGAATATGGAACGTATGAATCTAGAAAAATTAAAAATCATCAAAAAATGAAATGGAATGCATTAAAAAAAATTCCTAGGCATTGGTGAGCTGAAATGGATTTGTATTGGCCATTTTGAACTGGACAATCACATGTTTTACTATGCTGGAATTGCAAATTGAAAAGGAATGGTGTCACATTCATCATCAAAAAGAGCACTTCAAGATCTATCTTGAAGTACAAAGCTGTCTGTGATAGGATACTATTTATACAAGGAAAACCAGATACTACCACTATTATTCAAATTTACACTCCAACCACTAAAACCAGTGATGATGAAATTAAAGAATTCTACCAATTCTTTTAGTCTGAAATTGATCAAACATCCAATCAAGATAACTACTGGTGAGTGGAATGCAAAGTTGGAACAAAGAGGAAGAATCAGTAGATGAAAAATATGGCCTGGTGATAGTAACAACATGACAGAAATTTACTAGATCATCGACTTAACCAATGTCATTTCAACAACATAAAAGGCGATTATACCATGGACCTCACAAGGTTGAATACACTAGAATCAAATTGATTACTTCTGTGGGAAGAAAGT
>NW_006408699.1:2794848-2804027 GCF_000296735.1 Chrysochloris asiatica | reverse complement strand
ACTTCAGATGTTTACTGATGAAGGTAAAAGTCTATAGTCTTCAGTATGAATGGCACCTCAATGTAAAGAAAACAAAGATCCTTCCAATCGGACCAATAAATAACATCATGATAAATGGAGAAAATATTGCAGTTGTCATTTTGCTGGGATCCACAAACACTCATGGACGCCCAATAGCCAAGAAATCAAACAATGTTATTTCATTAGGCAAATGTGAAGCAAAAGACCTCTGTAAAGTGTTAAAGAGCAAAGATGTCACCATGGACTATGATGTGCCTGACCCAAATCAAGGTATTTTCAATCGTCTCATATGCTTTATTGGAAGTTGGACAATAGAGAAGGAAGACTAAGAGAACTGGTACATGCATTTAAATTATGGGGTTGGTGAAGAATATTGAAAGTTCTATGGACTGTCAGAAGAACCAACAAATCAAATCAGTCTTGGAAAAAGTACAGTCAGAATGCTCCTTAGTAGTGAGGATAATGAGACTTTGTTTCTTGTTCTTTGGACGTATTGTTCAAAGGGATCAGTCCTTGAAGAACAGCATCATGCCTGATGAAGTGGAGGGTCAACGATGAAGAGGAAGACCCTCAACAAGATGGACTCACATAGTGGTAGCAACAATGGATTCAAACATAACCATTTGTGAAGATGTTCTGGTGTACCTAGAGTTGCTAAGAGTCGGAACCTAACAACAACAGTTTCTTCATTTCTGTACGTCTTTGTGTAGTCTTCTCAGGGTTTAATATCAGAATTAGACTAGTTTGTGAAATAAACCAGGACGCTTCTATCATCTTCAACGTAATGGAACTACTGAAATACATGATAATAATCTCTATTTAAAAAATTTAAGAACTTCAAATAGGAAGTCATATAGTTCCCATCTCCTTCTTTGAAGAAATTCTTTGTCAACTTTTTCAGTTTCTTCCAAGGATACTGAATTTCCACTTAACAAATTTATTGGGTTCCCACTTATTAAAGCAATTGTACACTAATTAAATTTCCCTAGAAATTGTCAATTTAAATAAATTTATGTATATAAGCACAGTAGTATTCTTACCAATTAATTTTTTCTCTCTATAATAGGTTTTATAATTCCTTATTCAAGCTTCATTTTAAGCA
Source organism: Chrysochloris asiatica (assembly GCF_000296735.1). Lineage (NCBI taxonomy): Eukaryota > Metazoa > Chordata > Mammalia > Afrosoricida > Chrysochloridae > Chrysochloris > Chrysochloris asiatica. The sequence goes on along the minus strand of NW_006408699.1, from coordinate 2,802,904 downwards.
TGTTTTCTTTTTTTCATTATTCTGATTTCTTTATTTCATTGCTTTATTTGCAGAGTGTTAGTTCTGAATCAATACATCAATTTAACTGCTTTTCTATTTTCAAATTAATTAATTTTCACTTTTATCTCTATTATGTTATTTCATATAGTTACCTTGGAATTGTTATCTCTTATTTTTACCTTCCTATGATAAACACTACACTGTGAATCATAAGGCCCGCTGTTTAAGTTCACCAGCATTCCATGGGAGAAAGATGAGGTCTTCTGCTCCCACAAAGATTTTTTTAAAAAAGCCTTGGAAACCCTATACAGGGTCACTCACTATGAATTGGAACTGACTCGGAGGCACTTAACATTGTTACCTTGGAATTATTTTCATTCTTTTTGTTTAATAGGTAAATCCCTTAAAGCTATTTTTAATGTACCTCCAAGTGCTGCTTTGGCTATTTTTCATATATTTTTGAAGGAAAGCTATTATTATCAAATACAGTTTTGATTTATTTGCCAAAAAGATACTTTAATAACATATAATTTATAAGATGATAGGGTTCAATTTCACTTCTTATATGGTCTATATAGTTTCAGTGTTTTTGATAGTTGAGGTTTTCTTTTCAGCCTAATTGAATTAATTTTGCTAAGTGATCCATGCAAGAGGAAAATAAATTTATCATCTTTCTTATCTATAAACCGAGATCATCTATTAAATCAGACCTTTAAAAAAAAATCACACCTTCAGTAAATGATACACTTGTTTAAGTTCTATGATGCATTATCTTCAAATGTACATAGTCTGTGTTTCTAAACATAATTTTTAGGTAAAATGAGGAATTTAGTGTACTTTCATTAGCTGAATAATTTTATCCCTTTACATTTCAATTTAAAACACATTTAAACACCTTTCCTACTGAAACACTGTTATATTATTCTCCTCTTTCAAGACAGTTACATTGTTTTGATAATTACTCATATTATTATTATTACTTAGATTTGTATTAAATACCCTTCCAATTTTTTTTTTTTTTTTATAATTCTTTTCATTTATCAGCTGGAATGTCTTTGAAATTTTTTTTTCTAGATGGGACCACAGATGGTATATATCATTGACTATTAGCGTAGTGGTTCCGAGTTGGGCTGCCAACCTCAAGGTCAGCAGTTTGAAACTACCAGCTGTTCCGTGGGAGAAAGATGAGGTTTTCTGCTCCCGTAAAGATTTACAGCCTTGAAAACCCTGTGCAGGGTCACTATGAGTCGGAACCGACTCTATGGCACTTAACAACAACAATATCAACACAAATGAAAGCAAATAACTGGAAAAGAAAATGATTACATTACCATCATTTTGACCTCAAAACTCTTTAGATGTCAGTTCTTGTGTGCCCTCTTACATCTAACGTCCCAGAGAAGAATGCTAGCTGAACTTTTCTTTGTTTGTTTGTTTTTTTGTTGTTGTTGTTTGTTTTTTGTAACTTTTGTTGTGAGTTAAAATGGTTGAGGAAGAATTCAGGAGAATATGCCAGCGATTGACTTCTTTTCATTAATTTTACCTGGTATCCTCTAACTCCTTGACTTACAGATTTGCAGCTTTTTTTCAGTTAAGAAATTACATAAAAAAGAAAACGAATTTGTGAAGCTGAAGTCTTTAATACCCATGATTAACCCCAAAGATTTGAAGAAATATTCCACCCTTGCCCTGCGTTTATCTCTCTACATATACTTAAGAAAGGACATCAGGAAAACCATCCAGGAATCTTTCCACCCAGGTATCAAAATTGCAGTGGCATATTGATCTGTCTCTGGAACAACTCAGATCATTGCTTTGTGCTCCTATTCACACAGTCACGTTCCCAGTGTAATTTTCCACCAGAGGGGTTGGAATAGCCTTCTCATTGGTTCTCTCACTCTATTCTATCATCCATTGTCATATTATGTCTCTAAATCACAATAGTTATCACTTCTCTCATCTGTGCTATTAATGTACCACATTAATTATTACATTAATTATTTAAATGGAAATCCTATTTTGGTATTCTAGACTTTTGTAATACTTTTTTAGTGAAAAACTTATTTATTTTTACTTTTTATTTGTCATACTTTTCTTACCCCCACTATTGGACTTCATTACTCAAAGGGTAGGGGCTAAGTCTCATCTGTCTTTGAATCCTTCAAAATGTCTTGTCTTTACATTAAGAGTGTTTCATGTTGAATGAAGTGTGAATGGACTATTTAGATAATAAAACAGAGCAATAATGAATACTTAACCAATTGCCATAGACTCATAGTGACCCTGTATTGGGTTTCCAAGGCTATAATTCTTTACAGAAGCAGAAAACGTCATCATTCTCCTGCAGAATGGGTTTGATCTTGCAGTTAACAGCCCAGTGCTTATTCTATAGCACCACCAGGTTTAAATGCTTAGAGGAGATCAAATTTAGCATAGAAGCTCTCCCAAAATTATTACCTGAGCTGGTCCATTAATAAGTGAAGAAATTCCTTTATTTCATTCATATGACTGAAGCTAGGAAGGTGTGCCCCAAGTGCTTGGCAGAATCTTTCAGCTTCTTCCCAGTTTCTCTTTCTCACAATTCTTTCTACATGAAACAGCTTAACAAAACATAAATTAATTTGTTTTCTGATATAATCATAAAAAATCATAGATCTAAAGTCAACGATACTCAAATGTATGGGCCCTTGAAATGGATTCTTATCAGTGTAATGGACACACAGGAACATGTATGTGGACTATGGCACAGGCAGCCCCACTGGACGTGTGAACTAGAGGCTGACTCTGGTGCCAAGAGTTGAGGTCCTCCCTCAACCAGATGGGGTACTGTATACAATATACTCCTGTACACTGAGCATCTTGAGAAAGAAAATGAACCCATGGGTAAGGTTGTAAAAGATAGGCATAAATACTCTGGAAGTAGACTTCTGACCTAACAGTATAATTTGAACCTAAAAGACCTGTATGAGTGCAGGGCTACTTTCTGATGACTCAATGGATAACCTGTACTGGCATGCAAACACTGATAGAAGGTAGCAAGATAAAACCTGCCACTGTTTCTTTGGCTGGTGATGACTAATTTTAGGCAAAAAAGAGCCAGTTATTTGTTCCACAATGTTGTTCCACAATGAAGTAAAGGAAGAAGAGAAAAAGTAGAAGATGACACAGAATAGGTGGAATTATTGGCCCAATGCTTCAGTTCCTACAACAGAATGATACATTCTTGTCATGGCCTCCTGATGGGCTAACTATGCTTTCCTGTATTGGACAGTTTAATTGACTTGGGGCTTGTTCATGTGCCTTACTGTGATCAGTGGAATGTTAGCAGATGTAAAGTGAGCAGAGGGCTACAATGTGCCTATGTGGTTGGACTTATCTTCTCAGGCTGCGATTTACAATAAGAAGAATAATCCCAAGTAGCTTCTGTCCCTTCAATCTGAGCTTCAGATTAAAGGTCAGCAGACCCCAACCCACAGCCTAGAGTCAGCTCATCAGATCTGCAGTTGGAATCAGAGTGACTATTAAAGCCAAACTACATCAATGAAACCCTACATGACCCAGAGAATCAGAAATGTGAGAATAAATGTTTGTTGTTATCAGCTACTAAATTTTTGGGGTGGTATATTAAACCCTATACAGGGTCGCTATGGGTCGGAATCGACTCAATGGCACTTACCAACAACAACATGTTATGGTTAGCTTATAGGAATAGATGGCTACTGTTGTTTTTGAGTGCCACTGAGTTGGTTCCAACTCATAGCAACTCCATGTAACAGAGCAGAACTAGCCGTAGGTTTTTTTTTTTTTTTTGGCTGCAATATTTACAGATGCAAACTGTCCAGCATTTCTCCTGCAGAGCTGTTGAGTGGGTTTGAACTGCCAATCTTTCTGGTCATAGCCAAGAGCTTAACTATTGTACTAACAAGAGTTCTTAGGGGACTCATACAGACAATAAAATAGTTTTGTTTTTTTTTACATTATAATAGATAATGAACTCTTAATTTGAGAACAAGAATTAGAGGGATATGAGAATCATAAACACAGTGTCAGCATGGCAAGTAGCCCACCCAACTTCCCAGGAAAAAAAGGCCACTTGGGCACTGTCCGGAAGAGTCAATCCTGCTGGACACACACGGGATTTGAGGATGAACAGTCTGACACCAGAGGCTCATTAGACGGGCAGGGAAGAGCAAAACTTTGTACAAGGACATAGACTAGGATAGTGGAAAGATGACTTCATGGAGGCATTTAGCAGAATAATATTACTTTACCTTATAACAAGAAAGACCTGATGAAAAACTCTGCCACCCTTCAGGACAGTGGTCACTTGGCTTAGGGGCAGCTTCCTCAGGCTCAGGCGGTTCACTTATTTTCTTGCAAATTGAAAGTGCTCTGAAGTTTCTGCAGTCTTTCACTTCCCACTTTCCAAGTGACTGTCCTGTAGACATAGCTACACACCCACCTGGGAAAGCTGATATTGCATGGGAAAAAATGAATTTAAAATGGCATTTCAAAATCGGAGTCTGAATATTTTCTAGTATGTCTACTGTCTGAGTCAAGATGGAGAGGGAGAATAGAGAAGAAATTGGAGGAAAGAGTGGAAAGACTTGTGTTGCTCCTTATAACAATAAGAATAATGGTAATAAGCTACAGAGAGAAGTGCTTCCTACTTGTTAGGTACTCACACCAAAACCCAAACCCAAACTCACTGCCAGTGAGTTGACTCCAATTCATAGTGACCCTATATAGGGTTCCAAGGCTACACAGCTTTACAAGAGTAGAGAGCCTCATCTTTCTTATTTGGAGCTGCTGGTGGGTTTGAACTGTCAATCATGTGGTTAGCAGTCCAGTGCTTGCTTATCCTACTATTGTAAGAAAATAATATGAATCTCACAACAAATCTATAGGGTAGATTCAATTGTCATAGCAGGTGCAGTGAGAAGTGACTTGGCTAAGTTTACACCGTTAGTAAATGGTTAAGCCAGGATTTAAACCCCAGAGGTCTGTTTTCATGGGAGAAAGATGTGGCAGTCTACTTTTGTAAAAATTACAGTCTTCGAAATCCTATGTACTATAAGGTTGCTATGAGTCAGAATCAACTTTGGCTTTGGGTCTGCTTCCAGAAATGCACCTTAAACCACTATGGTGTTGTTAAGTGCCGTTGAGTTGGTTCTGACTCCTAGCAAACCTGTGTAGGGTTTTCGAGGAGCAGCTGGTGGGTCTGAACTGCCAACCTTGTGGTTAGCAGTCCAGTGCTTATCCTATAGCACCACACCAGGACCTCAGGATAGTCTAAGTAGTTCAAATTATAAGCCTCAAGATTATAATCATTGTAATGAAATGATGGTGTAAAACTGATGTTCTCCCATGTAAACTATCACTCAATTCACAATAAAAACTTAAAAAAAAAAGATAAGCCTCAAAACAAAACTCTCTCAGATTACAGATTCAAATCCAAAGTAAGGGCTGGCACAAGGCAGTATTTAGTAGCCTTCATTTGTTTATGATTTACTTAATGCTAAGGTATAACCTTAGTTATTTGTTACCACTTTGAAAGGTAGTTTGTGTTATCAGCTCCATTTTCCATATGAAGAATAAATGCATGCCCATAATCATATAGTTGGTGAGTGGTGAGTTAGAATTTTACCTAGTATTTTCTGACAAACGACCATGCTCTCTTTTCCATTACACTGTCTGAAGTGGGCAGGAGACAAAAAGAGTCCTTACACGTTGGAAGAGGGAACGGGGAAGCCCATAACCCTCTCCAGGCCATCAGGTCTGACAGTTAGATCTCTGGCCATCTCCCTTCTCATCAATGAGAAGGCAAACACCGCCTTCGGCAGTAACTCCTTGACCCACTCAAAATGGGATCTGGGGCTTCGCAAACCACCCCTTCCCCTCTAGGCTGTCTTCTGAATATCCAAAAAAAAAAAAAAAAAAAAAAAGAAGAGTCCTTACATTGGAAAAATTCTATCCCACTTAACAGAGAAGCCATATGAGCTCGTGGCTCTTACACATGGTCAGCAACAGCGAATGGGGGAAAATACCATTAGGGTGCTGTATCACCCTAATGGGTGTATTATTGTTTCTCTGTGGTATCTCTCTACCCATAGCTTGTCCATAATAGAGCAAGCTGGAGGAAGTTAGGAGAAATACTGATACAAGGAGCTTCATGGCAGCCTTTCTGGCTATGGACCTGAGGGACTTGCTATTACAGTCACTTCCTGAGCAGCTCTCCAACCACTGAGGTTCATCCATGAAAAATGTGACACTGATTCTCATTAAAAACTTGAGTGCCTATTATAAAAAACCCTATATATTTTACACATTAGACTATGTCTAATTTAAGGTGACTCAACTAGGATTCATGCCAGTGCCCTCCATCTTCTGTATATGGAAAAAGATGACACGTGTTAACTTGAGTGAAGGGAAAAAGAAAAGACAAAAGAAAGTAATTGGGTTCATGTATTCGTGCTCAAATCTACAAAAGAACGTCTAATTAGTAATTATTTTACAATGACTGCACTAATACATAAATTGAATGTTTTTTTCTTGTCTTAGAAAACCGTTTAATCAAGGAATACAGAGTTAAAAGCTCATAAGAATAGCAGGTAGTCAGGGATGGCCACATGTGCTAGTTATTATCAATGCCATTCACATATATGGTGATAAGCATGTGTCACAGATTTTTGTGGGGCAGGTCCTATTTCAAATATTGTGTTGGATTATAAACTCACACATCCTAAAGCTTGGGTTAGAAAAACATGGTCTTAATGATCATACTAGACAAGCATAAGAAAATAGAAATAATTCAAAAGTGAGAAATGGGGGATGCTTTGCAACTGTTGTCTTATACAAAGCCAAATCTTTTTAAAAGCATTGGATTGGCAGTTAGGAGATCTGGATTCTTAATGACTTGTTAAGTGACCTTTTCAAGTGAATCACCTTTCTAAGCCTCTGTTTTCTTAATTCTAAAATCATAGGCCAGTTTAATAAAATTCTGAGGTCTCTTCTGGCTCATGTGTCCTAAGATTCTGTGGCTAATTAGAGTCGATGCTTAGGCTGGTTGGAGAAAGATGAACCAATTTGAAGAAGGAATACAAACAATCTTTGTGTTCTGAACATCTGGCTTACTGTCAACCCCTGCTGTTGTTTTGTTGTTAAGAGCAGTATGAGCCAGTTTCAACTCACAGCGACCCTGTAAAGGGTTTCTGAAAAGCAGCTGGTAGGTTTGACCTGTCAACCTTTCAGTAAACAGTCCAGTGCTTACTCTACAGTGCCACACTGACAGCTCCTGCTGTTATTGTTAGGTGCCATTAAGTTGGTACCAACTCACAACGACCCTATGCACAACAGAACAAACCACTGCCCAGTCCTGCAACAACCTCACAATCGTTTTTACGTTTGAGCCCATTGATGCTGCCATTGTGCCAATCCATCTAGTTGGGGGTCTCCTTTTTCTCTGAGCCTCCACTTTAGCAAACATACTCATTGCCCTATAATATTATGTAAATTTGTCAGAGCTTTCAAACTGAGCCAAGCCCTACTTGCAACAATGTCTTTATCACAGTCACCACCACATACTGCCTGTGCGTCAGCTTTGAACGCAATGAAAAGGTGTTGCGCTGTTGCTTGCACGGAAGGAAGGCTAAATAAAAACTGCTTGCACCTGTTCTGACTGACCTACAAATTCAGCTTAGAAACAGATCTCTTCCTAACCCAAGAACTGCCTGAATTCCTAAGATACATTCCCTTTTTACTTTTACCAACTAAGAATAACAGAAATAGACAAATTCAGTTTTAGTTTAAAAGCAGAGCTTTGTTTCTAGGTTCTGTGTGATATTTACACATGAAAAAAGATAAAAGTAAAATGCTGGCTCTAGTCCCATGCCTTTGGATGTTGTTTTCTAAAGAATTGAATGTCTGCTTTGACTGGGTTATTCCCAAGGATTTAACAGGGAAGACAATGATTCTTTTTATGGTTCCACAGTTAAGAATCTGGTCCTGAAGATCATGAGTTCCCTCACATTTCCAAGGTATGTGAGGAATATATTTT
>NW_006408699.1:2768480-2794748 GCF_000296735.1 Chrysochloris asiatica | reverse complement strand
GAAGGTGGAGTCTCCAGTGAATAGTATCCAACCTGTCTAGGAAGGGCTGATGAAACGAAATGCAGATGAATCTCTTGTGATGCAATAGTGAATAATTGTTATCAGGACTGATTGTGAGGGCTGGAAATGTAAAGGTGGACGTTTTATAGCAAGGAAGGGAGTGACTAACTTTTCAGTCTAGGGGAGGAGGGCCCTGGGACCATCAATGGAGAAGAGCAGAGAGCGGGACCCTACCCAGAGAAGCAGTGAGGCCTGAGATGGAGGCAGAGACAATGACGTGGAGAGATGGAGTGGCTGGGGACTTGGGATCCAGAAAGGGAAAGGGGCTGTGTGCTGACAACCGGGGGGTGGGGGGGCAGGCTTGCAGGGTATACCCTTTTACCCTTTGGTTGGCTGATGCTGCATGGACGGGATTGTAACTATGGCAATGAAACGATATATGATAGAATGACTGTAAAACTAATGTTCTCCCATGTAAACTATCACATAATTCACAATAAAACATTTATTTTTTAAAAAAGGATGCTGTATTTCACAAGTCACTGTATTTTTATTACTTTATATACTAAGGTACTCACCTGGCTCAAGGAAGTTCCAGTTGGAAAAGGTTATAGCCCGCTTGATTCCACCTACACTAGCCCAACTATACTCTCCACTTGCAGTTACATCCCTCAGGCCAGTCCAAAAGTATTTGCTTAGAAACTTATCATATTTTTTAATCATATCATTCAGATATTCTTGCTCAAATCTGCAAAAGAAGAGTTAAATTAATAACTGTTTTACTAATGATTAAGTTAATGTATAAACTGAAGGTACATCTGTTTCTTAGGAGGGTTGCTTAACAAAGGAACGCAGAATTCAAAGTTCAGTAATACATTCTATTGATGGCCACACCTGCTAGTTATAGTCAGATTGCAGTTGGTTCCAAAAGGGACCTTATCTGTGTAAATCTTGTAACATGTTTTTCCATGTCTCTTCCAGCCCTAAACCAGAAGAGAAACATTGTCAGATTGTTTTCCAAACTTGATGATATTCCTGTTTAAAAACATGGTTCTGCTACACTGATAACATCTTACAATTTGTAGAAGTTGAGCATCTGGCCGGTGAATTCATACATGTGATGAGGGTAGGGTACAAGTTCATGGCTAACCTCCACAAGACTGACCCTGTGTCAGTGAGCGGTTGCATCATTATTCTCTTTATGCTATCCTAAGAGCATGATTTGTTGTTGTTGTTAAGTGCCATCGAGTCGGTTCCGACCCATAGCGACCCTGAATAGGGTTTCCGAGGCTGTAAATCTTTACAGGAGCAGATCGCCTCATCTTTCTCCCGCGGAGCAGCTGGTAGTTTTGAACTGCTGACCTTCCGGTTCACAGCCCAATTCGTAACCACTACGCTACAAGAGCATGATAGCTGTTGTTTAATTATTTTTGAACAATTGGAGAAAATAGATATATCAGTATTTTAGAGAGTAATCGTATACATCTTTAATAGGAATTCATGAGTAACTCTTTTCCCTGTAACTGTTTTTGTTCTCCCACAAGAACTAAGGTATGTTGTGATTCACTCTAGTTCGCTCTGGTATCCTCTAGTTCACTCTAACATAAATATGAAGAAGCTGGTAAGTTCCTCTAATTCTACAAGTCTGAATTATTTACGTTTTGACTATCATCCCTAACCAAGAAGATGCGATACTGTTTAGAAAACTTTATACAGGGAGTTTAACATACCTCATTTGGAGGACACATCTTATCAGATCCTGCATCATTTATTTTTTCTCCCTTTTTCTTACATACATATTTAAGTTTCTTGTCACATGATTGGATTTTCCATTGACCTAGCTTTTAAAACCAGAAAAAAAGTTTATTCACAAACGGAATGATTTTCCACATATTTTATTTTAAATCAGTTTCTCTTCACAAAACGTTGAGAGACAGAGAGAATGAATACAAGTGAATGATTAAATCTGAGAACATTCTCCCAGAAAATGGTACCCAACAGGCCTACAAGGATGGCTAAGGACAAGCATCATTCCATGGTCAAACAGGGAAGGAATCTCATTTTCTTATACGAATGACAATAAAACTATCAAAGGACACTTAGTATAGAAGACGAAGAGAGAGGAATTCAATCCACAAACAGTTGCCAGCATCTTAATATTTTTCCATATGATGTGGTCAAAGTTTGTCCACAAATGAAAAACATCATCAGACCCAACATCCTTCTCTTAGTTTCCTTGTGTATATAATGATGGCAGTTAGAATAGGTTCTCTTTAATAATTCTAAAATCTAGTTTCTTTCAACTTTACTTCAGCCTAGACTTCAAAGTTCTGTCTTTCAAATATGCTACTCAACATCAATTTTGCTTAACTGACTAAGTCACTTTGTCTTCTTCAAATTAAATTTTAATAAGTCAACAGTGATAAGGATCAGTGGAGTGCTGTCTGTTATTAGGTGTTATCAATTTAGTTCCAACTCATAGAGACTCTATGAGCAACAGAATGAAACACTGCCTGATCCTTTGTCAGTCTTACAATTCTTGCTATGCCTGAGCTCATTGTGGCGGCCACTACACCAATGCATCTCATTGAGGGTTTTCCTCATTTTCACTGACCCTTCCTGATGGTGGTGGTGGTATTGGCTGTGTACCATAGATTCAGTTCTGATTCACAGCAACAATGTATAGGGTTTCAGAAGCTGTAAATCTTTATGGGAGCACAAAGTCTCACCTTTCTTCCATGAAGCAACTGGTAGATTCCAACTGCTGACCCTGAGTCTAGCAGTCCAATGTGCAACCAACTATACCACCAGAGCTCCATGACCCTTCCTGATAACAAGCCCAAAGTACATGAGGTGAAGTCATTATGACCATACTTCTTCTATTTCAGATTTGTTTGTTCTTCTGGCAGTCCTTGGTAGATACAATATTCTTTGCCAACACTATAATTCAAATGCATCAACTCTTTTGTTTTCCTTATTTACCATGCATATGAGGCAATTAAAAGTACTCTGGATTAGGAACAAGGCATTTAAGTCTTCTAAGTGACAACTTTGCTCTTTAACTCTTTAAAGAGATTTTTCTGCAGCGATTTTCCCAATGCAATACATCGTTTAATTTCTTGATTGCTGCTTCAATAGGCATTAAATGTGGATTGAAGTAAAATGAAATCCTTAACAACTTTAATCTTTTCTCTGGTTACTATGATTTTGCTCCTTGTGAAGGTTTTGTTTCCTTTATGTGGAGGTGTAATCCATATTGAAAGCTGTAGGCTTTGATCTACTGTCCAGGTATGTCCTAAGTTCATTATTACCCACAAGACCTCAGGTTCCTTCTTTCATAAGCTTCTAAATTCATCTTGGATATATTTTAAAATAGAGTGACATGCTCCTAAATACAGCTTCACCACTGAAACATTTCTAAATCTGCATATAATTTTTAGTTTCCGTTTTAAGTCTTTCTAGAAGTTCACGGCATAAACAATCTCCTAAATAATTGAGGATCCATAGGAAACGGGCACAAGTAAAAATGGATGGTGGTTCCAAAAGTTCATGGAAAAATTCCATTACCTTTTAATTTAATTTTTTCACGAACTTTTGGAAGACCCCATGTCTAAAAGGTACATTTGTGCTTTCTGATCAAGGTATTTTGAGTTCTTGGTTCTAATATATTCAATAAATGTTTAGGTATTCAATAGGGCAAAGATGATCCCTAACAGAGTTAGAACTATATTTTTAATAAAAGCATGTTTTTACATCTCAAAGCAGGGTAAATCTAGAGTTTCTTTGAATATCAATTTAGTTTGTTGTATTGTGGTGCCATCCATGTAGCTGTGATGGTGGAAGCTATGCCACTGGTACTATAAATACCAGAACTTCCAGACTAAAACAGACTAGGAAGAAGTAAAAGGCGGACTACTTCTGGATGTTAAGCCACAGAAAACCTTATGATAGATATAGTGCTAGAAGATGTCAGCATTACGAACAACACCCGAATATTGTCACATATAGTGCCAGAAGATGAGTCCCTCAGATTGGAAGGCACCCAAAATGTGACTTGAGAACATCTGCCTCCTCACAGTAAAGTTGACTATAATGATGCAAATGGAGTAAAGCTTTTGGGACCTTCATTAACTGATGCTACATAATTCAAAATGAGGAGTACCAGATGCAAACATCCATTAGCAACTGGAACATGAAATGTACCAAGTATGAATCTAGAACAATTGGAAGTTGTCAAAAAGGAAATGGAACACATAAAGATCGATATCCTAGGCATTACTGAGCGAAAATGGATTGGCACTGAGCATTCTGAATCTGACAATCATATAATTTACTATGGGAATGAAAAGTTCAAGAGGAATGGCATAGCATTCATCATAAAAAAGAACACTTCAAGAACTATTTTGAAGTACAATGCTGTCTGTGATAGGATAATATCCATACTTCTACAAAGAAAACCAGTTAGTATAACAATTATTCAACTGTAGCAACCAACCACTAAAGTCAGTAGTGATGAAATTTAAGAATTGCATCAATTTTTTCAGTCTTAAATTGATCAAACATGCAGCCAAGATGTATTGACCATTACTGGTGATTGGAAGGCAAGGGTTGGAAACAAGAAGAATCAATAGCTGGAAAATACAGTCTTGGTGATAGAAATGATGCAGGAGATTGTATAATAGATTCTACAAGACCAATGACATCTTCACTAAAAATACTTTAAAAAAAACACACACACATAAAAGACAACTATTCACATGGACTTTACCAGATGGAATACACAGAAATCAAACTGACTACATTTTTGGTAAGAAATGATGGAAACGCTCCATATCATCAGCCAAAACAAGGCCAGTGGCAGACAGTGGAACAGATCATTAATTGCTCAGATGCAAGTTCAGGTTGAAGCTGATGAAAATGAAAACAAGTCCACGAATGCCAAATTATGACCTTGAACATATCCTACCAGAATTTAGAGACTATCTCAAGAACAGATTTGATGAATTAGACAATAATGACTGAAGACCAGAAGAGATGTGGGATGACATCAAGAACATCATGCAGGAAGAAAGCAAGAGGTCATTAAAAAGAAAGGTAAGACAGGAAAGACCAAAATGGATATCAGAAGAGACTCTGAAACCTGCTCTCTAGCATAGAGGTGCTAAAGCCAATTGTACAAATGAAGTTAAAGAGCTGAACAGAAAACTTCAAAGGGCAGCTCAAGAATACAAAGTTAAGTATTATAATGAAAGGGAAGACCACACTCAGCATTTCTCAAGCTGAAAGAATGGAAGAAAAATTCAAACCTTGACTTTCAATATTGAAGGACTCCATGGGCAAAATATTGAATGATGTACAAAGTATCAAAACAAAATGGAAAGTATACAGAGTCACTGTACCAAAAAGAATGTAAATGTGCAACCATTTCAAGAGGTAGCATATAGTCAAAAACCACTGGTACTGAAGGAAGAAATTCAAATTGCGTTGAAAGTATTATAAAAAAATAAGGTTTCAGGAATTGATGGGATACAAATTGAATTCTTTCAACAAACTGATACAGCACTAGAGGTGCTCATTCACTTATTCCAAGAAATTTAGAAGACAGCTACCTGGCCAACCCATTGCAAGAGATATCGGTGCTCATTCCAAACAAAGGCAACCCAATGGAATGCAGAAATCATCTAATAATATAATTACTATACAGGCAAGTAAAATTTTGTTGAAGATAATTAAAAAATGGCTGTAACAATATATTGACAGGTAACAGCCAGAAACTCAAGTTAGAAGAGGGATACCATTGCTGATATTATATGGATCTTGGCTGAAAGAAGAGAATATGAGAAAGTTGTCTACTGTGCTTTATTGACAAAGCTTTGACTGTGGGATCATGAAAAGCTATGGAAAACATTGCAAAGTATGAGTATTTCAGAACACTTGATTGTGCTCTTGAGGAACCTTTACGTAGACCAAGAGGCAGTCATTCAAACAGAATAAGGGGATACTGAACAGTTTAAAATCAGGAAAGGTATGTACTAGGGTTGTATTCTTTCACTATATTTATTCAATCTGTATGCTGAGCAAATAATCCAAGAAGCTGGATAATATGAAGAAGAAATCGCATCAGTATTGGAGGAAGACTCATTAACAATCAGTGTTATATAGATGATGCAACCTTGTTTGCTAAAAGTGAAGAGGACTTACAATACTTACTGATGAAGATCAAAAGCAAACCAGTATGGATTGTACCTCAATGTAAAGAAAACAAAAAACAAAAATCCTCACATCATGGTAATAAGTAACATCATGATAAATGGAGAAAAAACTGAAGTTGCCAAAGACTTCATTTTGCTTGGATCTACAGTCAACACTCATAGAAGCAGCAGTCAAGAAATCAGATGACATATTGCCTTGGGAAAATCTGTTGCACAAGATGTCTTTATAGTGTTCAAGAGCAAAGTTAATCAGTTTGAGGACTAAAATGCGCCTTATCCAAGCCATGGTATTTTCAGTAGCCTCATATACATGTGAAAGCTGGACAATGAATAAGGAAGACCATAGAAGAATTTATGTAATTTGACTTACAGTGCTGGAGAAGAATACTGAAAGTAACATGATTGCCAGGGAATACACAAATCTGTGTAGGAAGAAGTGCAGCCAGAACGCTCCTTAGAAGCCAGAATGATGAGACTTCATCTCTCATACTTAAGACATATTATCAGGAGAGGCCAGTCCCTGGAGAAGGACATTGTGCTGGTAAAGTGGAGGGGTCAGCGAAAAAGAGGAAGATCCCCAATGAAATGGATTGGTACAGTGGCAGCAGCAATGAGCTCAAGTGTAACAATAATTGTGACGTAGGACTGGGCAGTGTTTCATTCTGTTGTGCACAGGGGTCGCTATGTGTCGGATCCAACTTGATGGCACCTAACAACCACATGAATTCATAAGATGGGATCTTTCTTTAGATTAAACTGTAGCCACATGCTAAATATCACAAGGAGGGCAGAAAAATGGATGAAGAGCCTGGTCCTGAGAGAAAGCAGGTTATAAAAACCACTCTGCTAAAAAAGAAATCTAAGTATTAAAGAGATATTCAGGATCTTTTTCAGGTCAGAGAAAATGCTCCCACACAAGAGGTGGACTGCTTATATAGTAATCTCTTTGTCTTTTTTTCAGTAGTTATAGGAAAGATAGGAATCCTGGATAAGTAGGATAAGAACTGAACTGCTAACCACTAGGTTGGGATTTTAGACCCATGAGCCGCTCCTTGGAAACCTACACAGGCTCACTATGAATCAGAACCTACTCGATGACACTTAACAACAACAACATAGGAAAGACAATGAACCCTGGTGGCATAGTGGGTTAAGCTTTTTCTTTTTAAATAGAAAAGACAATTTAAATAAACTTTTATTGTGTTTCCCAGCTTATACTCACTCATGGAAACAGTAAGAAATCAAACAATGCATCACATTAAGTAAATCGGTTGCAAAACACTTCCTTAAAGAGGTCACTTTGAGGACTAAGGTGCACCTGAACCAAGACATGATATTTTCAATCATCTCATTGACATGTGAAAGTTAGACAATGCATGAGGAAGACTAAGAGTTGATGTATTTGAATTATGAGGTTGGTGAAGAATAGTGAAAGTACCACAGACTGCCAGAAGCACAAACAAATCTATCTTGGAGGAAGTAAAGCCTGAATGCTGTTTAGGATTGAGGAGGATGAGACTTCATCTCTTGTACTTTGGACATGTGGTCAGGAGAGACCAGTCCCTGGAGGAGGACATCATGCTTGGTGAAGTGCAAGGTCAGCCAAAAAGAGGAAACTCCCAATGAGATGATTGCTACAGCGGCAGCAACAGTGGGCTACAACATAACAACTGTGTAGATGTGTTATTTTGTCCTGTTATGCATGGGCTATAGCACTATGACTCAGAACTGACTCGATGGTACCTAACAGCAACAACAACATATATATACAAATACCTCAACCAAAGGAATTTTAATATTATACATATAAGGCATAACAATAAAAATAGAAATAAACTACAGGAGGTTTCTTACCTTTCCTAAGTAGCAAACACAATTGGGAGTCTTATTGTAGGGAATATTTGGCTCATTCTCATCCCAGTATGTTAGAGTAACTTCAGTACCATCTGACCACTGAAATAAAGTTGGTGTGTTTATGTTCTTAAGACCTGTCCATACTTCTTCTTTGGCATCTTAAAATTAAAAAAAACAAAAATTTTGGGGGTTTGGTTTTACTCAATTATATACTTCAAAATGTAGATTGTTATATTCTTATATGGGGTTTTAAAGTCCTTGATGGTATTCTTCAACGACCTGTAAACATTTTAATAAGAATGACAAGTTGGATAAGGAAAGCTTTTCAAGTCTCTTCTAATGGTGCTGTAGCCTAGGCATTGGGCTGCTAACCTCAAGGTTGGTGGTTCAAACCCACCAGCTGCTTTAAGGAAGAAAGATGAGGCTCTCTGCTCCTGTGAATATTTAAAGTATCAGAAACCCTACATATGGTCACTATGAATGGGGATCAACTTGATTACACTGGGTTTTGAGGGTTTTTTTAATGCAGGTAATGCATATAGGTAGAATAGCTGCATTTCTTTAACATCTGGCTTAAATAGCTTTGTCTTATGGGAATTAGTGAAATTTAGCAAATGTAATTTGCATTTCAATTAGAATAAGAATATTGTCTAATATTGCCCTGAATGACAAATGCTGCCTTCACAGGGCAGCAATTATGAGGGGGCTTCAAAAAATTTGTGGGAAAATAGAATTGAAAGATGACTTTCCATGAATTTTTTGAAGCCCCTTATACTCACTGCTTGGCAAAGGATTATGAAACCTCACTCGACAGGAATCTACTATTGACAATTATTAAGGAGCTCCTGAAGTGTAGCGGTTACGAATCTGGCTGCTAACCTCAAGGTCAGCAGTTCGAAACTACCAGCTGTTCTGAGGGAGGAAGATGAGGCTTTCTGCTTCCATAAAGATTTACAGCCTTGGAAACCCTACACAGGGTCACTATGAGTCAGAACCTACTCCACAGCACACCACCACACCACCACCTTTGACTATTGTTATTACAACTGTTAACTAAAAGGATTGTGGTTCATACCCACCAG
Organism: Chrysochloris asiatica; assembly: GCF_000296735.1. Lineage (NCBI taxonomy): Eukaryota > Metazoa > Chordata > Mammalia > Afrosoricida > Chrysochloridae > Chrysochloris > Chrysochloris asiatica. The sequence goes on along the minus strand of NW_006408699.1, from coordinate 2,785,600 downwards.
CTGCTCTGTGGGAGAAAACTGTGGCAGTTGACTTCTGTAAAGATTTACAGCTTAGGAGAATTTAGGGGACAGTTCTACTCCATCCTAGTGTTGATATGAATTGGAATGGACTCAGTGGTGGTGGGTTTTATGAATTAGCTGTTATTATTACTGAATCCTAAGGAGAAGGTCTAGTAAGTAAGTTCAGTGCATTTTTGTTCACTAGCCTCCAGCTTTCATGTAAATACAAATGCAAAACAATGATCACTTAGGTGTTTGGGACAACTTAAACAGACTTTAACTCATGAAAAGGGAGTGACTATTCACTCTATAAGAAGCTCTGGTAGCGTAGTGGTTACGAGTTGGGCTGCTAACCTAAAGGTCAGCAGTTCTAAACTACCAGGTGTTCCACAGGAGAAAGATGAGGCTTTCTGCTCCTATAAAGATTTATGGCCTCAGAAACCCTATACAGGGTCTCTATGAGTTGGAACCAATTCTATGGTACATAACCACTACCACCATTACCACAACCTAGCATGACCCTTACTCCATTAAAACAAACTCTACGGCATACCACCACCATTACCGTTCACTCTTATAGTTGTGCTGTAAAACTGGTAGCTACGTGGCCACTTAAATTTAAGTGTAAATTAATTAAATTAAAGAAAAGAAAATATTAAGTTCCTCAGTTGCACTCAGTACATTTCATTGCTCAAAGCTACATGTGGCTATTATAGTGGACAGAACAGATATAGAACATTTCTATCACTAAAGAAAGTCTTATTGATCAATGCCGATCGATAGGATCAAATGACAAACCTCTCATTCTTAGTATGAGTCTGAAAATAGGAGACTGAAATGCTTTAAAGCTCTCAAATATGACATCTTTAAAAAACAAACAAAAAAGTTACCCCCATTATGGAGTTTTGTGACAACCACTTCCACATCCGCTAAAGAATGAATGCTGATTAGATCACTGCTGAAGGTTTTGCATTTCACATGGGCGTCATCCCAGGAATCACTTTCATTTGCCAACAGATAGCAAAATCCATTATGTGGCAGCCAGCCGACATCACAGCGGGTATCGGAATATGTCCAGACATCTGGGGAGAAAGCAGTTATTTACATTCCAGTAAAGATACAGCTATTTTGAATCAATAATATTACAGATTCTTCTTTCTTGAATTGTAAAGTTTCTGGACAACTGGGGGATGTAATATCAAAAAGTACAGTGACAAGAATTTATATTATGCCTAATGGAGATGTCGTAGGATAAGCACTTGGGCCTTAAGGTTAGTTTGAACTGCAAGGTCGGTTTGAAACACAAGGTGGATGGTTCAAACTCATCAACAGTTCCTTGGTAACCTTAAACAGGGTTGCAATGTGTCGGCACTAACTTGATGGCACTTAAGAACAACAATGTGTACATAAAGTGTCCTGGTGGCATAATGGGTTAAGCATTGGGCTGCTAACCTCGAGGTCAGTGGTTCAAACTCACCAGCCACTCTGTAGGAGAAAGATTATGCTCTTGGCTCCCATAAAGATTTTGTCTTAGAAACCCTGGGGAGCAAATCTACTCCGTCATTCTGAAACAGAATGGCTATGGGTTTGGTTTAGTGGGTGATACGTAATTAGCATGATAAAAATCAATGCAAGGAGTCAGGTAATGATGTGGCTTAACTGTAAAGTGCCATTGAGTTGGTTCTGACTCATAGCGACCCTGTATAGGGTTTCTGAGGAGCAGCTGGTGGGTTTGAACTGCCGACCTTGTGGTTCACAGTCCAGTGCTGATTCATATCACCACAAAGGAATCAGTGGCTTAACTAAAAAGATACAAATGTGTTGCAGGGTTGGGCATAGAGTGTTTAAGGAATGCAGCCAATTAAGGGCGAGATTCCTATTAGTCATAGTAGAACAAAGGTATGGAGTAAGCCAGCTGCTGGCAAATTTTGTTCTGGATACAGGATTTGTTAGGTTCCCCTGCAGCTTCTGCCTTTGAGAAGCTTATAATGAGGTTGAGTCTCTTTTTCACACATGGTCAACTTAGCAAGGGGATGTACATTAGTGCCCACTGTGGAAAAAATGGTAGGCAGAGATTTAAGAAACAGAACAAGACATTTACACATCCCACACTCAAGTGATGGTACCAACAAAGGGAAGGGGCAAAGGGTTATCTCTGTACCTCTCTTTTTCTCTCTTATGGCAGACCTGGAGTTCTCATGGAATTAATTATTTTTTTTTTTTTGCTTTTGATCACAATAAAACTAACTTGAGGGAAGGTCAGGAAAGACTGCATGAAAAGGGTGAAGTATGAAATGGCACAAAAGATTCCTACCCCTCTTTTAAAAGCAGAAAGTGATTCAACTACTCAGACTGCATAAATTCTGAACCACTCAGAATGTTTGCTGTAAAAAAATACAGCAGCTTAAAAATACAGCAGAACAATTTATATTTTTTTTTTACTAAAGGAAAAAAAAATCAGGTTCAGCCAGCCTCACACTTGTAAGATAACTCAATTAACTTCTAGGTTTTGAAGCAGTACTTACTTTTCCACAATTATGTTAAAAGAACAGAGGGGAGAAAAAAAATCACCCATAATCAAACTTAAAACAATCATTTTCATACTCTAGCCTTTGTCTCTATGAATACATATTTTTACAAGATTAAAATGATAAGTAGGCATATCATTTTGTTCTGTTCTTTGTACTTAAGACCATATTTTCCTGCTGGCACAATTATTTTAATAGCTGCATATTATTCAATCATGTGGAAACATCATGATTTACTTAATAATTGCCACTGTGAGGTATTTACTTAATCTACCATCAGTCATTCTGTTTTCATTTGTTCTGTCTTTTCTAGTATGCCTTTTTTTGTCCTAACTAAATTTGGTTTGAATCAATTTGAAAGATAAATATTCATTTCCTCTATTATCTTAAAACATTCTCCTGTATTCTTTATCATATACCTACCACCCTTTAAAGTACTTGCTTAGGGCCCCTTTTGGATGACAATAAATGTTATGTTCTAGTCCCTTTCTTCACAATTTCTTAAAACATGAAGTTTTAAAATCTCCCCCTTTCCTCCCATTTTTTCTCATTCAGTGGGGATTTAATCAAATACCAGATACACACTAGGTAGGTCCTGAGGCTAGCAGCTGGTACAAACCTCTTCTCTGCTTTTTCCAAGACTCCTCAGCTACATCTGATATTCTTATGTGACTCATCCCCAAATGCCTCAGAAAAAATACCTCCTTGTTTATATTTAGTCCTTATACACCTCCCTGTTTTCATCTGCTTTTTCAACAGAAAGCCCTACAAAACCAGCCTGAAATAGTAGAACAGAGGAGAAATGGATGTTGTAGATCAAGGGGTAGAAAGCCTGGGAACACACTCCCTTGCCCTTAATTTATGACTTATCAAAGAGGCATGCGATATATAGAACTTTCCTCGAGAGCAATGGGTCTCAAACCTGAGTGTGCATCAGAATCACCTGGAGGGCTTCTTATAACACAGATGGCCTGCTTCCACCCCTGCCCACGCACCCCACCTTTCTGACTCAGTAAATTTAAGTATGGAGTCCCCAAGGAGCACAAATGATTAATCATTTGACTACAAAATTGGCTGTTCGAACCCACCCAGAGATGCCTTGGAAGACAAGACTGGTGATCTCCCTCTGAAAGGTCACAATCTTGAAATCTCTATGGAGCAGTTCTACTCTGCACACATGATGTTACCATGAGTTGGAATTGACTAGAGAACAATTAACAACAAACCTGAGGTATGTCCTGTGACTTTGCACTTCTAATAGGTGCCCAGGTGATGTTGATGCTCCTGGACTGGGGATCATATTTGGAAATATGGTCTAGAGAAAAAAAGCTGCCCATGCACAGAAATATAATTTCTACCTAGAATATCTCTGCTTCCCGATGGGCATTCACATGTTTACTTAATATTTTTCTTTGCATCAACCAAATATCATTCATACATAGTTGGTAACATCTAAACACACAAGGTCAAAATCAATTGGTTTTCTGCACTGGCAGCAATAGGTATCTGAAATGGATTTACTTGACTTAAAGATTTATTTGGATGAGAAAGTGAAAAAGATACCTGTTAGCTCCACTGTATTATTTAATGGTTTCTTGCAGACATAGGGCAGTTGAGCTTCACAGGAAAAACTCTGCCATAGACCAGAGTCAGCTTCCATTCTTGCACAGCTTGACCCCCCTATAGTAAGTGTGCTTGGTGTATCTTAAATGATAGGATTTTCAAAGGGTTAGCAATGGGAGAAAAGACATTTTAAATTCATTTAAAAAACAAATGTATTCTTAATCTGTTTTTTAGAAACCTTTAAACAAAATTGAACTGTATAAGCTTCAATGGACAATCATGTGCTTAAATCTATCTTTCTTATAAAATATAGGCTGGTGGTTGGTAGTGTTTGTGTGTCTCTGAATTGGGTCCGACTCATAGAGACCCCACATAGGGTTTCCAAGGCTGTAAATCTTTATGGTAGCAGAAAGCCTCATCTTTCTCCTGTGGAGCAGCTGGTCTATTCAAATTACTGACCTTGCAGTTAGCAGTCCAGCTCAGTATCCACTAAGCTTCCAGGGATCCTTAAAATATAGAATACAGAAGGGAAACACTCCAGTCCCTTGAATTTAAAAAACAAAAACAAACCTTTGCCCCTAAAAAACTCCCAAGCCATATCTTATGGTCAGCAGCTCTAGATCTACTATTTTGTACAACAAAAGCCCTAATTTGTAACTCTATAAAGCCTCTGTTGAAGAGCACTGTGGCTCCATACAATAAGCATGGTACTTCAAACCATAAGGTCCTCGGTCCAAGCCTGCCAGCTGCTCCCACAAAGATTTAAAGCCTCAGAAACCCTATACAGGGTCACTATGTGTCAGAACCAGCTCAGTGGCACTTAACAACAACAACAACAACAAAGCCTCTATTAAACTTCTAACTAAAAGGTTGGTGGTTCAAATCTACCAGCTACTTCTTGGGAGAAAGATGAGGCAGTCTGATTCCATAAAGATTTATAGTCTTCGAAACACTTGAGAGCAATTCTACTCAGATCACTCTGAGTTGGAATCAACTAGATGATAGTGAGTTTGGGTTTGTTTGTGTGGTTTTTGGTTTTGTATATGTTTAATAATAAGGACATTTTAGCTAACTAAAATGACTAATTGGAAGTGTGGTGTCTCTAGAGGTGAAGCACTGGACTGCAAACCATAACGTTTGTGGTTCCAGCCCAAGAGCAGCTTAAAGGGAGAAAGATGAGGCTTTCTGCTCCTGCAAAGATTTACAGTCTTGAGTACAGGGTGGCCATGAGTCAGAACCAACTCATCAACACTTAACAACAACAACAAAATGACTAACTGGTATTTTGTTGTGCTTCATCTATTTTTCTGCAGGAGAAAGATGAGACTTTTACTCCCACAAAGACTTGCAGCCTTGGAACCCTACACAGGGTCACTATGAGTTGGAACTGACTCGATGGTACTTCACAACAACAATCTATTTTTCTTACGGATATGCAGATTACTTTATTACTAAAGTTAGTGTTAACTTTTAGATTCTACATTTGGCAGAGCCATATACGCTTTTATTTTTTTTAAAGGTACTCAATCCTTTCTTTTAGGGAAAATAAATTCTGACTAGATTTTGATTGCTTTGTTCATGATAAAAAATTTCTGTGAAGAATTTATATGTGTAATAAATACAGTATTATATTGTGAGTACATGTGTGCTATGGCGGGGAAACCACAAGAATTTCAAAATGAGGGAATATTTTCATATTAAAGTATGAAATATGTTATTTACCAAGTTCCTAAGGTACACAGAATGGCTCTTAGGCCATGGGTTGGGACTCATTTTGCTTTTACCTAAAAATACAGGGTTGCTAAAGGTTATGGAGTAAGGAGCTCTGGTAGCATAGTGGTTACAAGTCAGGCTGCCAACTTCAAGGTCAGCAGTTTGAAACTACCAGCGGTTCCGCGGGAGAAAGATGAGGCTTTCTGCTCCTGTAAAGATCTACAGCTTTAGAAACCCTGTGCAGGGTCACTATGAGTTGGAACCGACTCCACGGTACTTAACAACAACAACAACAAAGGTTATGGAGGAGCTCTGGTAGCGTAGTGGTTATGAGTTGGGCTGCTAACCTCAAGGTCAACAGTTTGAAACTACCAGCGGTTCCACAGGAGAACGAAATATGAGGCTTTCTGCTCCTGTAAAGATTTACAGCCTTGGAAAACCTATCCAGGATCACTATGAGTCGGAACCAACTCCATGACATATCACCACCACCAAAGGTTAGGAACAAATGCTAAATTGCCTGTGGTGTGGTTCAACTTGCCTATTAACAGAATGGGCTAGGGAGAAAAAAAATTCTTCAGAGGTAACTGTAACAAGGGTAGTCAAGATCTGAAAGTTTCGTAAGCTCTCAGTGAGTAGGAAGGTCTTATTTTCTTGAAACTTTTCCTCTGTGGATCACGGGTGGAGAAGGAAGCAGGTACCTGAATTCCAGTTGAGAAAGTTCAATGGCTTCTGGTCTGACCATTCCCAGCCTCTAGCAGAGTACAGCTGATTTAAGCCAATCCAGAAAATTCTTGCAATACCTTCTTTGTCTGTAAAAAAATTATTTTAAAATGACAAAATTATCTAAATAATTGTCTAAGTCAGACACAAAAAAACCCTGGAAGTCTTCAGTGTCAGGCAGGAATACCTATGAGAGGCTGTCTCACCAACAAAGACAGGTGGCACTAATAGACAACAAAACTTCAGACTGCGAAGAAACTCAAACGTTGATCATTGAATTTTGCTTTCTGAATCCTATTCTGATGCACTGAGTTTTCCATTAGCTTGTCCAATTTTCTTTCTTCTATGATAAGAATAGAATTTCCTCAGAACTACGCTATCTACTTTTTACCTTATGGTACTGGTGAGGTTCTCTGCTCTCATAAAGATTTATAGACTCAGAAATCCTATACGGGGTCACTATGAATCGGAACTGACTCAATAGCAGTGGTTTGGTTTTTGGTTTGGCACTGATATAGATTTATGAAAGCAACTTCAATTGCACAGCTACATTTTTAATATCTGAACTGGTCAGTATTCCAGAGTGACCATTTACATTTAGCATATAGCATTTGCTAGGTACTAGTGATGTAAAAACCAAAAAGACCAAATCCCTGCACTCATCGGGAGTTCAACCTAGTAGAGGAAACAGCTATGGGTCCCAAAAATGATAAACTGTTACAGGTATGCAGTTAGAAATATGTCCAGGAGCTGTTTTAATAGCATATATGGGCCTAGATGTCAGCTTATGGACTAAGGTGCGCCTGACCCAAGCCATGGTATTTTCAATAACCTCATATGGATACGAAAGCTGGACAGCGAATAAGGAAGATCGTAGAAGAATTGATGCCTTTGAGTTGTGGTGTTGGAGGAGAATACTAAAAGTACCATAGACTGCCTAAAGAACCAATAGATCTGTTTTGGAAAAAGTGCAGCCACAGTGCTTCTTGGAGGCTGGCTAAGCTTCGTCTCTCATACTCTGGACATACTGTCAGGAGGGAACAGTCGCTGGAGAAGGATGTTATGCTGGGTAAGATGGAGGGTCAGAGAAAAAGAGGAAGACACCCAATGAGATGGATCAGCTAGGCGGCATCATTGATGGCGTCAAGTGTGGCAGTGGTGGTGGGGTTGGCCCAGGATCGGACATTGTTTCGTTCTGTTGTGCATAAGGTCGCGATGAGTCGGTTCCGACTCAAAGGCACCTGACAACAACAAACAACAACATGGGCCTAGAGTCCAAAGGTGACATTTAGAATGGAGATATAGAATGGGACTTGGGTGTGCACACAGGTATTAAAGTAAAGTTGCGTCATTCAAATATATTCTTTGACAACCAGATGGCTTCAGCAAAAAAGACAAAAAGAAATCATTTAAATGGGGTAATAGTCAACATTCTCATTAATGTGCCCTCAAGAAATGGATAGAATCATGCTTGTATGAGTTTTTGTATTTTGAGAAACAAAACAGCATTATTCAGGAACCTGGCACAACTTCATCAACATCAAGAAGAATTTCAATAATTGCTTGAGGGCCAGAAATTGAAGGGCTAGAGCAACTGATGACATGATCTATAGAAGACAAGATGATACTGACATACAGAAAGAGCTAATTGGAATCTATAAAATTTGTTGAAATATTTACAACACGTGATAATTTTTCAGTTCCTCCCAGAGAATTATGTCCAATGGATTACTGCACACACATATGCACACACACATACATGTATGATATATAAGTATATATTTCTTACTGTGTGGTTTGCATATAGACACCCATATACATAGCATAAAGGAGCTCTGGTAGCGTAGTGGTTACGAATCGGGCTATGAACCTTAAGGTCAGCGGTTCGAAACTACCAGCCGCTCCGCGGGAGAAAGATGAGGCTTTCTACTCCCGTAAAGATTTACACCCTCGGAAAGCCTGTATAGGGTTGCTATGGGTCGGAACCAACTCGACGACACTTAACAACAACAACAACATACATAGCATAAAGGCGTTTCAAGGGTGACTTTGATGATTCACACTGTTTGCCTTACTGATAACTTCAGAACTGAAATGCCTGAAAGAGGTCACTCATCTAAACTGAAACCCAGGGGCTTGGAGATCTTCCATGGGTAGAAGAGAAATATCAGCAGCAAAGAGGAAAGAGGTCAAATTCAATAACCCCAGGATCAACATTCAAGGGGTGTACAGTGGGGATAAGAGGCCTAATGATTATCCAATGAGAAGCATCTGGGAGTTTAGGAGTGAGCTACAAAGGTACATTGCTCTTTTCAGGAGTGTGGCTGCAAGTAAAGAGGCTGGACTGCAATTAGTGGTCAACAGAACTCTAGGAACAGACTTTTTTATTTAAATAGCAGAAATTTAAACACATTTATAGGCTGTTGGGAAGAAACAGTAGGTGGAAAGTAGCTGAAAATATGAGATGGAGAAAACAGTAATGTGGATACAAAGAACTTGAGAAAACACCTAGTCTTGAACAAGTTGTGGGAATAAAGTTACAGATATAGACAATCTAGATAATATAGACAATATATAAATCCAAGAAAACAGTAATGTGGATACAAAGAACTTGAGAAAACAACTAGTCTTGAACAAGTTGTGGGAATAAAGTTACAGATATAGACAATCTAGATAATATAGACAATATATAAATCCAAGATTGAGCAAATAATCCAAGAAACTGGAGTTTCTATGAAGAAGAATGTGTATCAGGATTAGAAGGACACACGTTAAAAAACCTGTAACATGCAGATGACACATCCTTACTTGCTGAAAGTGAAGAAGACTTGAAGAACTTACTGATGAGTATCAGAACTATAGCCTTTAGCACTGCAGAATGGGACTTGGACACTGAGAACACAGAAAACGTGATGTCCACTACAAGATCAATCTCAAACTGCATATATTGATAAAATAGAAATATTCTTGGCTCTGGCATTATTCTAAGTGAGGACAGGGATTCATCATAAGGTATGATTATTGACAACAAAACCAAGAAACTGTCAACTGGTATCCTGGCTCGGACTGGTACTGAGGTATAGCAGACCATATGATTGCCTGATTCAAAATGGCCAATACCAGTCCATCTTAGCTCACTAATGTCTAAAATATCAATCTTTTTCTTTTAATTTTATTCTGAATTAGGCTACCAATCTTAAGTGTTCCATTTCATTTTTGACAACTTCAATTCTCTGAGATTCGTACTTCATACATTCCATGTTCTGATTATTAATGGATGTTTGTAGCTATCCTCTCAATTTGAGTTATGCCATATCAGCAAATGAAGATGCTGAAAGCTTTGCTCCATCCACATCACTAAGGCTGACTCTACTTTAAAGGGGTAACTCTTCCCCAGTTGCATTTTGAATGCCTTCTAAGACGAGGGATTCATATTACAGCACTCTATTAGACAATGTTCTACTGCTATTTATTATGTTTTCAGTGGCTAAGCCTTCAAAACTCTGCCTAGTCTATTTTAGTCTGGAAGCTTTGCTAAAACCTGTCCACCATGGGTGACCCTGCTGGTATTTGAATACCACTGACATAGTTTTCATCATCACTGCAACACACAAGCCACCACAGTACAACAAAATGACAGGAAAGTGGGGAATAAAATTAATTACATGTGTTAAAAATAATTTTGACATTCAACCATTTCAGGAGGTAGCACATGTTCAAGAACTAATGGTATTCAAGGAAGAAGTCCAAGCTTTACTGAAGTCATTGGTAAAATATAAGGCTCCAGGAATTGATGGGATACATTGAGATGTTTCAACAAATGGATGTAGTGCTGGATGTGCTTACTTACCTATACCAAGACATTGGAAGACAGCTACCTGGTCAACTGACTGGTAACATTCCATATTTGTGCCCATTCCAAAGAAAAGTAATACACCAGAATGCAGAAGTTATTATACACTATCATTAATGTCATTTAGCTAGTAAAATTTTGTTGAAGATAATTCAAAAAAGGTTGCAGTAGTACCTTAACAGAGAATTGCCACAAATTCAAGCTGTAGTCAGAAGAAGATGTGGAACAAGGGATATCACTGTTAATGTCAGATGGATCTTGGCTGAAAGCAAAGAACACTAGAATGATATTTACCAGTGTTTTATTGACTATGCCAACGCACTAGATTGTGTGGAGCATACCAAATTATGGATAACATTGTGAAGAACAGATTGCTAGATATTTCATTTTGTTCATGTATAGAGAACAAGGTACTGTGCGGTTTAAAATCAAGAAAAGTCTACGTCAAGGTTGTATTCTTTCACCATACCTATTCAATTTATGGGCTGAGAAAATAATCTGAGATGCTGGGCTATATGAAGAACATGACATTGGGACTAGAGGAAGACTCATTAATAACCTGTGATGTGACATGACACAACTTTGCTTGTTGAAAGTGAAGAGGACTTGAAGCATTTACTGATGGAAGATCAAAGAATACAGCCTTCAGTATGGATTACACCTCATTCACTGAGGTGGGCAGTGGTAGATCTGCACAGTTAGTAACAGCATGTATATTTCAGCCTTCATGCTTCTACTGAACTAGGTGCACAAAAGATGGTTATATTTTCCTAACTTGTTTTCTGACTTCTGAAAATTTTTTTCCTTGAACAAAAGTTTTTGTTTTTAAAATTGAAAAAACAAAATCCCAAAACTATAGCCTCTAGTATGGATTATACTGCAACATAAAGAAAACAAAATTTACACCTGGACCAGTAAGCAATATCATCATAAAAGGGGGAAAGATTGAAAGTTGTCAAGAATTTCATTTTTCTTGGACCCACAAACAACAACCATGTAAGTAGCAGTCAAGAAATCAAACAACATAGTGCATTGGGCAAATCTCCTGCAAAAGACCTCTTTAAAGTGTTAAAAGCAAAAATGTCATCTTGAGGACTAAGGTGTCCCCTACTCCAAGCCATGGTATTTATAATCATGTCATATGCAGGTGGAAACTGGAAAATGATTAAATAAGACCTAAGAATTGATGCCTCTGAATTATGGTGTTGGCAAAGAATATTGAATATACCATGGACTGCCAGAAGAATGCACAAATTTGTCTTGAAAGAAGTACAACTAGAATGCTCCTTAGAAGCTAGGGTAGTTAAACTTCTACTCGCTTATTTTGGACATGCCATCAGGAGGCACCAAGAGTCCTGGTGTGGCGCTGTGGGTTAATGCGCCAGACTGCAAAGCAGTTTGAACTGCAAGGTCGGCAGTTCAAGCTCACCAGCCGCTCCTTGGAAACCCTATACAGGGTCGTGATGGGTCGGAACCAACTCGATGGCACTTAACAACAACAACAACATCAGGATGATGTCCCTGGAAAAGAACATTAAGCCTGGTAAAGCAGAGGGTCAGTGAAGCAGAGGAAGACCCTCAATGAGATGGATTGCAATTGTGTCTTCAACAATGGGCTGAAACAGATTGAGAGGCTAGTGCAGGACCAGACAGTCTTTCATTCCGCAGTACATAGGATCACTATGAGTGGAAACTGACTCCACAGCACCTAATAACAACAACAATAAACTGAAAGTTTTAAATCTCTTCTACAATGTAAGTTCTTCTACAATACTAAAAGCAACGTTTCTATATTGCTAGAGAATTCCAGGAAACGATGACAGATTTATCGTACTCTAAATTCTGCTCTGTCGACACTCAGAATTCCTTTCACTGATTTCTAACCAGGGGGACTCTGCAGGTTCAATCCATTCTATCCATCCTAAGTTCAATGTTGTTTTTCAGATACCCTCCAGCAGGAAATCATCACTCCCTCTGAATAATCGTATCTGTTACCTTCACACGGCAAATACATATTTGTAACCAGTGAACTAGCACCAATTGCTGTTGAGTCATGGAAACACACATGTGTCAGAATAAAACTGTGCTCCACAACATTTTCAATGACTGGTTTTGGGAAGTCGATTACCACACCTTTCTTCTGATGTGCTTCTGGACATACTAGAACTTCCAACCTTTTGATTAGCAGTTGTATGCATTAACAATTTGCACAATTCAAGTATTACACATACTTTAATGGCACAAAATGATTTCTGGAAACCATCAGTCTCCTGATTTGCTTCTATTCATGATTTGTAATGATGATGTATTCTTCATTAGAATCACAGTGGTGGCAGTGATTGTGTGTTGTTAACTTGGCTGGTTCTGACTCATAGCGATCCTATGGAGGGTTTCCAAGGGGTAAAGCCTCATCTTTCTTCCACGGAGCAGCTGGTAAGTTTGAATTGCTGATCTGTAGTTAGCAGTACAATTCATAAACCCCTAAGCTACTACAGCTCCTTCATTAGAATCATTGTTGTTGTTAGGTGTCACTGAGTCAGCCTGAACTCATAATACCATTATGCACAACAGAATAAAATACTGCCTGTTCCTGGACCATCCTCACAATCGTTGTTAAGCTTGAGCCCAAGTTTAACATTCATTAGAATCACAGGATTTAAAAATGATGATTGTGTTGGCAAACAAGAGTGTTCTTTAAGTGTTCTATGCTAGGTAGATATGAACGGGAAATGGATAAACTCTGAAAGTCCTGATTGAGCAAATATAAAGGACAGGAGATTCCTTACATGGTCTGACTAATTCAGAAGCTGATTAATTAGAGACTGTCGCTATTCTCCCCTCTGGCCCATCACATCTTTGTCATCAAAAAAACACAGTTGAATGTTAGCATAAAGCTCCAAACCTAATCCAATGGGTAGATCTACTGAGGTAAATACTTCATGCTTCTTGTTTGTTCAAGAGATTCCTATTCAGACTTGATCCAATATTTCTGCTCCTTCCACAGAATGAGGTTCTAACAGACCTGATAACAGTCATGGAGCTGGGATAAAACAGAGAGGAGTCTCTGCTGGCCACATTTAGAAAGGCCAAAGTCAACAGAGCCCTTCTTAGGGTTCCTGGCCTACGTAAAGTGTCCTAGCCTTGCAGTACGTCTCAAGGAGACTCAGTGTGAACAGATCCCAAGGGTGGAAGTGGGTGGAAATGTGCTTTCCTGGCCTGGGACCCTTGAGTCTTCTTTTTTTTTACCTCTGGTGTTAATCTGTGGTTAGAGGCCCTGGAAAGGCCGGTGCCATGGAAAGTCTGACTCCCTAACACAATCCAGTGAGTATAAGAAACCAAATCCTCCCCATCACCAACTCCATGTATTAGGGCAACAGAATGAAAAACAAAGCCAAAGCTAGACTAATTAGGTCCAGGGGGCAGAAAGTATCATCAAGGGGACTTCTGCTATTTTTCTGGCATTAGACGTAGTCCCATCCAACCACTCCCTACCAAACCCAGATGGGCAAAGGGCATGAACTGAAAAATACAAGGGGAAAAAACTGGATGCCTAACAAACACAAGATACACACAAAAAATAATAATGAACAAGAAATATGAAATCAAAAAGAAACAGCATTTCACAACCATCGTATTGGTCAGTTAATAAGTCTGAGAACACCAAATACTAGTGGAGGTGTAAACTGATACCAGCACTTTGGAAAGCAACTAGGAATTTTTTATTACAGAGGAGGAGAGTCACACCTGTGACTCAGCAGTTCCTTCACTAGAGAAACTCTCCAGTGAGCATGTGCAAGATTGGTCCTTGCACAGGGTTATTTGTAATAGCAGGAACGGAAAATAGCTTATTTTTCAATAGGAGCGTACACAAATTGTGCCATATTCATCTAATGCAATGCTATACAGGAGCAGTTGACAGTAAATGAAGTTCTTAAGTGCTGTTGGGTTGGTTCCAATTCATATCTACCATGTATGGGGTTTCTGAGACCAAGAACAGAAAACCTCATCTTTCTCCCTCTGAATGGCTGGTAGGTTCGAACTACTAACCTTGTGATTGGAAGTCCAGTGCTTATCCTACAGAGCCATTGCACTCTCTGAGATTAAATTTATATATGAATAAATAAGATAATATTTGCATTATTATAAAGCACAGAACAATAGTATCATGAATAGATAGGTGCATAGAGCTAACAGTTAGCATGTTCTGTTGCTAACCAAGAAGTTATAAGTTCAAGTTAATCTAGAGGCACCATGGAAGAAAGGCCTCTAGATGAAATAAAAAATCAATCATTAAAAACCCAGTGGAGCACAGTGGTTTTCTGACACACATGAGGTCACCATGAGCCAGAATTGACATGTTGTAAAAACATTTGGGAATGCTACACACCCCTGAGAGAACTGGGCATGAAGCTTTAACTTTTTTGTCATTTTATTTCTTTGAAATGGGGGTGGGGAAGGAGAGCTCTAAAGCAATATGACAAAGAGTTGTGTCTATTTAATCAGGGTGGTAGCTACAGCAGTATCTTTTATATTAATTTCTATTCTTGTCTGTATGGTTTAAATTTTGTAATAAGTTTTTTAAATTACCACAGAGAGATGGTGCAGTGGTTAAAGTGCTTGGCTGTTAACCCAAAGGTCAGCAGTTCAAATCTACCAACCACTCCATGGGAGGAAAATGTCACAGTCAGCTTCTATAAAGATTTTAATCTTAGAAACTCTACGGGGAAGTTCTACTCTGTCTTACATGGTTGCTATGAATTTAAATGGACTTGATGGCACTGGATTTGGTCCAGGGGTTGGGGATGGGAGAACAAAATAGACAAAACAAATCCTATCCACTCAATAAGTCCATGTCATGAAATATACTCTTAGACATCTTAGAACTCTTCTTGCCCCTGCCTGGATGATTCGCCTTTACCCAAATGTGAGGACTTTTGTGGGGCTGCAGGATAAGCACTAGACAACTAACTTAAAGGTCGATGGTTCAAATCCACCAGTCACTCCTCGGAAACCCTACACAGGGTCGCTATGAGTTGGAACTGACTCATTGGCACTGAACAACAACAACAACATCTAGTATTACTTGGTCAAACATATTCCTTACCTTCCTTGAGTTCTCTACTTCTCTACTTTTCAGTGCTCAAAGAGTTTAATGTTTACTTATTTTTCAAATCCTTCTACTTAGAATTAGGGCAGCCATTTTCTGTTTTTTGAACACCAATCTTCCGTTACTCTCTATCACAAGATGCATTTGTCAATGAATAGAATATGCTTTTTTTTCGCTTGTAGATTTCAGTTTTGAGATTTAAATCCAAAGAGAAGATCTAAATGAATATATACGTAAAACTACACAATTGGATATAAAAAGACAAAAAGAAAGACAGTACCTTTGTAAATTCACCAATTCACAATACCACACACAAGTAAAGCCTACCTTTAAGGTAAGTTAATTCAGCATCACTATTGATGCTCAGTAAGTCAGCACCTTGATTCTGACAGGAAAGATAAGCTTCTTTCCAAGAAAGAGCTGCCTGGGTATTAAATTGGTAGCAACTTCCAGTCTGCTCATTCTTTTCCCAATTGTTTTCACAGCCATTTTCTGTTGATAAAAAGATACATTAGTGATTATAAAGTAATGACACAATGTTTTCTATTTTGAGAATGCTTACAAATGTGGTTTGCAAATGGCATACTGTGTGGTCTGCCAAAATCGAGGCTGCCATCACTAGAAGCAACAATATTTTGATCCTTTGGTTATTCGATGAAACTGAAGTCACAGGTGAGAGGTAGTCAAAATCTAGTAGTAGTCTAGACCTACGTCTAGATTTTTGGTGGAAATATTTAGGCAGCTTAAAGACTTCTACTCTCCCTGTAGCCTTTACCCATTGCAAGTCTTTGTTTTACCCTCTCCTACCTGCCCTCTGTCTGACGGTAGAAGTGTTCACACCCCTGAGCTGATGGAAGACAAGCTTTCTTGAATATGTGGCCATAGGGGTGTTCATGGCCTGCAGCAAAAGCAATGTATGTATACGTGTGTGCAGACATGCTGCTGAAATGGCCACAAATTTGAGTTCGAGTGACTATCTTATTTGGGAAACTGAGTCCAAGATTTTCCTTATTATTTTTATACATTTCCATAAAAATATGCACAATATTTTAATACATATTATTATATACATTATATAGTGTAACTACCTAGACATAACTGAACATTATTTTTTCTTTAACAAATATATTAAATGCAGGTATCATTTCAGAAAAGGAACCTTCAAGCTATTTCTTGAACAGGTATAAAAATCTTCATATGTTGTAGTGGAGAAAAGGTCCCATATTCAAATATATAAATATTATGTTGTTGTTGTTAGGTGCCATCAAGTCAGTACCGACTCATAGCAACCCTATGTACAACAGAATGAAACACTGCCCAGTCCTGGGTCAACCTCACAATGAGTCCATTGATGCTGCCACTTAGCCAATCCATCTACTGGGGGTCTTCCTCATTTTCTCTGACCTTCCACCTTACCAAACATGATATCCTTCTCCAGTGACTGCTCCCTCCTGACAATATGTCTGAAGTATGAGAGACGAAGTTTGGCCATTCTGGCCTCCAAGGAGCACTCTGGCTTCACTTTTTCCAACGCAGATGTGGTGGTTCTTTTGGCAGCCCATCACACTTTCAATATTCTCCCACACCATAACTCAAAAGCATCAATTTTTCTACGGTCTTCCTTATTCACTGT
>NW_006408699.1:2758787-2767025 GCF_000296735.1 Chrysochloris asiatica | reverse complement strand
TTTGACCTTTTCCTTCTTTCTTGTCTTCTTAATGACTTTTTGTTTTCTTCATGTATTATTTTGTTGTTGTTAAGTGCTGTCAAGTTGATTCTGATCCATAGCAACCCTGTATAGGGTTTCCAAGGAGCAACTGGTGAGCTTCAACTGCTAACCTTGCAATTCAAATGACTTTGCAGTCTGGTGCATTAACCCACAGCACCACACCAGGACCCCATCATTTATTATAAAGACTGTTTTTAACTCTTAAACAAGAGTTAAAAAAATATAGATCACCAAGGTAAGGGAAATCATCGATATGATGCCATGATGAAATCCAAAGATCCACCTCCATGTGTGGAAAGATCGGGCACAGAGAACAAAGGAATCTCCTCCTACAACCATGGCTGAGGGCAGCAATGTGTCACATAGCAATGTGCTTGATCCTGGGGAAGCAGGGAGGAACTGTTGCAAATAGGAAAGCATACAGACTATGTCTAAGGCTCTTGGAGTATGACATCACAACCAGGTAAACCTTGCAGCCATTAAGTCTTATGTCTAGTAAAGTTTCCACAAGGGAGTTTCTGTTCTTCCTGGGATGGCTGAGGAAGGTGGCCCATGATTCACTTTCAAAAACGCTCTGCTTCTGCTGTCAGAGGTGTGTGAAGTAGTCAAGAAAAAATTGGCATCTGAATACTTCAACACAGGCACAAGATGAATTCAAGTTCTGCTTGGCTGGAGTCCTTTGCAGGCAAAATGCCTTTAGATTTCTAAAGCAGATATAACTGCTTCAAAAGTGTATTCAGAGTCTCCCATATCCTCCCAAGAGGAAGACACTCATGCTGACTATGTCAAGTGTGTCCATCCTGGTTCCCCTCAGGTATTTCCCAAAGGGCCTTCCACAACCTAGTCACATATTGTATGTAGACTCAGAGACCTAGTCACATGTTGTATGTAGACTCAGGGACCTTCAAGGTGCAAAGATTCTCAAGGGCCATCTTGCCCTCAGGTCATAGAGGAAAAACAAAGACCTATAATCAAAGCACTGATCCTCTGAATTGTGTTTTTCCCATCACTTTCCATGGCCTACACAGCATGAGAGGCTGTTGTGACATCTGGTGAAAACCAACAGTGTGGATTTTCAAGAATGCTGCCTGGTGCTGGTGGTTGTGTGCCCTCAAGTTGGTCTTGACTCACAGCGTCCCTGCATAGGGTTTCTGAGGCTGTAAATCTTTAAGGGAACAGAAAGCCTCATTTTTCTCCAGCGGAACAACTGGAGGATTCAAACTGTTGACCTTGTGGTTTCGACTCATAGTGACCTAAAGGTTCATTATTACCTTTAAGTTCCTAGATCTGTGATGTGAATCCGGAAGCTTCCAGTTGGATAGTTGAGTATTAACCATAGAGCACAGCCTTCAAGTTTTGAGGTTTGAGAAACTTGCAATCTTGCTTTTTCCATAAAAAGTAAGCCAAGGAGGTATATGAATGCATTAATAACCCTCTCAAAGGAAGCTAGAGTACCAAGATGCATCTCGGTCAAGGCAGCAAGGTAGAACAGTGTAACTACATTGGGGCGTGAGAATCAGGAATCCTAAATTCTCTACCAGCTCCGTGAGTGGTGTAACAGTTTCACCAGCAGCTGGGCCTGCTGCTTCTCACTTGAGAAATGAGGGTTCCTTATTTTAAATTTCTTATCAAAATAATGGTGGTGGTGGTAGTGTGCTATCGAGTAGATTCCATCTCAGACTGATTCTGTATAGGGTTTCTGAGGCTATAAATTTTTACAGAGAAAAAAGCCTCATCTTTGTCCCATGGAGTGGCTAGTAGATTTGAACTTTCTGAGGTATCTATGTAATAAAATGCCCCTTCTCCTTTGTTTTCCATGATACTATCCCATTTTGATTCCTCCCCCCAACCTTCTTTTGAAAGCAAACTCATAACTAGCTACACAATTTTTTTTAGTGCCTTCTCAAAATATAATTATTTCTCATGGTCATTTTTGAGTCATTTTGTACTCTTCTTCTTTTTGCCTTATGTGAATGGTATCTGCTTCATTCCATTTGTAATGTGAACCAGCCCATACGTACCTGGTTTTAAACAGATGCCCCACTTCTGATCATATTCATAATTTAAGGTGGTTGCACACCATGGGCCTTGATGATTTTCATCAATAATGCACTCGTGGTGCCAGGTGCCATCAATTAGGAATGGAAATTCACAAGGCCTCCCATAGGAGTTCCCATCTCTGGTATACATTTCTGTGGGTGGGGTGGGAAGGAAGTAGAGGAAAGAGGAATTTAAAACTGGATAATTCACTTCAGTTAGCTAATTTCTAAAACAGTTTTTAAAGAAAGATGATTGTTTTCACTGACACAATTACAATATTTGGGTAGGTTGTCTAATGTGGAGAGTGAATGTTCACATCTGGACTCGAATCCTGACACACAAACCCCCTTTCCCTACTGTGCAACCTGTATTTGCCTTAATTCCTGCATTTGCAAACTGAGAATAACATAGTATCTATCCCAGAGGGCTGTTCATGAGGAATCAATGAGATAACCCTTGTAAATCTTTATTTACTGTTGTGTGATTTAGGAGCTAAAAGATCCTGGGCTGGTCAAATTAAGATCTCCTGACTGTAGTAGTGTCTTACCATTGAGTCAATTTCTGATTCACAAAAAACTCCAGGCACAAAATCAGACCATTGTGATCTATAGTTTTCATTGGCTGATTTTGGGAACTGGTTTTCCAGGCCTTACTTCTTAGTCTGTCTTAGTCTGGAAACTCTACTGAAACCTGTTCAGCATCATAGTAATACATAAGCATGAGAATACTTCCATGGAAGCACCACTGCCCAAAAGTAAGGGTAGGAAAACCTGGGAATTACTGACGGTAGCATAGATTTTGGAACTAACTGTGGAGCTAGTGGTTGGTCATTTGTGTTCCGGGGAGTCAGTTCTGACTCTTACCAACCCTGTAGAGGGGTTCCAAGCCAGTAAATCTTTAAGGGAGCAGAAAGGCTCATCTTTCTCCCATGGAATGGCTGGGAGTTTCAAACTGCTGACTTTGAGTTTAGCAGCCCAACTTGTTACCACTACATTAGAGAGATGGACAAATAGCCCTATTGTTCAGAATTAGGTGGTAGAATTATGACTGTGGGTTTTGACCTCTGAGGGTCCTTGGAGAGGGAACCACACTGCCTTTGAGTCAACTCCACTCATAGTGATCTTACAGAACAGAGTTACACTGCTCTATAGGGTTTCCAAGACCGTTATCTTTACAGAAGCCGATCGCTACATCGCTCTCTTATGGAGTGGCTCACGGTTCAAGCTGCTGAGTTTTCAGTTAGCAGATGAGTGCTCCACCACTGCACCATCAGGGTTCCCTTAGGAGGGGGAACTAAACAAAAACCAAATCCCCTTCTATTGAGTCAATTCTGATTCTTTATGAGGTTTCTGAGGAGCAGTGGTAGCTTTCAACTGTCAATACGATAGCAGTTCAGTGCTTATCCTATAGTGCCACACCAGGATTTCCAAGGCTGTAAATCTTTACGGAGCAGACAGCCTCATTTTTTTTCTGTGGAGCACATGGTGGGTTTGAACCACAGACTTTGAGTTTAGCAGTCCAATACTTATCCCATAGTGTCACCAGGGATCTTTTGTTGTTGTGAGCCTTCAAGCTGTTTCTGACTTATAACAACCTATAAAGGATTTCTTTAGTAGGGGGAAAGACAGAAAAATAGTCCCCCCAAAACGCATTGCCATCAAGTCAATTCTAACTCATAGCAACCCTGTATAGGGTTCTCAAGACTGTTAACCTTTACGGAAGCAGAAAGCTTCATCTTTCTTTCCAGGAGTGGCTCATGGATTTGAACTGTTGACCTTGTGGTTCTCAGTCCAATGTTTAACCTATAGTGCCACCAGAGCTCATAGGAGGGGGGAAAAGGCCGGTAATTCAGGTTATAAAAGAAGAACCGGCTCTTTAGCTGGGCAGTCATGGGTGACCATGAGGTAGTAAATTTAGATTTCCCTTATAATAACTGCTCCTGGCACAAGGAGAACTGAGAAAAAGAATAATTCCAACTTCAAATATGCCTGGAACTGCATAAGTTACTCAATACTTTGGTGACAGTTTATTTAGAAAGGTGTTCTATAAAACAGCTAAAAGAACAGCTAATCCTGTCTATTTCTTTTCTTTGGGTGTTTTTATTTGTTTGAAAATTTTATTGTTGGAGGAGGTGGCAAGATGGCAGACTAGGCAAAAACACTATACAGACCCTCTACGATAGAGATATGGAAAACCAATAGAAACAGATGCAGATGATGGTCCTAAAACCCTGAGCTGCAGATGAAGGGATAGAGAAGTGGATTGAATGCTTACTAGGAGAGAAAGCTGACCAGACTGATGTGGCATAATAAAGAGATAGACTGGTGACCAAGGCTGACCAACCAGAATTTGCATGGCTATCTTAAGCTTTTGTGAGCAGCTTGAGACAAAACAATACATTGGCATTGCAGAAATAAATCAGTGACTCATGGAGATAAAGGTGCGATTTTTTTTTTTTCTTGTTCCACACACTCTCTTGGTGACTAGAGGCATGACCAGCCCACACCCACATATACCCCCAGAGAAGCTTCTGCTTTCCCAGTGGTTGGAACCACATGGAGTTGAGCACCAGAGGTGAGCTCTGTAGTTGTAAACTCCATTAAAGGAGGGAAGAACGGATCCACATTAAACCCAGTGCCTGGATTCAGAAAGCCTCTGCTCCAACCTGCAGAGCTGGCCCTAGGAAAGGCAGCTGAACAGACTAGTAGCAGGAAAAAAAAGAAAGGAGATTGGTGAATTGGGCCAGCCAGCCAGGCATGGTGTGGCCATTGTGAACTTTTGTAGACAGTTTTGAAGGCAAGAGGGTGGCAGGTGGCACAGTGGCATAACTTGTTGGCAGTGAGAAACATGCAAAATTTTTTCTTGTACCCCACATTACCCTCACGATCAGAGGTGTGGCTGGCCACCACCTGTGTACGCTCTTGCTCTTCTGGTGGTCAGAGACACACCAAAGGGAGAGGGGAAATTAGCAGCACCAACTCTGGCACCTGGAGTCAGGTGAAGCCTGCTCCAGACCTTCAGAGCTGGTTTTGGCCAGCCCTGGACTAGCAGGACCTCTCAGCTTTGCTGCCCTTGGGACACAAATATTGTGATCCTCCAGCTCACTGGGTGTCTTCATAAACTACTTCTGGATTGAGTGTCCAGAACAGACACTACCTAGCCCTACCAGAACTCCGCCTGGCTTAAGAGTGTTACCATTGAATCCCTTGTCGCCTTCCCCTCCCCTCAATTATGTGAGGTTCTTGGCTGTCAGTGGATTCCAGCAGGATTTTCTCCTCTCTGGGTCTGGCACCTGCCTTGCTTTTTTCCTTTCACTGTGTGTGGGGGGGTTTTTTTTTTTTTTTTTTTTGGTTGTTTTTCTTTCTTCCTCTTCTCCCTCTCTTTACTTTCCCTTGCTTTCTATCCTTTCTATCTTCATTTTCATTTTTTCTTCTATTTTTCTGTTTCTCATTCCCAACTGCTGCTGCTTATTTCTTTCTGCCTTTTTTCTCTCATTGTTTTTCTTTACTCTTCTCTGGTTTCTTTCCATTTAACTTCTTCCTCTCCCTAGTTATATTTATGTAATAGTTAGGGCTCTGTGTCAGCTTGACTAGGCCAGTCTTTCCAGATGGTTAGGAGTTGAGATGTGCTTATTTCCATGGTGATGAAACCTAATACAGGTATAGTTAACTCTATGGTGATTGGCTATGAGCAGCCAATCAACTGAAAGGACATTACTTTTGGGGTGTGGCCTGCTCCTAATATAATGGACTCATGGGAAAGACTCTCTCACCAGGGACCTGGGACTCTGCACTTGTAAACCATTTCCTTGGTTAAAAAAAACAAAACAACTCTCTCTACATATACATATACATATATATTTCACTGGTTTGCTTCTCTAGAAAGTCCAGCCTAAGAAATGTGGAACTGAGAGAAGTGGGGTTCTATAGAAACAAAATTACAAGGGTGAGTTTTCTAAATTGCTTCTGTAGTATGACTAATTTTAAAGGCAATGATATAGGTTGGATGCCTGTAGGCATGCTGCCTTGGGCTGATTTTGAGTTTGATCCTCTTTCCCTGAGGAAATCAGACATGGTTCCCACTTGGTTTAAGCAGCTGATAACAGGTATGCAATTCATTGCAATGGCTCCAGATTCGTGAAACTATGAGGTATTGTAAGAGTAAGAGTAAGAGCAACGAAGCATGGAATAATAATATGCTTAAGTGTAGGGAAGAGTAGCAGTTTCTAGAGTTGCCTGGAGTCAATCTTCAGGCTGGTTAAATTAGATGTCTGATGTGAAGACAGGGCCTATTGGAATCCACCATACCAGAGGTCCAAGGCCATATGCATATGAATGGGGTTAGTCCAATGGAGAAGAAAAGTGTTTTAAAAGGTTTATGAATTTGATTGCCTTACGGATATTGGTTTCTCCTGCCTATTATTGTAACACAGATATATATGCATGATAGTAATATTGGGAATTATGATTACAGAGAGCTTGTAAGCCCACCTTCAGCCTATATTTGATTGGATTTGCTGAAAGGGGAACCAGAATTTGCCTGGAAAAAACAGGCTTTTACTTTAAGCTTTTGTTGAATATGGGGCCTTAAGTAGAATCCTGAGCCCCATCCAGAACCTTCAGAAATGGTACATTTGCATTTGAAAAAACATGCAAACCAACCCAGAACAGTTGGGAGAACAGAAGAATCATGATTGAAGGAAAGCAGGGGAAAAAGCAGACTGTTTGGTGTTTTTTGAGGTTCTGAGGTATCAAGGCAAGGTAAGTTGGTCCATCAGAGAAAATCCCCTTCTAAGACTGAAAATTTAAGAGAACTGGCAAGCTGTGTATGCTCGCTGGTGACTACCTGGGTCTAATTGTGAGTGGAATTGAGGGGAATGAAGCAATGAAGTCACAGGCTGAGTTTGGACAGGTTCTATTGGCATCTGTTGGCCTTGAGATAAGAAGAGAAGGATGAAGGCTGGCTGGTCAGAAGTTTAAGGAGTTGTGTGAATTCCTGAACTCATGGGCAGTGACCTAACCCTTGGGCATTAGCGCTGAGAGTGAAGGGGCCAGCTGGTATCCATTGAGAACACCCAGATTTGCAGCTGGTATCCACTGGAGTCAACTTGGATGACTAGGGCTGAGTTATGACCAGAATCTGAGCAAATGAAGATAAAGATGTGTAATGCTGAGAGCAAGTGTCAATTACAATAATTTGTTGGATTAGACTTTTGCTTATGGATGCAGTTGCTCAAAAAAAAAAAAAAAAAAAATCTAACCAGAAGATTCTTCTGATCAAGGAACATGCTTGTCTCCTCAGCATACTGGGTTAATAGAGATGGGAAATTTAGACACTGACTATCAAAAATGGGGATGTAAAGGCATTATATGACTGGCTTACAGGCTTTCAAGGGTGAGCTTAGTCTTAGAATGAGGGACAAGGGAGAATCTTCTGGAATGCAGCAAAAGCAGTGGTAAGAGGGAAATTTATAGAAATAAATGCACACAACCAAAAAGAGGAAAGGACCAAAATTGACTCCTTAATCTAACATCTCTAATAATTAGAAAAAGAGAAGCACAGTAAGCCTACAGCCACCAGAAGAAAAAATATAATAAAGATAAGAGCAGAAATAAATGAATTAGAAAACAATAGAAAGAATAAAGAAGACAAGAAGTTGGTTATTTGAAAGGATTCATAAAATTGACAAAACACTGGCAAATCTAACAAAAGAAAAGAAGGAGAAGATACAAATAACACACATAAGAAACTATATGGGTGATGTCATAACAGAGCTTGAGGAAATAAAAAGGATAATAAGAGAATACTATGAAGAATTGTACTACAACAAATTTGAAATGGATAAATTTTTAGAAAAGCATAACACAGAATTAAGCAGAAAAACTGACAGACCTCTAACAAAAGACAAAAAATTTAACATCCATTTCTGATAAAACACTTTTTAAAAATAGGAATAAAAGGGAAACTCCTCAACATAAATAACAGCATATTTACAAGTCCAATAGTTAATACTAATCTCAATGGAGAGAAACTGAAAGCATTCCCTTTGTGAACCTGAACTAGACAAGGTATCCTTTTTCACTACTCCTATTCAATATTAAAAAGGAGCTCTGGTAGCGTAGTGGTTACGAATCGGGCTGCGAACCTTAAGGTTAG
>NW_006408699.1:2752276-2757712 GCF_000296735.1 Chrysochloris asiatica | reverse complement strand
TTTACAGGAGCAGAAAGCCTCATCTTTCTCCCGCGGAACAGCTGGTAGTTTCGAACTGCTGACCTTGCGGTTCGCAGCCCGATTTGTAACCACTAACAAAATCCTAATCCATATTCCAACATCATTGTTAAAAGAGATGGGAAAACTGATCACAAACTTCATATGGAAATGAAAGAGACCTCTATAAGCAAAGCACTGCTTAAGAATAAAAAATTAGAAGCCTCTCACTCCCTGGTCACAAAATTTACTATACAGCCGTGGTGGTCAAAACGTCCTGGTACCAGCACAATGGCAGATAGACAGGTCAATGGATCAGAATTGAGAACTCAGAAGTAAATACACCTACATGCAGCCTGCTGATCTTTGACAGGTCTGAAAAGGAGCTCACCCTTGTGGCCCAATCTTCAGGCAACAGTACTAGTAAAGTATGCTCACCATAGAATAGTCAATCATTCAAAATCAAAAGGGCAACATTTACCTAAGGACAAAGTTGAGAAGGGATGGGAAGGAGGGTGGAACGGAAATAAGAACCACAGGAGGAAGTGGGATAACTGTCATTGCATGGAGGGGGTTGCAATCATTGAGATGAAACAAACTGTATGATTTTGTTGAATGTAAAACTTATGATATTCTCTGTAAACCTTTACTCAATTCACAATAAAAAGTTTAAAGAAAATTATTGGGGTTGAGAACTTATAGAACAGAACATACACCAATTCAATAATTTCTACATGTACAATTCAATGACATTAACTGTATTCTTCAAAGTTTGCAAACTTTCTCATCCTCCTTTTCCAAATCGTTTCTCCTTGTTAACATAAACTCATGGCCCCCTAAACCATTCTACTCTTTTGTGTTGTTGTTAATTTGATCCCATAGAGTTTGTTTTTTGTTTTTTTTCAAAAAGCTCAACACTCATGGCTGAAATTCTCTCCTAATTAAGCTAATCTAGTGTTTAATAAATATAGAAAGAAAGAATGCAATGTTTTCCTTGTCTGCTTTGTTCTTCTGCCTGCAAATGCATTGGTTGTGGAGTGGGTTTGGAGTGGCCTAGAGCTTGGCTACCTCCCTTAAGGGACATTAGATCGCCTAGGGTCCCAATTATGGGGTTCTTGATGACTTGGGCTTCACAGCTACCATAACCCCATCTATTTGTGTCACATTTTTCTAAGTTTTGTTTAAAATCCTGGGAATGATCAAACCAAATAATGGCTGTTAGGTAGAGCAGAGTAATCAGACCTCATCCTCCTTTACCGTATCATTAAACCAAGAAAAGCAAACTTACTGCCATCAAGTCCATTCTGACTTATGCTGTTATTGCTGGGTGTCATCAAGTCGGTTCCAACTCATAGCAATCCTGTGCACAACAGAATGAAACACTGCCCAGTCCTGTGCCATCCTCACAACTGTTGTTACATTTCAGCCCAACGCTGCTACCACTGTGTCAATCCATCTTGTTGGGGTCTTCCTCCTTTTTTTTTTTTGCTGACCCTCCACTTAACCAAGCATAATGTCCTTCCTGATATAGGGTTTCTGTGATTGCAAATCTTTATGAAAGCAGACAGACTCATCTTTTTCCCGCAGATTTTGCGGTCAGCACCCTATCACTACTCCCACACCACTACCATGGCTCCTTATCAGAACACTGTTGTTGATGGTGTTAAGTGTCTTGGAGTCAGTTAAGACTCATAGCAACCCTGTAGAGGGTTTCTGAGGCATGGCTGGTGGGTTTAAACTGCCATATCTTACAGTTAGCAGTCCAGTGCTTATCCTACAGCACCATACCAGGAACTCTGACAATATCTCATGGATTTGCTTTAAAGTGTGCTTAAGACAGTATTTGATTTCATATTGTCTGCTCTCCTCAAGTCTTCATTTAATGGAAGTGTAAGATTTGAATTTAATAGTTTTGATTGTAATAAGCAGCAGTACAGCAGAAAATAAGAATAATCTAGGTGCTTTTATTTGCACACAATCTTTTAATGAACACTAGAATTGTTTTCCCATGATATATAAATAACACTGAACAGAGTAAAATCATAAAAGAGTATGCTGACCTTACATTTTAAAGGATCCTGTTTAATATCTATGCTTTGTTTTTAAACACAGTGAAAACTCCCAATAGCTCATGAGCAATTTCTCTTTTCACATTGCAACACAAAAGGGATAGTCCCCAGGCACAATGTCTACTGTACTCCTTGTAGAACCGTAAGTTCTTTTTCTAAAATGTTTAGTTTCTGTACTATTGAGTACATTCGTACACATTTCTTTGTTGATTTCTTACCACAAGCCTGTGAGATCAGCAGGACTAGCATTACACTTGTTTGTGAAATCCCCATTTTTGTAAAGAAGTTAAATAACGAATTCAGTCATTCATTTGTAAGTGACAGGGGTGAACATCAGCTCTCTGGACACACAAGGGCAACTGTGACACCAAAGTCTTCCTTCTCAGATATCAAGTCCTGTTTCATAGCTCAATACTGGGCTTCAATGAAAAGCTCTCCAATTCACAATACACTTTGAAGAATGATAAACCTACAACACCCACAACAACAGAAACTAAATTATGCTAACTATCCACTAAGAGTTTTCTTTCCACACATTCTTTGCTGTTGTTGAACCCCTAATATCCCAGGGTTCCCTAGAAAGATGAGGCTTTCCTAAGAATAATCTCGGTGCCAATTTATGGTGATAAAAAAAATAGAGAAAAGCCCCAAGGCCACTCTCACCAAGTCAATTCTGATTCATAGCAACCCTATTGGATAGAGCAGAGCTGCTTCTTAGCCTCATCTTTGTCCTGGGGAGCAGCTTGTGGGTTTGAACCGCCAAGCCTGTGGTTAGCAGCCCAATGCTTAGTCTACTGAATCACCAGGGCTCCTTATGGTGATAAGGACACAGAACAGCAAGTCTTAGAACAACTCTTCTAAACAAATACATCTGGTTTTTGTGTGTGTGTGTGTATGAGGTAAGTCCCTTATGCGGAAAACTAGAAAATAAATTCTTTGATAACGTAAGTCAAAATGGTTTCAGTGATTAATGAAGAAGCTACTAGACTTCTAAGAGTTGTCCAAACATGCAGAAAGTTTTATGGTTGTCTCTCCACTAAAAGTTTGTCTCGTCTGCATAAGAATACTAAATCTGTTGGCATCTAGTATTATAACTCACGGCATTCACATGTATGTCAGAATAGAACTGTGCTCGATAGGTTTTTTTTTGTTGTTGTTGTTTTTTCCCTAAGAAATTGAATAGTTTATTGATAATTCTACTATATTTCACACAGTGGAAGTTTTAATGTTACAAATAAGCATTCATCTTTGGCATAATGCAAAATTTTATAAAGAACAAAGGGAAAAGGATAGATCTGAAATACAGGAAAAGGATATCCAATAGATACATGATTGAATCTACCTGAAGAAAGACAAACAAAAGCATCAAAAGTAATATCTCTAACTAAAAGTTTTAAAATAATACATAATATGATATGTGGTCCTCATATTTAAGGACTCCACAATAATGGTAGAGATCTTAATGGCTGATTTCTCACAAGCTGATCACCAGGCCTTTCTTCCAAGGCGCCTCTGGGTGGACCTGAACTGCCAACCTTTCGCACCTGAATGTTGCTAAACCATCTGCACCAGAAGAATGCTTGTTGTTGTTATTGTTAAGTGCTGTCAAGTCAGTTCCGACCTATAGAGACCCTGTATAGAGTTTCTGAGGAGTAGCTGGTGAGCTTACACTGTTGACCGTGCAGTTCAAACTGACTTTGCAGTCCAGCGCATTAACCACCACACCACACCAGGACTCCAAAGCCTGCAGCACTCAGTATTCCTGGGCGGTCTCTCATTCAAATACTAATCAAGTCTGACCCTGCTGAGCTCCCGAGATCAGACAAAACTGGGCACATTCAGAGTGGGATAGAAGAATGCTAGTGAGGTCAAAATATCTTAATGATATAAATGTCTATCTGGATGTTAATCAAATTCCTTCATTCATAAAACTGCTACAGCTTAAGTTTTCACTGAGATGAGCAAGATTTACATGGGATGGGGGTAGGGTGGGGACAAGCAAGGACACAATGATAAATAAATGGTCTCATATTCAAAGTAAACATTTTTATAGTACAACAGCCAAGGGAGAAATGAAGATATATTTTGGGGAAAGAACCCTGGTTTTGAGTACTAGCTTTGCAACAGCAAACTGGGTAACCTTGGACTTCATTTTACTGGGCCTCAGGTAGCTCATCTCTATCCAGCTAGAAATAGAGGGAGGAGAAGGCCATCAATAAAGGGTCTCCCATTGAAAGTCCATAATCTAAGACAACTGTGGGGATAATTAAGAGGGGACAAATGTATAGTTAAAAAACAAAAACCAAACCAAGTAGAACTGACAGACCTTAATATTTTATAGCATTTGAATGGCAGAAGAGGAAGAAAGCGGGTGAACTCTAGGTGACTTGTAGATGTCTGACATGGACAGCTTGGATGGCAGCAGTCAGCAGAGAGGAACATAAGAGAGAAGCAGACTGTGTGAATTAAAACCCAAAGTAGGTCTTGACTCGTCTGAGCTGTAAGTGCCATTTTTGAATGTAGTGCTCTCAATATTACATTAGGTAAGGCCAAGAAACACTTTATGTCTGTAAGTTATTACTTGTGGCGTAGTTTAACTCTCTCTGGGAACAGAGGGGGTTTTGAGATTACAGTTGAGCTCCTCTAAAGAATTGGGATGGAGGGCAGGAGACTGAAAGAACCCTGACAAGAAAATTCCCCTTTCTAATCTCTGAACAAATCCAATGAAATTAGTTAAATTCAATTTCAAAAACCACATTGTTCTCAATTTGGTTCCATGTCTTCCCTTAGTTACCAAGTTAGAGAAAGTCTTTTGTAACACGAAATTCAAAGTTGCCATTAAGTAATATCCAAAACGCACTGCTTTTACAGTTTAGGAGGAAGCTAGCAGAAACAGAATTGTTCAACATCTCAAGGGTGGGGAATTGAAGCAAAGACAGCGCCATCTCTAATACTCTAATATTTTCCCATAATAGAACCAGACATTCTCATACAGCTGTCTTCTCTGGGAACTGGCATTCCCCTAAGAGGAAAACTCATGTAGATAGCAGAAAGGATGGGAGAAAAACTGCCATCTTGAGTCTGAAGCCAAATTTAGTTTAAATAAACTTTAAAAGAAAAGGAAAAACTGTATAAAGCTCTGCACATTTCTAAAGAAGGGCAAGGTCTGTGATAGGAAAACAAACACATGGAAAGAATGATAATGATATGTGTCAACATTAGATATAATTGAGAGCCAGCGTAATAAAAATACGTATTTGGGTGAGAGCTAGTCACATTTAGTGGCTTAAGAAAGAAATCTCATTCTTTTTAAATTTGGAAATTTTATTAATCTAATTCTGATACTAAGAGCAAAGTTCACAAACAGTAC
>NW_006408699.1:2738602-2752176 GCF_000296735.1 Chrysochloris asiatica | reverse complement strand
AATATAAAAATAGCCATATATATATAAATATAGCTATTTTGGGGAGCAACTAAGAAATCCATTCTTAAAATGCTGAATAACAGATACAAACATCAAAATGTAATTATTGTTTTTGTTAAATGCTGTTGAGTTTGTTCTGACTCATAGTGACCCTGTAATAGGGTTTCCAAAGCTGCAGAGAACTTCATCTTTCTCCTGTGGAGCAACTGGTGGTCTAGAACTACTGACCTTGTGTGGTTTTCAGTCCAGTGCTTACCCTACAGAATCACTCCGTGACCCTCAAACTCTGATAGCCATGCCAAAAATAAAAGTAAGTACACCAGCATAAGGCTAGTAAAATTTTTCCCTATCAAAATCTGTAGACAAGGATACACACCATGGTTCATGCAGTGCTATTTACAATAGCCAAAAAGTGGAAACAACCCTAGTGTCCAATAAAAAATAAATGAATAAACAAAATGTGGCATAGCCATCCAATGAAATGTTGTTGTTGTTGAGTGCCATCGAGTCGGTTCCGACCCACAGCAAGGGTTTTCGAGGTGCAGCTAGTGAGTTTGAACCACTGACCTTTCGGTTCACACTAAGTTTGTAGTCCAGCATATTAACCCAAAGCGTCACACCAGTACAATGAAATGTTGTTGTTGTTGTTGTTAAGTGCTGTCGAGTCGATTCTGACCCATAGCGACCCTGTAGAGGATTTCCAAGGAGCAGCTGGTGAGCTTGAACTGCCGACCTTGCAGTTTAAACGGCTTTGCAGTCTGGTGCATTAACCCACAGCGCCACACAATGAAATAGTGAGCCATTATAAAGAAAGTTCTGATTCATGGCATGGCATGCATGGATCAACCTTGAAAACACCATGCTGAGCAAACTATATCAGATATGAAAGGACATTTGATTCATATATGATTACACCTATATGAAATATCTGGAACAGTTAAGTACACAGAGACCAAAATTTAACTACAGATATTAGGCTGGGAGAAATGGAATGGCAAGTTATTGCTTATTGTTGTTGTTAAGTGTTGTCGAGTTGGTTCCAACTGATAGCAACCCATATAGTATTTCCAAGGAGCGACTGGTGAGTTAGAACTGCCAACCTGTGGTTCGAACCAATCTTGCGGTCCAGTTATTGCTTACGGGGTAATCAATTTCTGTTTGGAGTAATGAACAACTTTTGGAAAAGGATAATGGTGATGGATACACAACAGGGCGAATGCAATTAATGTTACTGAGTTAGACACAAAACAGTTAAAACAGCAAATGATTTGCTATATACACACACACACACCTATACATATATATACAACAATTAAAGTTGTTTTAAATGTAAGCAAGGAAAAATACCTTTTTTTTAATCTCTTCTACTTTTATTAAAAATTAGAATAAGCTCGACATTTATTCTGTATGAAGGACTTCCTGTTACTCTAAAGTTTTCTTTCCTTGAGAGTTCTGAATGGTATCATAGGAAGTACATAGGTTCGGGCATCACAGAGATTTCAAATGCCAGGTTTACTACAAAATGGCTGTGTGCCCTCAAGCAAAATCTTACCTGTAAAAAGGGGGAAAATACCACAGACAACACAGGAATGTGGTAGGAAGTTAGCTCAAAGTCACTACACAGTGACTGGAACTGAATGCTAGCTCATTTCCCTCATCTGATTGTGCATGCTCAAAGCCACATTTAATGAGCACAACAGTCAATGAATCAGTCCCTCTTAAGTACTCACCATGGTAAGGCTGCTCACAAAGGCTCTCTTCCGTGCCTCCTTTCATCCAGACATCAGATGAATTTGTACTTGCTACTGCGTGTCCACCCTTCAAAGATAACCTGTATTGTGCGGCACCATACAGAGACTCGCGCTCACACTTCCACCATAGCATGGCGTTGGAGTCACAGCTGAACATTCTCAAGGAATCCACAGGTTTGGTGATATCTAAACCAAGGCACTTCTGGGATTGCAAATGAAAGAGCCGATGCTGGGACACCCACTTCCATAACATGTCCTCCGTTTCCTGACAGTCTTTTGCAACTATCCAGTCATTGAGTGGCTTGATGCACTTCCCAGTGTTTGCATTGACGATGGTGAATGGATCATTACCTGAGTGAAAATAGTCAAAGGAAGATCATTTAGGATTCTGAATGGTATCAACAATGTGCTTTGGTCCTTGCTTTCTGAGGAGAGTCCAAGCGCCACTGCTGCTCCCTCCCTTGGTACTTTATAAACTGCCATGTACTAAATGGGCTCAAGCGTAGCAGCAATTGTGAGGATGGCGCAGGACTGGGCAGAGTTTCGTTCTGCTGGACATAGGGTCACTATGGGCCTGAAATGACTCGAAGGTCCCTAACAACAAACAAAGGTAGGAAGATAGTGGTGGTCTGAGAATGCAGGGTCTGACAATGAACTATTTGGTGCATGTTCTAGTGCCGCTACTTCTTAATCATGGGGACAGGCCAAGTTATTTCACCTCTCCATGCCTCAGTTTCCTCATTTGTAAGATAGGAAAAATAACAGTACCTTCCTCATGTGGTTGTTCTGAAGATTTAATGCATATAAAGCACTTAGACCTGTATGTGTCACCTGTTATGATAAGTCCATTAGAGAAGTTCCTTAGTTTTCATATTCCTTAAAAAATCAATGAAAAATATTCTGAATCTATTTGTGACCACAATTCTGTCTTGCTTACACTTTGGCAACTATGGTAGGATTAAGTATGACATGATGAATGCACCTTTGATTCTCACTGCATGTTCCCGGTCCCTGGTTGAAACAGTAACTAGGCCTCAGTGATACTCCCGTCTCTGGGAGTTAGTGTAGCAAGGCAGAAAGAGAATTTGCTTAAAGGCAACCTTTCTTCCTTCTCTCCACAACACCCTGCCACCCTCCACCCACATACCAGACCTTTTGTGGAAGCCTGAGTTCACTGAGGTGTTTCAGAAGAAATGGGGAACCTTTTGTAAGGGCAGAAGCAGAACAGTGGGGTAAAGGGATACGAGCAAGTGGAGTAGGAAGACCTGGTGCCAGCTCCATCAAAGCACCTCAAGGAGGGGGACAACCTAGGGAGGGAGGTGGGGTGGACTGACGGTGTGGATTACTAAGGGAACCAGAACCCTGAGTTCCAGGTATCACCTGAGCCACTGGATTGAAGAGCCTAGTTACTCTTTTCCATCTACTACATGTTTTACTTCTGGGATACTCAGGGACTTAACTTCTCAAACACTCTGAAAGACTATAGGAAATAAGTAGTATATGCAGAAGACTAAAGGGAGGGGGACCTTCCTAATGTTCATTAAAGATGCAGCATCTTCCCATGTGGATTGGGAACTCAGAATCAAATTCAGTTTAGATTCATAAAAATCAAGTACAGCATTGTTTTTCTTTCAAACCTGAATTTCAAGAGCAAGATTCATAACTGTTACAATGGATTGTTGTTGTTAGTTACCGGTCTAGTCAATTCTCACTCATGGCAAGCCCATGTGTGCAGAGTAGAACGCTCAAGAACACCTTTGAAAGCACATCATCAGGCCAGTCTTTGGAGAGCCCTCTGGGTAGGTTCAAACCACCTATCTTTCAGTTAATAGTCAA
This sequence comes from Chrysochloris asiatica, assembly GCF_000296735.1. Classification (NCBI taxonomy): domain Eukaryota; kingdom Metazoa; phylum Chordata; class Mammalia; order Afrosoricida; family Chrysochloridae; genus Chrysochloris; species Chrysochloris asiatica. The sequence continues at coordinate 2,748,589 of NW_006408699.1, read as the reverse complement.
GTGGTTATCAGTTTCTACCTCCTGGGAATCCTTACAACAAATTATATAGTTGAACAATTTGTTCAGTTCTTTATTAAACATTTTAAAGAAAATGATTATAGTACAAAGCAGTATTATGTTGGTGAGAGCGAAGCTGGAATATTTTAGACGAGCTTGTACAACCATTGCCCATGAACCAAAGAGTCAAACAGAACAACGTGAAAACGTTGGTCCAAAAGGCACTTAACTTTCATTTTGATGCCAGCTTCACAATGACTGGTCTTACCAAAACCCGGTAAGCTGGTAGAAGAAAAAAACTCATGAAAGTCATGGTTCATGGACTTCCAGTGTTCAAATTTCTCATACCAGGGACTGATGACTTGAGGGGCATTTCACTATGTAAATACAGTAAGGATAAAATTAAATCCAATTGCAGTTTGGACTCTGCATACAATTCTTTCTGTTTTAAATAACAACCACCGCAACAACAGTGACAAGAAGAACAACAAAAATGTCCTTTAAAGCATAAAATTATTTCTGCTTTACAATGTTTATTTTAAAATATTGCATAGGTGGCAGCTAGGTTATGTTTGCCATTATAGCTTCTACCAGGCACTCTTTCCTCTTTGGTATCATTTCCGTCTTCTGTACATGATGAACAAAGGTTGGGAGGCCAATTTTCAGAAAAACGTATGATCTCACAAGATTATCACTCACATTTTCTCTAACACCCTTCTTTCAAATATTCCACAGCTATTCAGGTCTTTAACCTACTTCTTTTAAAAACTGTTTTCTCCTACTTCTCCAAAACAAATCTTGTGTTCCAAATCATCAGGAATTAAAACAGAAAAAAACAAATTTTGCTTCCACAGAAGGGGTGGCCAACCCTGTTGCAGGGGTCTTCCCCTCTCCTGCCCCACACTCTCACTAGTTTCTCTCTGGGCACTCTGCTCTGTGTCCCTTAACTCCAAACAGGAGAACTAGGCAGGGAGTGGTTTTGCATTTCTTGGCAGTTTGGAGTTTTAGTGTTTTTAAGTCACCTTTGCAGAATCCAGTGGATTTGCTGTAGTTCTTAATATAGTGGAAAGGGCAAGAGGAATAAAGAGTTAGAAGTCCCAGAGTGAAAACCAACATCTGCTATCAGTCAGTTAAGGTCACTGACCTCTCCAGGACCTTCATTTCTGTGAATACAAGATGAAAGCAATGGAATAATTGATACCGAGACCCCTTTAGAGTGCTTACATCCTATGCTTCCATAAGATAACAGCTTCTCGAGTCTTGAAAGTTTTGCTAGTCTTTGTTGAGTTCATTGCATACTGTTCTTGAAACAGACGTCCACAACCTTATTACGTCATGCTATATTGCCATGGCAGGTCATACTAATCTTATTTGTTTTGGGCATGTGCACTTAGGTGACAGTTGTTGTTAGGTGTCATCAAGTCAGTACTGACTCATAGTGACCTTATGCACAATAGAATGAAACACTGTCTGATCCTGGGCCAACCTCACTACTGTTGCCACGCTTGAATCCATTGATGCTGCTAAATACTGTTTTATAAATACTCTTTAGAAGATAGAAAAAAATTGCCGTTACTCATTTACTACACATTTGACTTCTGGGACACATGTGGATTTAACAACCTTTACGAACTTAGAAGTTGGTGTTTACTAGTTAAAAACAGGTGTTGACCTGGCAGTTGGGTCCATGGCAGCTGAGTAGGAGGCAGAACGTCATGTTAAGAGTCAGAAAATAATGGGATAGAAATGGAGTGGTGTGAGCTGGGGAGACCCTTCAGGAGTCCCTGAAGGAATGGTGCACTTCAAGCTGTTAGCGCTCCAAAAAGGAGATTAAAAAAAAAGTAAACTAAGCATCTGGCATCTCCCCAAGGACCCAGAGTTTCTTCTTTAGCAATTAGACAATGGAGTCCACTTGCCCAAGTCTAGCTGCTAACATGCCACCGCCAGCATCAGGAAGCTGACACACTGCCAAACAAGTGACCAAAATGGTTGAGGTTTCAAAATCCCAGTGCTTCCCCTAATAAGGCAACAAGTCTGGTCTCAGGGTAAGAGAAGGCTGACCAGATCTGATAGGGTGAGGAAGGATACAGGAAAGCAAATACCTTCAGGATCCTAGGGCAGAGAGAATGGAGTTAAGTCAGGTGCTCTTTGTTTTGGGGAGGTAGAAAGCACAAGTATTGTAGGGATTACAAAAAGAAAGAAAAAGTTGAATTCTGTGGACCAAAGTCAATGAGGACAAAAGAAAACAAAGTGGTTAATGATTGAAATATTAGGATGTTTTTTGTTTTGTTTTGTTTTTAACTTAGTTGCTGCAGTGAAATTTTCCTTCAGGGGTTATGTATCAGGCAACATAGAATTCTCACAGCACTAAAAGACTGCTTTCTTAACATATTTTTTTGGTATTTTCCAATAAAGATATCAAAGATGAATGGTCAAGTGTGAATCAAGTCAGGATCCATTAGATGGTCCTTGAAGGAGATAGGGGCACTCACCCTGAGAGACCTCTTCTCTTCACTCTCTGAAGAAAGTCTAAATAAGATCATAATTCTGATTAGCTACAATGAAAGTCAGAGCCACAAGCAATTTAGCAGCAGAACTCCAAAAATTTCTGAAAATTCCCTTGTCCAGATTTCACTTCCTCATGCAGAGAGATAACAAAAGTGGTTGGTAGGGATGACCCATTCATTACTCACTATACAGCTCAACCAAGAAACAAAGTCCATTCACTACTCACGAAACAGCTCAACCAGGAAACAAAGTCCTTAGCACACCTTTTCCTATGCCAAAAAAAGAAAGTAAGAGTAAACTCTTAACTACTGCCAAGGGGGGTGGTTGAGCATTAGACAAGGGTGCCTGTTCCTGGTCCTTTTCTGCAGTGACAGGCAGGAGGCCCCCAGGCAAGCGACCTGATGCTGTCAGTTTCGGATGGTCGTTCGGAGCTCATAAACCAATTATCAGGCAAGGTCGCTGCTCTAAATGGTGGGTGAAGACATTATGGTCACATTCGGAAAAGATGACTTAACCTGACTTCCTTTCTAACGCAAACTGTGGGCGCAATGAGGTCTGGGAATCATTACCCGTCCTTAGATTTATGAGTGGAAGCACACCGCGGTGGAAAAAGGGGAGAAAACGGAGGATGGGTGAGCAGGGAGTAATTGGGAGCCCCACACTCCAGGGAAACCACCTTTAAAAGGAGAGACCAGGAAAGGCCCTCCAGCACATACTCACACCCCACCGCGTCCTCCTCCCGATTCCCGAGAGCTCTGTAGCGCCAACTCGGCCAGATCTCCCCTTCGGCTTACTTGTGGACTCCTGACGCCCCAGAAAAACCTGATGGTGGCCTAACCCAGGAGAACAGCAGTGACCCGGGCCTTGGAGGGAAAGCAGGCCGACTTGGGAGAGTGCAGCCCGCGGCGGTCAGGCGGACAGGAGGACGCGCCCACTGTTACCTGTTGCGCTCGAGGGCTCCGCACGTCCGAAGCATCCGAGGAACAGCATGAGGAACCCCGCGGCACAGTGGGGAATCGCCCAGAGCGTCCTCATCAGGAACCACCTAAGCTGTCGGACCTCGTCCTCGCCGTACCCAGCACCCACTGCTCCCGGAGCGCTTTACTAGCCCGCCAGCGCGTTTCCCCAAGGCCCCCCGGGACGCCCCGGTCCCGCCCCCATCTTCCTAGGCCAATCAGATCTGCCTCTACTTGGGGCGGGGGCGGTACAGGTGGGGATTTCCCGAGTTAGGGACGTGGGGGGAGGGGAGGGGGTTCGAACACCTAAGGAGCCCTGAGCACCTTCGAGTCGTGGGAGCTGCGTGGAGGAGGAAGTGCGCACCAAGGGTGCACGCATGGTGCTGGCCCAAGCTCCCGGGTTTAGATGTTCTGATCCCGGCTTCTTCATCAACAAGATTTGGGAGACAGGACATTAGGTGGGACTTGACATCGCCCTGGAGGGTGGATTCAGTTAGTTTAAAGCCATGGACCCTGCTCAGTGCACGGCAGTCAGAAATGGCTTCTTCATTCCTTGGCTGGATTGGAAAGGCTACCACATTCTCTCTTGCGGGAGAGAGGAAATGCACACTGTCCTGTGTGGCTTGTTGCTGTTCCCACTCCTAGCTCCGAATGTACAACAGAACGAACCACTGCAACACTGCTGGTCCCCTCACAATCACTGCTGTTTGAGTGAGGGTCTTCATCCTTTTTGTCTCTTTTTTGCTCACCTTCTACTTCTCTTTAAACTGGTCCTTCTCCATGGACTGGTCCCTCCTAATAGCATGCCCTAAGGAACATTTTGCCTACACTTCTTCCAAGATATATTTACTCATTCTTCTGGCAGCCCATGGTGTAGTCAATATTCTTCACCAACATCAGAATTCAAATGCTCCAATTCTCATTCTCTCTTATTATTTGTCCAACTTTTAAATACATATGAGGCAACTGAAAATACTATAACTTGAGTCAGATGCACCTTAGTCCTCCAAATGACATATTTGTTTTTTAAAGAGGCTGTGTGCAGATTTGCCTAATGCAATTTATTTGATTTCTTGACTGCTGTTTCCATAAGCGTTGATTGTGGATCTAAATAAAATAAAATCCTCAACACTTTCAATTTCAATTTTTTCTCTGTTTATTATGATGTTGCTTATTTGTTCAGTTGTAAGGATTTTTATTTTCTCTTTTTTGAGGTAGAATCCATATTGATAGCTGTAATCTTTGGTCTATAGCAGTAACTGCTTTCTCTTCAGTTTCAGCATGCAAAGATGGTCATTCCAGGTTGTTAATGAGTTTTTCTCCAACCTGGATGCTGTGCTCTTTTTTATATAGCCCAGCTTCTTGGATTATTTGCTCAGCATACAGACTGAATAAAATTCGTGAAAGAATTTATGCTTACCTTTCCTGATTTTAAACCACATAGTTCTTTTGAAATAACTACCTCTTGGTATATGTACAGGTTTCACATGAGCACATGAAGTTTTCCTGAATTCCCAATTTTCTCAATGTTATACATAATTTTTTTACAATCCACACAGCTGAATGCTTTTGCACAGTCCATGAAACACAGGTAAACATCTTTCTGATAACCTCTGCTTTCAGCCAAGATCCGTTTAACATCAGCAATGATATCTGTTGTTCCATATCCTCTTCTGAATCCAACTTGAATGTCTGGCAGTTCCCTGTCAAAATAAGAGATTTGTTTTAATAATTTTTAAATTATCTTCAGAAAAATTTTACCTGTGTGTGGTATTAATGATATTATTTGATAATTTCCACATTTTGTTGAATCATCTTTCTTTGGAATGGGCATACACATGAATCTCTTCCAGTTAATTGGTAGATATCGATCTTCCAAATTTCTTCACATAGGTCAGTAAATGTTTCTAGTATTGCATCTGTGTATCAATTCCCAGAATCTAGTTTTGCATTGAGGATATATTTCTATAAGTGGAGTTCTAGAGCATTGCATTTGTCCCATGTCAACTAGACAATACCCATGTGAGTTCCTGTTTACAGTTCCATTGGCTGCACATCTTCACTAAAACTGGGTTTTCAGACTTCATAATTTTTAGTAGGGAATAAAACAGTGTCCCGTTGTGGTTAAAAATCGCATTTTCCTGATTATTAATGAGTTGATCATATTTTCCTGATTGCATCATTTCTATTTCCTTTTCCAACTTATATACAAGTTATTTACCTACTACATCTTAGATCCATACCCTGTTTTACTTTGTTTTGAATCTTAGAGGAAAGCCTGCAAACTGGATTTCATAGGCTCTCTTGCACACTGCCTTCTGTTAGGTTTAGCCAATGGAAGTCACTGGCAAGAGATGGAAGTTTGGGAGGGGAAGAACCCAGGATATTTCTCTCATTCTTTTTCTACTTGAGAAGCATTTCCAGCTGTAGCTGTGTCTCTTCTGTGATTCCACCTCCTACCTAGAAAAGCCCTCCAGCTCCTGTTACTCCTCAACTTCTTTTGGGCCCACCCCTTCCCTGCCCTTCTGGCCCCATGTGTGGTAGTAGCGTTGTCTTTTATTCTCTGGGTAACTTATCTGCACTTTTTGATTAATTTTTTTTTTTTTTTTTTTTTTTAGTTCTCCCAGCACCTAGATTCTTATATTAAATTTCTTCTGTTGAATTATTTAGCATAGATTTTATTCTTCAGATTTGACTTTGATTGATACTGATTTAACATACAAAATAATTGTTCCTTGAGACAGCATCCAAACTGAATTATATTATTTATTATTCATCAATTTTTAAATTGAGTAAGATGTAAACAAGAAAAACTACAAGTGAAGCATGTTCAACTACATGAAGAGTTGTGGCATAAAGAGAACTAGCCGGGGATGCATTTGAGCTGCTGTTTTGAGGATGCCCACAGGCGATCCCAGGTGTAGACAGGAGGACCCAGGAGGCCCAAGTAAAGCCTTAGTCTAAGAATAAAGTTTAAATAATTCCCAATGCACCATGATAATAAAGGTCTGCATTTATTCCTGGTCATCAGCGAACTCATAGGACTAGAATCATGAACATAGACCCAAAAGGGCAAAGATAAGGTTGTAATTCAACAAGTTGAAAAACAAAACTAAACAGTTCGTCTTGTAAGAAAAAAATGGAACTTCCTCCACAGAATTTAAACTGTAGAATTTTCAGACTAGGAAATGCTCCCTTAAGGATGTCTACAGAACATTCATGTAAGACATTGAACAAGGAAGGGATATGATTGACTTACTAACCTTATCATCTTAACCTTATGCTCATGTACCAAGGGATTATGAAATTACAGAGCTCATAGAGATGTTGTGATCCATTTTCAACTCTCTCACATTATAGATGCGGGAAGGTCAGGCTCAGAGGGGTAAGGAACCATTGAATATGAGAAGCATTCCACAGTGGAGATGTAAACCGCTGAGCTTGATGGGAAAAGTGTAAATGGCAGAGAAGAAAGAGACTTGAGGCTAGTCATACTTCTGGTAGGAGACAGAAGTGAAGTTTGGACATGAAGTGATGCAAGGTGGACTACAGATCAAGAGGATGTTGGTGGTGACTGAAGCATGTTGCAAGGATAAGTAATGTGTTTCAGTTAGTTAGGAATGCTTCCTCTTAGACATAAAGGGAATTCTCTAGGAAAGATTTTCATCAAATGGACATACATTGGACATGGTTTGTGTGGTATGGATTGTTTTCTATATATGGGAAATATAATAAAAAGATACATCTTGACTTTGGCAGAGATTCACTATGTTTTGACAGAGCCACAAACAGGGGTGATGTGTTTGCTTTTACTATGTAGTTAGTAGGTTTTTTCCTCAGGACTAAGTAAGTCTATTGGCTAAGTGTTCTAAGAAAACAACAGTTTTAATGATAAATAACCAAAGCCCAGGAGTCTTTGCCCCTCAGGAAAACTGATCAGGAATGTATTTTAGGACAATTATTTTCCTGACTTAAGCAGAAGCTAGAGAAATTCAGATTTTTCTTACTTTGAAATTAGGAGATGTGGTTCTCCATCAAAAGTGATGTGTAACCCAGGGACAAGGTTCAAGACCACCTACCCTGTTGATTAAGGGTAAGATTAGCAACGTTGACTTATTGATTTTTAAAAGCATTTATAAAGTATGATAGAGTCATACCAGGAAATGTTAGCATGAGATAAAAACATAATTTATTTACCAAACTTTTCACCTTGTTTGACTCACTAGTATTTCCATGAAGCAGATGGTCTCTACAGCTCTTACTCTTGAGGACTCACTCAGTTCCATCTCTCCGTAGGTTTACACTCCAGGGAGAAAAGTGTGCCTCTTACTTTGCTGATAGGTTTAAGGTATCTAACGTGAGTTCACTATCTCTCTCCCAACTCATTTTTTTTCATCCAGGGAGGAAAATCCACCCCATTTCCTTTTGTTTTTAAGCATAATTCTTTTTGAGCTTCCAAACACATGCCTCTACTTTCTAGAATGTTTACTCTCTTCTTCATGAATCAGAGGTAGAGATATTGAGTATGTTTTTAAATGTTAACTTTAACCTTCTAGTATAGAATTTTAGAAATACAGCAAAAGTAGAGACTAGCATAATGAACCCAACACTTCCAATACCCACCTTCAATACATGGCCAATCTTACTTCATCTCTACCTCCAATCACTTTCCATGGTTTTGAATCAAATCTCAGAGTCCAATATTTCACCTTTTGTAATTATGCCAGTATGCATCATCTCTAAATAAGGTCTGTTAAAACAACAACAACATTAAAAGTACATTAAAAACACAGCATTACCACAATAGTCCTCTCCTAGAAGTACTGATGCTTTCCTTAATACTAGAAATACCTAGTCAGTGCTCACGTTTTCTCAGTCATCTTATAAATGTTTTGTTCTGCTTTATTTTACACTGAGACTAGTTGATATTTCTGTTGTTGTTTTTAAATGCCACTGAGTCACTTGGTTCTGACTCAGTGACCTTTATAGAGATTCCGAGAAGGGCCTGGTGATTTTGAACCGCCAAACTTGCATCATCTTATAGTGCAAATAGCTTTTAATCCCTAGAAATCCTTTCTTTTTATTCTTTTTTGTGTTTTTCATTGCATGAAATAAGTGGATTCATTTGTAGTTTCCCGCAGTCTTGGTTTTGATCATTGTATTCATGTTTTGTTTCATGTGTTCCATTGTCCCTCATATTTCCTATATATTATCAGTAAGTTGGAGTCCTGGTGTGCCACTGCAGGATAGGCACTGGACTGCTAACCACAAGGTAGGCAGTTCAAACCCACCAGCCATTCCTTGGAAACTCCATTACAGGGTCACTGTGGGTCAGAACTGACTCTACAGCACTTAACAACAGCAACATTAGTAAGCTTGGTGAGATTCAGGTTCCATTTATTTTTGGGTTGTACGATTTTGTATTTGTTTTGTTCTTCTGTTGTGCGTGGATTCAGTTCCAACCCATAGCGACCCTATACAGGATTTCCGTGGCTGCAAATCTTTACGGGAGCAGAAAGCCTCATCTTTCTCCCGTGGAACAACTGGTAGTTTTGAACTGCTGACCTTGAGATTATATTAGGAGGCACATAATGTCTAATTTTATGGATAATGTTTTCAGCCATTATTAATTATTGTCTAGATCTACTACAGGGACGCAATGAGTTGAACCGACTTGACGACATTTAACAGCAACAACAACAACAAATCCACTAATTGATTGTTGTTGTTGTTATGTGCCGTGGAGTCGGTTCTGACTCATAGCAACTCTGAATAGGATTTCCGAGGCTGTAAATCTTTACGGGAGCAGAAAGCCTCATCTTTTTCCCGCAGAACGGCTGTTGGTTTCGAACAGTCTGATTTACAACCACTACGCTACCAGAGCTCCTTTTAAGGGTTATAAAATCCTAAACCTATTGGATGTTTCTTTAAAGATAAAATTTTCCTTATCAACTATTTGGTTATTCATATAGATAGTTTATATGTTGTTGTTGTTAAGTGCCGTTGAGTTGGTTTCGACCCATAATGACCCTGTATAGGGTTTCCGAGGAGCAGCTGGTGAGCTTGAATCACTGACCTTGTGGTTCAAACCGACTTTGCAGTCCAGTGCACTGACCCACAGTACATAGCTTATATAGGAAAGGCTAAAAATGGTTCGACTCTTTCCCTGTGGAGGTGGTTATGTGCGGTGGAGTCAGTTCTGACTCATAGCGACCCTGTATAGGGTTTCCGAAGCTGTAAATATTTAGCAGAAAGCCTCATCTCTCTCCTGAGGGAACAGCTGTCAGTTTTGAACTGTTGGCCTTGAGGTAAGCAGCCCAACTTGTAACCACTACACTACAGAGCTGATTCCCTAGTATTCTCCAAAGGTGACTAATGAGAGTTCAAATTTTAAATTTTGGTTGATTGAACTGTGAGGTGAGCGGCCAAAGATGGAACAATGCTATAATTAATAAATAACTACAATGGACTGAAACATAAAATATGCTTAAATATTTGTTGTTGTTGTTGTCAGGTGCCATCGAGT